>NW_016803685.1:675218-739595 GCF_001698545.2 Rhinopithecus bieti | reverse complement strand
GAAAAAAAAAAAAAAAAAAAAAAAAAAAAAAAAAAACAGCTAGCAAATTAGATTATTAAATAAAACAAATCACTGATAATTCCAAAGGACTTTATTTCCATGGGACTGCATTTTTTATGTTTTAATTATGATAACTAAAACTAAGTCAGATCTAAAATTTATATACTACCTAAATTAAATAAATTAGGACATCAATTTTAATAAATGAAAAGTCACAAAGAGTTAATGACATAGCTATTGGAGTTTAAGTCTCAGAATTACTAAGTAACAAAGGCTCAAGTTAATGAATTAAATTTCAGTTCAGAAAAAAAAAATCTTGAAAATCTACTACATGTCAGGGATAATACTATGCACAGAGTTATGCAGGTAAGTAAGACAAGACCTCAACTTGCTCACATGTAGTAAGAATACAGAGGAGCGAAAGGAAGTAATTCTCTTGGAACAAGAGATGACTATGAGTTTGTTACTTCCAAATATGTCTTTGAAATGATTTAAAATTTTCCAGATTAAGAGAAAAAAAGGGGGGGGAAGGGCTAAGGTAATAAAATTGGCTCTAGCCTCAGACCTTACCATCACTGTCTACCAGCTAAGTCCTCAGGCAAGTTAATTAACTCAGTTTCCTCATCGTGAAATATACTTACCTTCTAGAGCTGTCAGCAAGATTAAATGAGGTAATATATGTAAATCCATTAGGATCTGAGCAATGACATTTTCAATAAAGGTGGAAAAAGAGGAAAGAATAAACAGAAGAAGAGTATCCATGAATCCCAACTCAATCCTAATGGATCAGATTTCATATGGTGAAATAGAAAAAAATGTGCATTTTCATATTTACCAGGTGATTTTTATGAATAATAAAGTAAAAGAAAGAGAGTCGTTATGGAATTTTTTAAACCTTTTGGTCATAAGACTCCTATGAGAGCATAATGAAAACCATGACGCTTTCCCTTAAAAAAATACATTTTCACAAAAGTACATATGCACAAGTACCCAATATGCTATGCTATATACAATTTCAGTGGGCCAATACAGCCCCTGAAGCCCATCTATGGCCCAATGTCTATGTGTACCAAATTTTAGTATCAGGGAGGATGATTTCACAATGGACCTAGACAGTTTAGATAGGGAAGTTACAAATATAATCAGTAGTCCAAGAACCTTGTGAAACAACGGGTCCAAAAATTGGCAAATTTTCTATTGCTGTTTGACAATAAAGCATCTTAAGTTCAAATATTAAATTGCTAATTAAAAAAAGATATAAAAGTCAATCCTGTTGCCAAGCTAGGAATGAAGACCAGTCATTCACTCATTCATTCATTCAATATCTACTTAGAACATAATGGGCGCTAGATAGTATGCTAATCACTGAGACACCAAGGTTTACAACTTTTTTTAACTCCTTATTATCAAAAAAATAGCCAATAGAGTAACTGCTATAAAGTAAATATGCCTCACATCCATTGCCATGTATTGTGATATATTAGTAATAATTACAAATCTGAGTGGTTGAAAACCCACAGGATACCAAATTTTGAAGGAACTTCAGAGAATTATCACAAAGGAAACCACCACTCTTATGGAGGCAATGATACATTTCATATTTTAACATATGAGGAATATTTAAGTAAAATGGCACACTCCAACATGTACTGCTACAATTCTAAGGCAGTTCAATGTTGGTTAATATAAAGCTTTTCTTTAGGACATAAAGTCAATTGGGAAAAGGTAATACAAGTACATGCATTTCTCATGTAGTTAGAATTTCCTAAGGTCCAGGTTCCTCTAAAAAAAAAAAAATTGAGTCAATTAGGTGAACTTACTCTTCCTGGAAAATGTTGTATCTTAATTTTTGCACTCAACAAGAAGGCTCAAAATTAGCCCTGCTGAAGTTCTTTACAAGTAAGAAATAATTACTATATTCATATTTTTTTTAATTCTAGATGAACATTCTACTATCACTATATGATTTCCAGGTCCAATCAAGAGATTCATATTTCAATAGATAATTGCTTTTCCCTTTGGTGTGTCTTAACTAGTCTAATCCTTTCAGGGAACATTAAGAGGTAATCATATTTAGCTAATGTCATTTCACTAATTGTGGGCAGCTTACAATCAGGCCCTGTCTAGGAGAATCTTACATGAGTCACAGTGAAATACAATATAATGCAATAGGAGAGGTAGGAGCTATGCAGAGAGAAAATTTGTTTTTGAGTTTCATCTCTGCAACTGAACAGCTTATGTTCTTAGGAAAATGCTTAACCTCTCATTCTGCAAATAGTCCTTCATAAAATGAAGGTTTCAATGAAGATGATGAAAGTAATATTACCCACTCAAAGTGTTATCATAAAGGTTAAAGTAAATAAAAACATGTATGTGAAAACATACACATGGTTCAAATATTATTCCATATTTTTTAAAAGATAGAATGAATCTCATTTCTGCCTTCATACTGTGAAAGCATGTTAATTTTATTTGAAGTATTTTAAGATTTCATCTCTCATACACAGTAAGAATTAAGTAATATTTTAGTACTTCTTTGAGATAAACTAAAATAAAAAGTTTAGCTACAGTATCCTACCTGCTAATAATTCATTCCTATATCTATGAGGGGTCAAGAAAATTCAGGATAAAGTATTGGCTTTTTAATCATAATTTCATATTTAAAATTACAATGCATTTGATTGCATAATGTATGGTTATATTTTGACTGAGTCTCATATGGTTTACATGATAATCAAACGAAACACAGTGTCATTATTTCAACATACATTGTGGAGTTCTATGTCCCAGGTACTGCCAACCACAAACTATTATACAAATATTGATATTTACTATTTTGGAAGCCATTATAATTTACTCATTCACTTAATCTTGACAAGAGGAAAGCCTTTCCAAGAGCAATTTAAAAATGAAAATCTACTATTTCAACCAAGGAAGCCTGTTCACCTTCAAGCTCTGAACAATCTGACCAATCTCCACTAAATTAATTAGCACCACAGGGAAACCCCAGCTACACGATTGCTCTCTAGGATATTATCCCTATCAGGATAAAAAGTATTATGTAATCTAGATGCTTTAAACCTAAAACAATCCCTTGTCCTTGATGGAGTTTTCGCTGAAGCATCTGGCAATCCCTGCTAGACTAAGTAGTGTCTAAGCAAACGAGGAAAACTTTGGTATCAGGGATAAGGTTGGGGTGGCAAAGTCAAATAAATCCACTGTTACTACTTGAGCATCAGTGGTGTTCCTCTATGTCTCAATTTTGGATGGTTAAGTTTTTCATCTATGTTTATAGGACTATCACTCACTTAAGAATATTAAACAAATGTCTCATTTACTCGATCCAATGAGTTTATGCATTTATTAATAACACAGAAAACATGTTATTCTTAGTATTTGGAAATCAATTTTTAATATATGCTTAATTTAGTTAAAATATACAAAAGTCTATTTAGATGGTATGGCTGTGTAATGCAATGCGTGACGTACTGTAACAACACCACACAGTGTGTTTAAGATGTAAAGTTAGACACCAGGTAAACTCCCAGATGTAAACAGTCTTTTTCTCTAGGACATGCTTAGAAGGATCACTTATTTCAAAAATCTGTTGTTTAAAAAACAATCAACATTTGAATATGTATTACCTTAAGCTACCTCAATTCTCTGTTTGGAAAAAAACCTTGAGATCATAATGGAGTGGGTCAGTTCAAACAGAAACAAGGAATTTACTGGATTAGGACTCTAAAAATTAACCATCTTTTATGTATCATGAATTTTAAATGTACATCACAAAGAAAAATATGCAAGCCAATTTAACATAAGTCTCAATAAATAGTGCCTAAATTGATGAACTGATTTTTGTTTACAAAGAAAAAATATGCCTAAGATTTCCATATACTGTACACAGTTATGGAATGGTTGGTACTAGATAGATATCAAATAAAAAACCTAAAATAGTATTTCTGATCATTTATCTTTAAAAGCACATATGTGTATTTTAATACATGAGGAAAGATTAATAGAACCATTTAAGTTTTTGTATTAAGTTAAAATTCAGAGAAGCAATCATTTTTAAGTCACAAAAGATAAAGCCTTCTAATATCCTTCTGGTTTTGGAGGAATAAAGGCTTTTACTTGACAGTTACTTACATAAATTTGTATCAAAAAGAGAATTTGGCAGAGACTTCTAAATTCATAACAATTGTCTATTAGTCTGTTTTAATAATTTTCTTTGGCATGTAATCCTCTTTAATTAGATTCCACTCTCTGTTGTTTCAAGACTCCATAAACGGGTGTCTTATGTACCAGCTGCTAAAGCAGGAGTTACTGTCTAAATGATATTCACAATGAGTATTTAGAAGGTTTACAATTATACCCTTGCTAATAAATTGTGCTATTTTCCCCAACAATTTTAAGTGCTAATCTTCAGAAGGCATTTTAAAATTAGCTAAAATTCTGTCAAGAGATTTACAAAAATTGTTAGCATGAAGATAATTATGTCACAGTCCTTGGACTCCATCTCTGATTGTGTGCATAAATCAGAAAATGTCAGCTGTGTTTTCCCTTAATAATTATCCTTGCAGCAATATATTATAGTCTAAACTCCTATTATAATTTTTGTTTCTGGTTTCTAAAACACCAGACAGTTATTTCAAAAGTTTGCAACTGAATAAATAATTCATATTTCCCAGAATAATAAGTGATTATCAGTTCTAAAATTGTAAGTATTAGCAATAAATAGATCAATACAGAAAAGATAAACTCTGTTTCCATAAACTCTCCATCCTAAAAAACCAAATGCTTGAATGTGATAATGATTTTTTTAAAATATTAATTAGGTAAAAATCTAACATAGCAGATAGTAAGCAAATAGAAGCAGGGATCTGAATAGAATTCTAAGGCACCCACTTTTTTTTATTTCAACAGTGCAGATACTTGAAATACAGGTGTCTGAAATACATAACAAGTTTCTTATCATCTGTTACTANGTGTTTTTCATTTGTCTTTGAATACCCACAACTCTGAGCCACATACAATTACTGTTATATCTGGATTTATATGGTTTATATAATAAACCTGAGTTTGATATGTTACAGCATTAAAGTATTTAGAGAACTGGATTTTTTTATCTTTGCGAATTCTGAAATGCTTGATAGTATTAGAAACATACTAAACAAAATGCTTAATTTATTATAAAGACTACTGCCTGGGACTTGTTTTGAATATGATTACTGAGCTTATATAAAAATTTTCTTTCTGGTCTAATCTGTTTAACCAGAGAAATCAAAACATACTTACAATTTTTGATCAAAAATTGTAAGTATGTTTTGATTTCTCTGGTTAAACAGATTAGACCAGAAAGAAAATTTTTATATAAGCTCAGTAATCATATTCAAAACAAGTCCCAGGCAGTAGTCTTTATAATAAATTAAGCATTTTGTTTAGTATGTTTCTAATACTATCAAGCATTTCAGAATTCGCAAAGATAAAAAAATCCAGTTCTCTAAATACTTTAATGCTGTAACATATCAAACTCAGGTTTATTATATAAACCATATAAATCCAGATATAACAGTAATTGTATGTGGCTCAGAGTTGTGGGTATTCAAAGACAAATGAAAAACACAAGATATTTTCCTAGAACATTAGGTTCACGAAAACTGTTTTGGAAAAAGGTTTTAAAATTCTGCTCATCAACTATAATCAACAGAGTCAGACTTTTCAAGTTACTCAGTATTGTGTTATTTCCAATTGTGTGATTCCTTGGAGTAGAAACAGTTATGTAACTCGAAAATAAGAGAACTTGAGTATTACTACTAAAGTTAACATTATAAACTTTTCAATCACATCAAATGAACAGGACCAATGCTAGAACAACAGGGACTACAGGAACCAGAATCAGTGATTTCTGCAGATCCTCATGAATCAATTTTCTGAAAAATAAGTTTATAGCCTTGAATCAGACTTCTTTTACACCTTGGTTAAACCAACCGGCAAACAAAACTTTCTCCTACAAAATATATCCACTTCTTTCCAAAACCACTTCCTTTAAAAAATGTTTTAGTAACAAACACACTATTAACCTGCCTTCCTTTCACAGTATACTCCCCAATACATAAAGCATGTTGAAAATTATGCATATTGTAAATGGTTTAAATTTTAACTTCAAATTTTTTTTTTTTTTTTTTTTTTTTTTGAGACAGAGTCTCCCTCTGTCGCCCAGGCTGGAGTGCAGTGGCTGGATCTCAGCTCACTGTAAGCTCCGCCTCCCGGGTTTAAGCCATTCTCCTGCCTCAGCCTCCCGAGTAGCTGGGACTACAGGCGCCCGCCACCTCGCCCAGCTAGTTTTTTTTTTTTTTTAGTAGAGATGGGGTTTCACCATGTTAGCCAGGATGGTCTTGATCTCCTGACCTTGTGATCCACCTGTCTCGGCCTCCCAAAGTGCTGGGATTACAGGCTTGAGCCACCGTGCCCGGCCAACTTCAAATCTTAATATATTCAACTACAAAAGTAATATATGCCCTTTTATAAAAACTGAACACAAAGTTATGTAACAATAATTTTCTGTCTCCAACCTAACATCTAATTCTACTCCACTGAGCTAGATTACTACCTTTCTATAGTTTTCCATGTTCACACAATACGTTTTATGTTGTGTGTGTACTTGCTGTTTTTCAGTGGGGTCCACTTACTTCAAAAAATATCAGTCAGCAATTCTTTTTTTTTTTTTTTTTTTTGCATACCACAAATAGGTGAATCTACCACCAGGTCAATAAATACGTCTGTAAAATTCCAAAAACTTCTTAATATTACATATTTTACTCAACAATTTTCTTAATGAGAGAAATGTAGCTTTCATTCCCTAGAATTTTGCTGTTATGAATAATGCTATAATATATTCTTCCACATGTGTGATGGAGACTTCTCTTATTAGGGGATAAATTCTCTCTAGTGAAAATGACAGGATCTTTTT
Source organism: Rhinopithecus bieti (assembly GCF_001698545.2). NCBI lineage: Eukaryota > Metazoa > Chordata > Mammalia > Primates > Cercopithecidae > Rhinopithecus > Rhinopithecus bieti. The sequence continues at coordinate 732,622 of NW_016803685.1, read as the reverse complement.
TTAACCATTTTGATACACATTGCTAGACAATTCACCACAAGTTTGTAGTAATTCACAATCCACTAGCAATGTATGAAAGTGCTTAGTTGCCTGAAACTTTGCCAGTGCTAGATATTATTAATCTCCTACATATGCCAATTGGAGACTGAAAACCATTTTATAATTCCCTGGATACTAATGAGGTAGAGCATCTTTTCATGAGTTTACCAGCTATTTACATTTTATTTTTAGATATTGCCTATTCGTATCCCTTGCCATTTTTGTCATTTATACTATAAACATATTCACAATAATTTTCCTTTCACTTGTGTAGGGTAACTTTGGCCACACAATAGTTTGTTGTTTCTCTTTAAAGGATATTAAGAATAACCAAAAAATGACATAATGTTGGCGATAAAGCTATAGTGGATTTTAGAGGAAAATGTATAGCGTCAAAATATAAATTAGGAGACAACAATAAAGTATTGAATATTACAAAGTGTTTTTTTAAATGCATGACAAAAAAACCCAGAACACCCTCTCCCTTGATCAATGAAATAGGAGTAATTTTTTAAGCCCAATGCTGTAATATTTTGGTTGAATCTGCTTTGGGCCAAAGTGAAGCATCCAAGCGGAAAATGGGGTTGTTATTCATCTAAGTCTAAACCATAAAATTTAATACACAGAAATAATTTCTGAATAACTGGTTGAAAATGGAGGTTAACCAGATACTGTATTTTTCTGGGATTAAAGCATGAATATCAACAATTTCCCTTACTCTTTGCCACATTCACCATTTCATGCCATTATTTTTTATGATGTCTTCATTTCCCAAATATTTAAAGTTAAAATATGTGAAGAAAATTTCAGTAGGGTAAGTTTTCTCTTATTTCTTTTAATTATTAAACAAATATATTAATTGCAAAAATGAATGGAGTTATGTGCACAAATGATGTGAAATCCATGAAAGGCAGACATATAAGGGGATTTCACTTCATCGAGGCCTGGCCACTTTCCAAATTCCAAGGAGCAACAGCCTCATTCTCAAATTATACTTTGTCTGCAAGACTTTATTTTTTCTCAATATGTTTATTTCAGTGATAAAACAGTTGAATTATATATATTTTAATGTTTGAAGTTTCCATAATTATATCTTTTAGTTCATTTTAATCAAATGGGCATGAATGTGGATAGTTTGCTCTTCTGACCTTCACTGGAAGAGAGTGTAGGTATAAGAATTTTTCTCCATGAAGAAAAAATGATGCTCTATCAGAGGTTAAAAACTACAAGTAAAACAACTTAAGTTCATTGTTCACCCTAACAGACGTTTGCACATTTGGCCCATTTAAGTATTCTTACAACTTTGGGCATGATTCATTTTTTTAAAAATGTAAAGAAACAGTATATTTATGGTATATGACCAAAATGCTGCAATGAAAATGAAATTTGAAAATTGAATGAAGACACTTCATTATGTAGATTGCAAGGCTCAGATAATTTACATGTGATGAAAATTACAGTATCAGTTTTAAAATTAATGGCATTATCACTCATCATTATTCCCTGAACTGATCCTTTTATGAGATTATCACAGAGACAAGAGAAGATTGACCAAAAGATTGGTGACCCTTTCATCTCATCATAATCCACAAGTGGCTTAACTTGTCATCAAAAAATACACTTATCAAAATTTCTATCAACACAGCCTGGAAATATTCCACTGTACTGCTTCTTTGACTCAATTCTGAGTATCTCTTACTAGTGATCATGTTGATATATTTTACAAGCAGTGAAAAAGGAAACTGATGGTATCTCTCCCCCCATGACTGTATGCAATCTTCAATGCTATGACAGCTCAGGAATGATAATCGCCTCACTGCTGAAATGAATATCTGACATAAGTATTTAATTTAAACCAGTTTCCTGAACCTGACAGGATCATAGAAAGAGTATCCCACCAATTTATCCAAATAGAGTAGCAGGGGGAAAAAAAGTGTTTGATCCCAGATATGGAAAACTCAAACATCATTTTAACGTCAAAATGAAGTAAGCTTATAGGAATCTAACATGCTGAACATTACGCTTATTTTTGTTTGTTTTTATTATTAATTTTATCAAAATAGAATGTAATATCTAGGAGACAAGAAATTTTCCTGTATTTTGTTCATTTCTATATCTGAAGGGCTTAAACAGAGTCTGACCCATACTAGAAGTTCAAGGAATAAATAAAATATATATGTAGAATACAAAATTTGCATTATTAAAATTGTAGAATACAAAATTTGCATTATTATTAAAATTAAACAAAGACTTCATAGATACTGCCTTTTGTGGGCTAAGGGCCTGCATCTTCTCTAGTAGTCAGAGGCTTGGTTTTTTTTTTTGCCATTAGTGGAATTTCACTGGAAAATTTGATATGTAGTCCCTTCTTGATAAAATTCTTAAAAACTGACTTGCTACACAGGGAAAGATGTTAAGTATATTCTAATTTTATTTTTAATCAACATTGGCAACATATAAAGTAATATTTTTATTAAACATATTAAATATTTCAACTTGAACTGAATAGCTATATTGCTATCCTTGTTAGAATAAATACTGGCTACAATCATTAATAGAATAACAAGTATAATAAAATTAAATTGTCAGTGCATATGTTAATTGTAAAGAGGAAAATATTCTTCTAGAGCTTAGTTTTCAAATGGCCTTTCAAAGGAAGATCATAGTAGGTGGCAATTCAAGTTGATTTCCTCTCTCACTAGTATATATTTATTTCTATCAGAAGATATTTTAATACAATTGAATAATCCAAATATTTTAATGCTTTCTACAATTCATACAGGAACTTATATTGCATAACGATTCTACTAAATGCAACTATTAATACCTTTTACTCTTCTACTGATTTCATTAATTATTATAACATCATGATTATTATTTTAAATAGCTTAAATGGTGACTAGTTCTACAAAGCTATCAGCCCTCTATTCACTGACACATTGCTGAAATCATTAAACTGGAAGGGGCTTTAACAATGCAATAAACGTTTGTTAAAGTGAATTGACACTAGTGCCTATTTATAAAGTTATGAAGAGAAAATCTATATTGTTTAAAAGATCTCTAAAAAACAAAATTCACAACCTCTCAAGGAATTAAATCTTCATCTTGGTATATTCTTTAGTTCTCAACTAAAGCACTTATACGTCCCATCCTCTTGCTCTGCACTTGGTGGAGATGTTCAATAAATATTTGTTAAATCCCATCTTCTTGTTCTGTCCTCATTGGAGATGGAAAACAGCTAGTCTTCTTTCCCTGATAAGAACCCTTCATCCTTAAAGACTGTTATTAACTCCCCACTCTTCTAGTCTCAAGCCTGAACAATCCAATCCTTTAGCCTTACTTCATCATTCCGACTGTCTTAAGTCTCAATTTATTCAGACGCCTATCTCAGAAAACCTATTCAGGGTCTCAATTTCCCTCCTTATTAATTGAGCTTAAAATTGGAAAAGTTACCCTATGCATTTAACCAATTTTTACCATAATCAACAAAATATTGCTTTACAGCTTCTCACTATAGCAATAACTCCCCACTACACCTCTCTCTATATATGTTCTTTTGAATAAAAATAACACTTCAACTCACTAAAACATTCAGATTTATTAGGAGATGCTATTTTACCTCATAGCAAATAATACGTTTCTCTTCAGTACAGTCAACAGGATTTTATCTTAATTTCCCTCAGCATAATCTGATTGTCTGGCCCAAAGCCATCATCTATGGAGCCTTCTGAACAATCCCCAGTGGACATTACAATATCAACTGTATGAGAACTTTTATTTTCCTAGACAAGTTAGAAACGTGAACTTGGTTTTCTTTAACACTTATTTATAGAACACAGTCAGACTGAGCTTGTTTGGTGGAATGCCTAGATTAAAGGATAGTCATGTTTCTTTCCAGAAGAAGTCAAATGTTCATTAATTTAGTGAACAATACTCTAAATTAAACACTCCATAATTATTTTCATACATACAGCATTTGTATGAATTTGATCCATCTGAATTTCCTAGAAAAAAATGTAAAATACTTTTAGAGTTTATTCTAAATATTCTAGTCGTCTGCCCTCATAAGCTTACATTTTAATGAACAGGGAGAGATGATTTTAAATATATATTTAAAATATCTTTTTTAAAATATGAAAAATATATACACTTCGAATGTCTACTTGTAACACTATGGGATAACCTCAGATACTATCAGAGTTTATCAGATAGTGTTAAACACTACAGGAAAAGAAAGGAGAATACAGTGACAGGGAAATAAAGATCTAGTATAAACAGAATGGTCAGGGAAGGCATTTTCAAGATTTTAACAAAGGGAAAGGAACTGCAAAGACCCTAAAACGCCTATGAACTTGGAAAGTAAGAGAATCAGTATGCCTAAACTATGATAGTAAGGTACACAATAGTAGAAGGAAAAATAGAAGACAGGTTTCAGGTCACAGAGAATCTTGCCAAACCACTGTGATACTGCAATATAATAAAAAATACAAATTTTGGTTTTCATCCCTGTTTTCTGGCTCCTATAAGTTTTGGAATCTCAGAAGTCATAAGTGTCTTTTTGTATGCTGATGAGATGACTGATGCCTGGAGGCTCCTGTACAGCTTCAGAATGGGGGATGGTTGCCAGCCAATCAACCATGTGATAAGAGAGTTGGAACTTTTAGCTCCATCCCCTATCCTAGAAGAAGGCAGAGAGGCTGAAGTTTGAGTTAAAAATGACCAATAATTTGATCAAGCATGCCTACATAATGAAACCCTTATATAAACAAAATAAAGGGGCTCACAGAGCTTTGGGTCAATGAACATGTGGAGGTGCTGGTGATAACAGCCTTGGTCCATCTGGAGTGGCCACTGTGAAGACACCAGCTGCAGCTGGGGAGGTATGGCTGGAGGAAGCAAGGCTAGTGTTACATGCTCCATAGGGCCAGCAGGAGCCGGGTACAGGTAGGAGCCCCACTCCCTTCTGAGTTGGCAGGATGGGAGCCTTGCCCTCTGGGGTGCAGCTGCAACCACCCAGCTGTGGCTCCAGACCTGGACAATCCTGCCTTCTCAGGGGCCTGGGAAACCCTCCACTGCCCCTGCAGGCTCAGAAGTGCCTGCTCCCACTACCTGGCCTCTCCCCATTCCCGGCACCTGCTCTGATTTTGGAGCAAACTCGTGGCTGAGCCCAGGGGCTGTCGCAACCCGGATGGGTGTGCACACATTTGCAGCAGTGCTAACAGGCCAGCTGCCTCTCACCTTGTCCCCCTCTGGACTTTGGGCACTGATGAGCAAGAGGGTAAAGCCAGGGGTGCTGAGGGCACCTCAGCATGGGCCTGCAGGCACTCTTGGCACAAATAGCCTGGGCGCTGTGGATGACATCATCAATGGCAGCAGTACGCAGACAGCCTCAAGAGTGGAAAGGGATGGGTCCCCAGTGAAGCCCCACCTTCAAGCCAGGGACTTCCTGAAGCATGGGGGCTGGACTGTCAGTTCCAGGTGGAGTCCCTGGAGTTAGAACTTACGGTGCTTTTTCCGGACCTGCCCACGGCCACCTATTTACCAATCAGCACACACTTACTCCCTTCTGAAGCCCATAAAAACTCTGGACTCAGCTAGACTCAGAGACATCAGGACAACCAGTTGTGGAAAGGAGCTACCCAATTTGGGTCTCTACCACTAACTGGGACAACCTGCCTGCAGAAAGAAGCTACCCACTCCAGGTCTCCTCTCTGCTGAGAGCTGGACACTCATTAGGACTACCTGCCTGTGGAAAGAGCTACCCACTATGGGTCTCTTGAAAGCTGTTCTGTCACTCAGTGAAGCTCCTCTCTGCCTTGCTGTCCCTCCAGTAGTCCACATACTTCATTCTTCCTGGACGTGGGACAAGAACTCAGGACCTGCCAAATGGTGGGACTGAAAGAGCAGTAACACAAACAGGGCTGAAACAGAACCCTCCTACTGCTTGCCATGTTGTGGGAGACAAGAAGGAGAGAAGAGCTGTTCAGGTAGGTCAGACCTAGGGGTTACCTGAGCCAGGGCTGTCACATCTTCTTTGGGACTCTGTGGTTCCTGACGTCTTCAAGCCTCTGAGAACCATCACATTCCCCTCATCTACATGTGGGTGCATACAGCAGAAGCTGTGTGTGGTACATCTGGTCCAGCTACAGCCTCACATGGAGCCAGGACCTGTGCCAGTGCCTGGAGCTGCCCACTCTGCCGCAGCAGCCAGCATCCCTGGCTGTGTGCAATGGGTGGACCCCACACTCACTCACTCACACACCTCTTGCCACTCCACAACTGGCTTGCCCTTGGCAGGTATGGGATCTAGACCAGTGGTGCAAGCCGAGAATAGTGGCTGGGCCGAGTGGGCAGAATGAGCCCAGCAGGCATGGGCAATACTCAGGCAGAAGGCTCTGTTGAACACAGAGGTTTCTGGCTGGTGAAGTGACACCTCAAGGATCATGTGACACTAGGATGGTAGCACAACCAAGAGAGGACATGGAAGCTCCTGTCTTTTATCCCCATACCTTGCTCTGTGCATCTCCTCCAATTGGTTGTTCCTATGTTGCATTCTTTTATTTTAAAAAACTGGGAATCTAACAAATAAACTGTTTTCCTGAGTTCTCTGAGCCATTCTAACAAATGATTGAACCCAAGGAGGGTGCTACTGCAACATCAGATTTATAGATAGTTGTTCAGAGACACAAGAGACAGCCTGGACTTGTGTTTGGCATCTGACTCGGGGGAAATCTTGTGGGACTGAGCCCATAACCCACAGGATCTGATGTTAAATCCAGGTAGATAGTGTCAGAATCAAGTTGCAGAACACCTCACTGGTGTCCTCAGAGAACTGGAAAATTACTTGGGGTGGGAAAACCCCACACATCTGGTGTTAGAAGTGAAGTACTGAGATTGGTATGAATATAAAGAAGAAACAATGTTTGTTTATTTTGTTCAACCATGATAACATTTGCATTTATTCAAATTACAATATGAAGTCTTTACAGGGAAATAGTTATGTAGCATCACTGTCTTAAAATCACAGGAAAAAAATCACATCATACTTTCTATTTTTTAATGACTATTCTTTGTTGACCTATTTTTAACTTCTCAAAATATAGAACTAGTAAAACATTAGGTCATCATATGCTTTGATAACAGAAATATTCAGTAGGAAGTACAGATTTTCAAAAAAACAGCACTTTTCAGTGTGAAATTCAAAACCATAAAGTGGAGGGAGGGATGGCTGCCCCAGGTATCACTTTTTGCTATTCACACTCACATCCCACTTACACTTTGGAACTCTCACCTAAGAATCAGTCTTAGGTTTCCAACACACTGCCATGAATTTAGAACTGGACTACGTGAATTTAGAACTGGATACGGAGTTTTACATTTTTCCTCAAAATAAATGTCTTTCCTCCCAGGAACCACAAAATACATTTGGAATACAGTGACTACTAAAAAATAAGACTATAATCTCTACAAAAACATGTCAAATAATTATTCAGACAAAAACTCTCTCCATTTACATAATTTCTCAAATGGAAGGAACATATAATATACAAACAAAATAAATGAAAAATAAAAGTGTTACAAACTTAAGCAAATGGTATTATGTCTTCAACATACCTATGAAGCTTAATAAAATATTTAAAATCATTCTTTGAAAAAGGATTCCTAGTGCCAAAAAATAAAAAGTAGGACAGATTTCAAACATAGGCATATTCTAACAAAATAGCAGAAGGTATTGCTAGGCAGGGAATAAAGGCAAGCTAAATCTATCTGTTTAAATAAAAGGACTCAATGGAGCCTGACTCTATTTATTGACTCTGGTACTTACTGACAATTATTTTTAAAAATTCAATTATGTTTAAACTTTAATATTAAGTACTTACAGAATCAAAATATAGTGTATGACATTAATCAGGAGAAAAACTTAAAATTTCGGCAAAAACAACAAAAGAAATAAATACTATAGATGTTGTAGGGGTGGGCTGGCACCTAATACAGCATTTGAATGCAAGTCCAAATACGTAAATTAAAACTAAGGATAAATTTTTCTATTAAAGGAAAAGATGCTCAGAATCAAAAATAACCAAAAAAGGCTTACTCTGTCATATACAGGCTATATATCCATATCAAATGCCAGAATTCAAAAAATAAAAGGATGGACTAGGTGAATGCAAAGCACATGATTGTTTTATATTCATAAATGGTGAAACCCACAAAGAACATACAATAATAGGAAACTGAGGTGAAAATACAGCATTTAAAATATTAAAATATTCAATGTCAATGAAAATTGTTATACCTCTCTAATCAACAAGAGAAAATATTACTTTTGTTTGTTTGTTTGTTTTTGACAGGGAGTCTCGCTCTGTCACCCAGGTTGGAGTGCAGGGGCACGATCTCGGCTCACTGTAAGCTCCACCTCCCGGGTTCACACCATTCTCCTGCCTCAGCCTCCGGAGTAGCTGGGACCATAGGCGCCCAATACCACGCCTGGCTAATTTTTTGTATTTTTAGTAGAGACGGGGTTTCACCGTGTTAGCCAGGATGGTCTCGATCTTCTGACCTCGTGATCCACCTACCTCGGTCTCCCAAAGTGCTGGGATTACAGGCGTGAGCCACCGAGTCCGGGTGAGAAAATACCCCTTCTATTTAGAAAACATTTAAGAGACTTTTAGTGGCTATTTTCCAAAAATGTCATATTGAGTAAAGTAAATTAAATTCAGTTCATCTTTCAAGAGGATGCGAAAGTGTTACTTTAGAGAAGTCAGGAAGTTGGACTGTGAAATGCAATCATATTTTATGTTATTAGGGCAACGGATGTATTAGAAGTTTTCTTTTATGTGTATCTAGAATGTAAATATCAAGCACAATTCTTATATACAATATTGCTTAATTTGATATGAATCAGTATTGTGTCACACTTATAAAGGAAAGACTATGTTGTATAATTAAGTATAAGCAGAACCTCTCTCTGCATGGCACCATTAACCAGCATCTTGATTATTACACTTATTTTAGAGAAGCTCAAATAAAGAACAAAGGTTTTCATAGGAAAACAATGAAGAAAAGTTTCGGGATTTTTTTCTGTGTATTATAAAGAGATTAGGAATCCTATGTCTCCAAGCATTTGAAATTGGATCAATTTCAGCTTGAGTTGTAAGTAATAACTGAAGTTTAAATATTAGAAAGAAAATCTGTATATATCTTAAGGAAATACTCTTAAATACGTGAAATGATAGTGATTACAATTACACCAATTGAGGCATTGCTTATGATAGCAAAAAACAAAACAAACAAAAAAGCCCTGTATAAATTTTAATGATCGGCTCTAGAGCATTAGATAATCAAATTACCGTATTATTGTGATACTGAAGTCCCTTAAATAATGTGTAATATAATACAAGATTATGCAAAATATTTGCATATTATTTTAAATGAACAAAGTTACAAACTAGGAATATACACTACAATCTCATTTTTTAATAAAAATACAGACACATAGAATAAGACTGAACACACTTCAAAATGTTATTGACTCATTTCTGGGTGGTAGGATTTCAAGTGATTCTATTTGCCTTTGTTCTATGTATATGTATTTCCTAAATTCTCGACGCTAAAAATCATTTAGTACTTAATTCTTACTGAGTTCTTACTCTATATTGGGCATTGCTCTAAGCAAGTGCTTTATATGTCTTAATTTGTAAACACTTCAACAACCCTGTAAGAGAGCCATTTCTACATTCTTTTTTTTTTTTGCCAGCTGAGAAAACCGAAGCCCAGGACTTAAATGACTTACCTAGGTTTCCTGAGTAGAAACTGACAGAGCCTAGATGTGAATCTTAGAAGTTTGGTACCAGAACCAGCTCACTCCAAGCACTCCACAAATAAGAACTGAATTATCTTTCATAATTTTCAAAGAATCTTAATAATAATGATAAAAGGAATATATTTGATTAAAGTTTGCCACACTTGCCATTCATCACAAAGATCAGTTCTATCATTATTTCTACAAATCTACAAATTTTATTTCTACAAAATTACAGGAAACAATACTGGCCAATATTCCTCAGCAGTGTTTGAATAGAGCTTTTCCTAAAGACATGAGTGTCTTCTAAACTTTTAATTTTGTGACTTTAACAAAAACAAAATATCACATGTTGTTGTTGTCCTCAGGAGCACTAAGAAATTTCCTGCCTGAGAAGTAAATGACTGAGGGGAAAAAATTATAGACCATTATGGCATGCTAATAATCCAAATTAGATAAACAAACACAAGCAATGGAAAAGAAGAAAGAGCAAATGCATTCAGCAGAGAATGGTGATAAAAAGTAATGGACAGCTCGTTCTCCACAGCTAAAATTGCACAAGCTGAGCTGTCTAAGGGAAATGAGTCATCTGTTTCTCAAGTTATAAGGGAATCTTACAGAATATTTTGAGTTTGAATAGCTAACACTGCAGGCAATTGAAATAGGTCTCCAAATATCTGATTAAAGTCATGCATGATTACAGCTGGTATAGAATATTTTTGTACCTTTCTTGCAAACGGTAAAACGTAGGTTAAATCTCCAATTTTCTCTGTTACTTAACTTCTAAAGTAGGTATTAATTAAAGAAGTAAATTAAGATATGCTTAACTAAATTCTTAGACATGATAATGAAGTATAAAACTTTTTATTAGGACATTATTCACTTTTACAATGCTTCTTAATGAAATATTTGGTCCTTTGATTCAATAGTCCTTGTATTTCATATGAATTCTTTAACACAAATGGATTTTCTGGAGCAGAATCTGGTTTTAAACATCTAAAATATCAGCCTCAGAATATCAGAGTGACTGAATAGAAAGAAAAAATGAGAAGAAGAAGGGTGCTGTGCAATCATGACAGATAAAAACACGGGAGATCAAAGTAAAAATAAAACTACCAATGGTGTCATCTATAGAATCTGGTAACCTCTATTTTCCAACTTAATTTGATCAAGTAAATTGCCTACAAAAAACCATCCAGCAAGGTGATTTTTGTATTTCATTTTATATGTCTTAATTTGTAAACACCTTATAACTATAAACTCTACCATCTGTTCTATAAACGATATATTAAAAATCAAATCAATGGTTATTTTTAAAACACATGTCCTTCTTAAGAATATGATATATTATCTTCCATGGTTCCTTACCAATTTTCTACTTCACAGAAAAAAAAATAATTGTCCTCTGGTTTCTTAAATTGTCTATGTAATAAAACACAGTAACGCATACTATGAAAAGCTGAGGGTAAAACAGAACTTTAGCGTCTTTCATAAGTTAAATGTCATGATATTTTATCATTTCACAAAGCAACGATGCTCAAGGAGATACTCTTTGTAAAAGGGATAGCCATAATCTCTATTAATACAAAAATATATATGGAAGGATATTTTCATTTAGACTTTTATATACTATGATAAGTCTCTAACAATTTATAATTTTGGAACATAAATTATCATTGTCTAATTCCCATATATGTCACTTACATTGTCCTTTATTTAATATTCTTATTCAAATAAGTAAGTGGAAAGTATTGCTTATGATGAGGTCAGATTAGGATTCTCCTTATATTTATGCTAGTGTCATATATCACTGCATTCTTTATTCCTTTCACCAACTATACGTATTAAATCTCCTAGATGCACATATGGCATATAAGGTCAAGGTCAAATAAAGGTAAAACACATGAATGGCATACAGCATCAAGGAAATTCAAGAAAAATATAGTTATAATTTAAATATGTAGGGGCATTCGGACCTCCCCTATGTAGTCTTTTCGAATCTCTACATAATCATAACATTTTACAGAAAGTTTCTGTCCCGAAGTCCAAATATGATATTTAATCCTAGTCCTTCAAACTCAGCAAGTAGCAGGCCAACTTTTGATATTTCTACCTTGGCTAATGGTGACAGTAGCAAAGAAAAAAAAAAAAAAAAAGAATCTGGGCTCTAGGCTCTAAACAAATATATGGGAAAGTTTTCTATCAATGATAATGCACTACACCTGAGGATTTTCTGTCTACATATGGCTCCATGTTTATGTTTGTGTTTAATTCAGGAAAACCAGGACTGTAAAAAAGAAAACGCTTAAAGCTTGCATCTTTGAACCAGACAGAAGGTGCAGCGAACCAACATGACACATGTATACCTATGTATCAAACCTGCACGTTGTGCACATGATGCCAACTACATGTAGGCATCATGTAGTTGCACTTTCTTGCACAAAAAGAAAGTGCAACTACATGATGCCTGAAGGAAACCAAATGAAAGAATGGGGAAATTAAGCCAGTTTTTGCAAGCATTCAAGGACTAGCACTAGGAAATTTCAAGTACTTATTTCCTAGATTTCAAAAATCAGAAATCCTTACATTAAAAACTAATCATCTGAATTCTGTTTTAATTTACTTTCTATTTTCTCTTAGGTAGAATAATCATACCTAATAAGTGCTATTATAACTTAATAGTGCTTATCATGTGCCAGACATAAGGAGTCACATTGTAATTATTATTTACTGTTATTACTAATATTAGTGTATATTACTTTCATCCTCATTTTATAAATGAGGATATTGAGGACTAGACAGTTGAAGTAACCTCCCCAATATCACAGAGCTGGTAGTTTTCCAAAACTCAGTTTTCCCATCTTTAAACTGGAGAATAAAACATAGTAACATGGAATCTATTACAATAATTCTTATTGTATTAATGATGTTATCCAAATTGTACAAGTGGAGTGTAGCCATTGAGCAATGAACACTGCATTTTTAACAGTAATTTCCACTGCTAAACTGCTTTGTATAATGCCAACTATTTTTCATCTTTCTCAAATTCAACTGATCTGATGCTCGTATAGCAACTTTCTGAATACAATTTGACTCCCAATGGATTTTCTTTTTCAGGGATGATGATTTCTCAGGTTAAATCAACAACATATTTATAATGATGATGTGTTACCCCATGAAGCTGAAACACAGGCAGAAAATGATGTTCACTGCAATTCAAATACTCATACATATTTTCCTCATTATAAATTAGTAAGCTGGCACACTGGAAGCTATTTTAGCAAGACGTATTCAGATATATTTCCCTCAGAGATACTTCACCAATTTATTATTGAAAATCAATTGGCTGTCAATATCCAAACCCCTTTGTATCATGACATCACTTCTAGGCAGAAGCCTCCCCTGATACCCAGAGAGTCCATTCTGAGAAATAATTGCACAGAAGGGCACCCTAGCACTTGGGCATCTGTCAAGTTGTTTCTCTTGTTTTACTGTAGCATTCTGTAGTCTCCCTCCTGCACTAAATATTATGAGGGCAGGAACTGTCTTCTATGTATAAATGTCTGGTGCATAACCCAGTGCTTGTTCTATTGTAGTTTATTATATGGTAATATCAGTTTCCTGAATTAATGCTCAATATCAATGTACTGAATTAATGATTGATTTATATTTAAATCAATCCTTCAGAAACTTGTACGCTGTTAGTTTAGTTATGCACAGTCTTAAGCATACAAATTCAATAAACTCTCTGGGTATTGTCATACTAAGTTTCTGAAGCAGGTGAACTGCTCTGATAAAAAACAATTAAGATTGTGTTGCCAAATGTGGGCTTATTTGATGAGCATCAGTCTTTATGGTATTGCTGAGCACAACCTCAAGGCTGATTTTGTTCCTAACCAAATGCGATGCATATTACACTACATGTGGCCTAGAGTCTATAACTAGAATATTACCCAAATGAAGATTGTTAGTAAATCTATTAAACCATATGAATAAATTAACAGCTATGGTTTATTTAACATTTAATGTTTTCCAAAATGTTTTACACATCATCTTCAATTATCTTCAGACTAACACTTTTACTAGGAAGTAGACATGAAGGACATGATCAGATAACGAGATGATTAGATAACGCACAGAAGTCAAGTGACTTGTCTAAGATTGAGTAGTTAATACAAATAGTGTTCCCCCACTTTCCAGTATTGTTTTGCTTTACAAAACTATACTCAGACAATTAAAAGAAAATGTTATAATAAACCAGTCCATGTGGAGGCAAATCTGTCTCATCCTTGCAAAAAATACTTATGGCCAAAAAAGAATCTCATATAAGAAAAAAAATGAAAAGACATTTCTTATAGCAACAGAATTAAAATATTGCTTTGTCTCATCTTCCTGTCTGTTGCTCACACATTTGACTGCTGATTATATTGTTAACTCTTGAGAATAAAAAGGAAATACCAATTCACCATTTCTATTATTCAGAAAATATATACATAAAAAGAAAACATTCATGTTATTTAATTGTTTGCCTTTTTTTCTTGATTTTTCAAGCCTCTATGCAAATACGTTTTGGAGCAAAGAGAGAGATGTACAAGATTCTCTGACAAATTTAGAAACACAAGAGATTTCTGCAAAGGAATTCATGAAAATATCTGCATTCGCAGATTTTTTTTTACAGATGTTGAGACTTTAATAAGCAGCATCTTTAATATCATACATCAATTTTCCAAATTTATTTAGCTTATTGCATATTCTCTAATCTGTCTGATAATCAATAGTAGCTAAAAAAACATATAATACATTTATGCAATATGTGGTTATAGTTTGAAGGGTCATCTGCTACACTGAGAAGAAGCTCAGGTGCCCCAATACTCCTACCAAGGGAACAGAGAGAGTTCTATTCAGTATCAAATATCCCAAGTTTAAGATTCTGAACACTAGCATGTAGAAAGGTTTTTGTGTCAGAAAACATTGTATCACATTCAGAAAGAGTTTGAAAATCAACTTAGATAGCACATTGTTGGTAATGTGAAAAGTCTGAAAATTCTACTGAATACTTCTCTTCTGTAGTTTTGAAAGTTGGTTATTAATGAAGTAAGTTGAAACTCTTGGTTCAGTCTTCCAGACCACTCCCATACCCGCTGCTTATGTACATTCAAGGCCAGCCAAATACAGACAAAAGAGGGTACAGGGTCAGGAGATTCTTGTGTCTATCATGAGCGGGGTGAGATATCTATGGCCACAGAATGAAAAGTTTATTAAGAGAAAGAGGAGCACTCGCCAAGCCTAGGAGCTGCAACTCCAACGCAGTTTAAGCTTCCCAACAGAGAACCCATGAATGATTTATGGGTACGACAAGACTTTGATCCCATCAGCTAAGCCCATCACCTCAGCCTCCTGCATATCTCAGGGGCCAGGTGATTCTATTACAGTCTCTGAGTGTCAGGATGTGAAGGAGGTGGGAAAGCTTTGTTCTACTGTTTGCTTCCCCTTCCCCACCCCCACTGAGTTCTGTCCTCATTGCCAGGCACTTGTTTGGTTCAGGGAAAAATAGTATATGTGTGTTCTCAAAAGTTCATAGTGGTAGGTAGGCTTCTGGTGACCTGAGATAGCTCAGCAGTGGCCTCAGGGGTCACAGAGAATGTGTTGTTGGCCATGGTGTTCTGTGTCAAGCTGGTCCTGGAACTGCTATGACAGGTGATGGTAGTGCTGCCAGGGGCCCTAAGCCCAGGCACAGGTCACTGCAGATTGCTGGATGCAAGTAGGGACAAAGAACAGACTACTGGAGTTTTTGTCACTTTGAAAGAAAAGACCTTTTTTATGAGAAGATTTGTCTCTTCCAAAAAAAAAAAAAAAAGGCCTTAAATCAACTTTAGTAGAAGACAAACTCAATAACAAATTATTAGAAATTCACAAACTGGAAATCTTTAATAAAGCACTAGAAAGCCCCAACTCTTTACTTGAGTTTATATTAGAGACTCTCAGAAAAGGACCAAAAAAATCTAAATGTTTAAAACAACTTATGTTGATAGTTTAAGGACAGAATGTTTCAGTTTTTAGGAGATTCATCGAAACGCAATTCATATAGCTGCAACCAAAACAGCCTTTGAAATACATCAGAACAATGAAGAACAACTTCAAACAGCATTGAAACACACTTCGGATAAAAATTCCCATCTTCAGGGAAACACAGAGCTGCTTTCACAAGAAGCTGAAGAGTGGAAAAGGGAAGACAGAGCAAACATATTAAGCAGAATAAAATGCGAGAAAATTCTAAAATGTGTAGGAAACAAGTTCTAAAACATGACAAATGTCTGATCAAGCTTCTGTGTGAACACTAGTTAAAGGTGAGAGATTGGGCTACTGTTCTTGGAGAAGTCAACATGGATGGTAGGAACTTGGATATAAAAATGCAACAGAAAATGAAGACATCTTAGAAGATGAATCAAAATTTTGAAGAATCTTATTAATGCAGCTGAGTTACATATTTAGAAAATCTTGATTCAAAAAACACGAATGCTTACTAAATTAATTGAAAGAGGGAAGGTCATATTAAAAATCTGCAAACTGGGAAAGCTTCATTGTACTCAGAAACAAACTAACAAGAAAACGCACACAGAAAGGAGAGGCAAAACTGCTGGTGGAAATTTCAAGTCCTTCTTGAACTGAATCGAAGAAATGAAATGTATTTTCACAAAATATCCTATTTAGACTGTGTTTACCCCATAAAGATAGAGGATAATCTTCCCAAGGGAGGTGAAAAGATCAGTCAGGCATGTGAAGAGATGGATATCTATAAAATATAAGCCTAAAAGTTTTTAGAGAAAAAAGGTCATTGGCTAATTATCAAAGCCAGATTATTTCCAATGAGCAAAATACTCAAATAACAGGTTGAGAGTTCTGTTGTCTAAGTGAAACCTTAATCATGTAAGAAAACAAAATGCCTGCATGTAAGACAAATTATCAACAATTTACATATTTCAAAAAAATTCTAATATCCTTCATATTCCAAGTGAAACATTTAGCAGAGACTTCTGAGGACCACCAGGGCATGCTCTGGCTGACCAGATCTCTGAGGAAGGAGGAGTATCAAGTTATGAAGGTGTGCAAATGCAAGGCCTCATGCGTGATACAGACCAGATGCCACCCACTACCCAACACAGGCTCAGGACCGCATAAGCAGGGTCCTTCCAAAAGACCACTCCCACTAACATGGGAGGTCCTCCGTAAGCGCAAAACTTAGTTTCTCCTGGTATCCCTGGCATTGGCAGATGCTGCAGACCTCCTTTGGGCCCAACTCTCCCACTGATGTGGAGTTTCTGGTTCAGGTTCTGGTGCTCTGAATCTATCCTATCGTTCATTCTGTTAGAAGTCAGCTATTACAAAGGGATCCCCAGTGGCAGGTACTGAGAAGAGGATCCTCTCCCCAGCCTCCTATTCTATAAAGATGAACCTCTCCAAGAACCCTATTTCCCAGAAACTTGCCTCTCCCAGTACATCCTCCCCTGACAACAAGAAAGGTCTCAATACCAGCACTGGATTTTGTCTTCAGACCCCCATAGCCTGAAAAATAGAAGTGAGTCTATTTCCTAGCTATCATGGAGTATATGTCTTCCTCCATGTTTCCTGGCATATAACTCCTAAAATCCTTAGAATCTCCAAAGTGCTGTCTTTTTGTATACTAATGTTGACTGACAGCATCAGGATAAGGCTGGTTACCAAAAAGACCAAGCCATGATTAAAGGATTGGAACTTTCAGCCCCACCCCCCAACTTCCAAGGATGGGGAAAGGAGCTGAAGGACAAGCTGATTACCAATGGCCATGGTTTAATCAGTTACGCCTATGTAATGAAGCCTCCATAAAAACCCAAAACAAGAGGATTCAGAGAGCTTCTACACAGCTGACCACATGAAGTTTCATGGAGGGTGTTCCCAGGTAGGGCATGGAAGCTCCACATCCCTTCTTCTGTAGCTCACCCTATGCATCTCTTCATCTGTATCCTTTGTAATATCACTTACAAGAAACAGGTAAATGTAAACAAGTGTTTCTCTGAGTCCTGTGAGCTGCTTCAACAAATTAGTCAAACCCAAAGGGGTGGTCATGGGAATCCCAATTTGAAGCTAGCTGGTCTGAAGTTCTGGAGACCCAACTTGATACTAGTGTCTGAAAGGGGTGCAGTCTCGAGGCCTGAACCTTCAGCTTGTGGAATCTAACACTATCTCCAGGTAAATAATGTCAGTCTGACTAGGAAGAGACTCAGTTGATGTCAACTGCTGGGTGTATGGGGCTTCTTGGTCAAACAAGTCTTCTGTGTGGATGATTGCTGTGTTGTATGAGAGCAGAAGAAAAACAAACATTGGTTTGGGAGTTTTTCTGAAACATAAGTTGTTCCTCTTCCAATGAGTCTGTTTCTAAAGATTCAGAATTAGAGCAAAATGCTTTTCTCTGTCTACTAAAGGAATTTTAACTTTTTCCCTTTTATTTCTTCCACTATTAAGTGATTATACAGTGGCTCAAATGCAAGCTTGATAGGACTGGAATCTGTAAGATAATATTTTGTAATTTTAGATGATTACTTATATATGAAGTGTACAACTAAATTGCTTCAATCTTATTTGATTTGTAGGCTATGAATTCCAGTGTTTTTGTTAAGTCTGCTAAAATAATCCAGAAACACAGCAAGCATCTTCAAAAATAATTATGATTTTTTTGTTTTTTTGTGTTATGGCTATTTAAGTGATTATGAAAACTTGATAGGATTACAATTCTAGGTTAGTGTTTTAATAAATTCAGCTTATTTAAAAGTGAATTTTATGAATCAATTGCTTCCTTTCTTCTACTTCCAGATATTATAAAGATAGTACATCTGTTTTTGCTGTGTGACTAGTCCCATTAACATTGGCTGTAATAAGAATTTTGTCAGGGAAATCTTCAGTTAAGATGCTTGAAACTCAAACTTTATATCAATATACCACAGACTAAATTTAATCAAGTTATGAGACTAATATATTTACCAAAATAAACTGGTTTAAAAAAAATGAAACTACATAAACATACAAGCCTTTGGGGAAAAAATAGACATTACTATCTAGTGCTTCATTCAATTAAGTATTATCAAATCTTTGCTACTGTCAAAACAATTTTAATAGTAGTCATAATATATGCTTAATGAATATATACATGAAATCTTTAATCCCAAATGCAGAATGTGTTTGACAAATATTTTGTAGCAGTAGTACTTAATTTTGATTCAACATAACATGTTACATTACAGTTCTATGAATTTACATTTTACATCTACTATCTAATTTTACTTGGTTTTCAAATTTTTCCTCGATTTTTTCTCCTCTGTTATTTCTAGTGGTGATTTTTGATAATTTCCCTCCTTTTTGAATCATTTCCTTCTTTGTTCTTGAAAATAAATGATTTTTTGTTATGTTTTATTCTTCAGATTTAAGATTTCTGTTTGCCTATTACACAAATAACTCTAAGCAATACTCTTTTTAAATATAAAATATGTAAGCTTAAATAAAGAATCTCTATGGTAGGATTGTGTTGTCTAGCAACACCATTCACCACCCTTTTCAATAAAGAGCAGTGTATGGTAGATGCATCTGACAGCAATAACTAAAGTTTATTTGGAGTTCCGAGCTAAGGAATCCAGGAATGATCAACCTGGAGATTCATTCCTTATCTATAAAGAACATCTGAACCTGGCCCCTCATGGGGAATATGGGCCATACAGGGGATCAAGGCCCTTTGTTTCAGGTTAAAGATTGTCAGATGGAGGATGCTAGGGGGAGAATGCTAAGCGAAAATGCTATATAAACTTCATGTTTTTTACAAGCAGTAGCAGTTCTCCTGTCCAGCCCACCACCACTGGACCACCCTATATGTGAGTTCTCTTGGTAAACCCTATGTGTCCTTCACTGGCTCCAGTTCTCTTCTTTGGTCTCTTGAAAATGGTGCTATCACTACTGAAGTCAACAGGCTCCAGCAAGACAAGCAACAATAAGGATTCCTTTCTTTAAGTCTCTTCAGTATACTGGTATGCAAAACCTTTCTTTTACTGTGTATATTTACTCATTATAAATGTAAACAAACATATAAATGACAAAGATAGTTTCCACTATGAATATATATATTTGTAACAATTTAATAATTTTTCCATATTTTTCTCTGATGGGTCAAATGAGATACCTTAGATTTTCATAAGGATGGAAGATAGAAATTCTAAATATTAGGCTGGGTGTGGTGGCACATTATGAATATAAATATTTGTAACAATTTAATATTTTCCCATATTTTTATCTGACAGATCAAATGAGCTACCTCAGATTTTCATAAGTATGGGAGATAAAAATTCTAAATATTAGGCTGGGTGTGGTGGCTCATGGCTCTAATCCCAGCACTTTGGGAGGCCAAGGCAGGTGGATCACTTGAGTTCAAGAGTTTGAGACCAGTCTGGGCAACATAACGAAACCCTGTCTCTACTAAGAATACAAAAATTAGCCGGGTGTGATGATGCACTCCTATAGTCCCAGCTACTCCAGAGACTGAGATGGGAGGATCACTTGAGCCCAAGAACAAGACCCTGTCTCTACACAGATAAATAAAATCCTAAACATTTTTTGAGATCACATTTAAAAATATCTTATTTACTACTCAAAAACAATTACAAAGAGATGTAAACCATATTTGTACTTAAAAGTATAAAAGAGAAAAACATAACAAAATTAGCTTACTGTGGGACATAAGGTATTATGAAATTTTCTAAAACAAATGAAATAAAACATATCTATAGTGGAAACCAACACATAGCAGAGAATTATGCACAAAGTAAAAAATTAAATACATAAATTCCAGTAAATATGAGGCACCTAAGTACTGGACAAATCTTTACGTTAAAAATAAAATATAACCAGTGACATTCTCAATGCACAATGACATTCCATACAAATGACAAACCAGAAACTGAAATTTGCAACTGAAATAACAGATACAAAGTCAGTTAACAAAAAAATGGGTGAAACTATTTCTAACCTGAAATACTGAAAACAAAAGCCATATGAAAACAACTCTAGTAATAAAAAAAAAAATCACATTATATGAATCATTGGAAAGCATTACTCTAAAGATAATTAATACACAAAGAAAATGTTTTGTCTTCTCAAATGACAAAAAGCTACAGGGTAAAAAAAAGGAAGGACTTAAAAAAGAGATAAGCATAACAGTTTTTAAGGTTTATATATATTTTGAGATAAAATCTAGCGAAATAAGATGCGGATGGCATGAGAGAAAGGCACTTATAGAAAACTAAAATGCAATAATAGTAACACAAATCCATTGTAAGCATTAGAAAACAGAACTGATGTTACAGACAGAAAGACAATTTACTAGTATCACAGATCAATTTGAGATCATTTTTCAAAATACACTGCAAAAAACAGACGTAAAATAAATTAAGGGAAAATGATAACTATTTTGTACTAGTAAAAGAAATTCAATATATGGATAGAGGATATCTCAAAAGTATAAAACATAACAAATGATGCAGAAACAGCAAGCTGAGTACAGCAAAAGAAGATGCTCCTTAACTCAGGAGGAAAAAACGACTTTGTATCATTGTAAAGACTTACCAAGTTTTACACAAGATTAGTGGGAAAACATCATTTTGAGATACAACTTCAATGAATTTTAAACAAGAAATGAAATAATAAATGTAAAATAAAAGGGTGATAAATTCAACCAAATTAAAAATAAGAACATTTATTCATCAAAGTATAAAAAGAGTGAAAAGATATGCCACAAACTGAGTGAAGATATTTGCAACACATAAAGGTAAAAATTATATAATTTATGTTATATAAAGTGCTCTTCAATATCAATAATTAAAAAAAACAACAAAAAAATGGACAAAAGACATGGAGCTATGGCACACAAGATAAACATGCAAAGCCCAAAGCATAAAACGATGTTCAAACTCATTAGATTCATCCCTTACTAGTAATTTGGGAAAAGTCAAATTAGGAATGTATTGAGATGAATTTTACACATCAATGTGAACCAAAATTTAGAGGTTGACAATATTAATTGTTGGAGACAATGTGGAAAGGGATTAGGATTATTTCTAAAATGTTGCTGTGGAAGTATAAATAGCATAAACAATTTGACATTCTGCTACAATGTTCTACATTTGCAGCCTCTATGAGCCCCGTATACTCTAAAGAACTCTTTTCCACATATGTACCAGGAGAAATGTATAAACGTAAATAAAACAAAGATGTCATAAAGTAAGAAATGCAAAACAATGCAAATATTCATGAATAGAAGTGTAGATACTAAAATCCTTATTATTTACTGCCTTAGAAAATTAGAACAATCTCAGTTTAAACATAGTTAATAAGGTCTTAAAGATAACCACTATTATTTTTTAAAGGGGAATTTTCCTCCCAAATCACTACAGAAGACAATAAAATATACCACAGCATATGTACAAGAATATAGAAAACAGTGAAAATATTTTTAAAAAACTCATAAAAGCACTTAACACTTGATAGAAAACACATTTATCATTTATTACTATGAGTTTAAATGGTTTATAGTCATCAATAATAGACTACATTTTTCACTTTGAATTATATTTAAATTCAAACATACACTAAGGAGAAACAAGTCAGACACATGCTGAGAAATCGAATTACAGATAAAAGCATAGAGAAAAAATATATTAAATAAGCAAACCAAAACAAAAGCCACAACAATATATACCTAAGTAAAATACAATACATAAAACTTGAAAGAGTTTTAACTATGACAAAAGATACCTCTTTGGAGACCATCCAACCTAAATTCCCTGACCAATCAACAACTCTTACTTCTCCCTACTTTATATTCACCAGTATCTAAAATTTTGTCTATTTATTTCTTTATTGTTCATCTTCCTTATCTAGACTGTGCACACTATATGATCTGACTTGTTCAAACAGAGACCCGACAGTACTGTTTAAACAATGTAACTCAAAAATTCAAATTAATTGGTATATGTCAAACATAATATCCCACAATTAGGGGATATACTTTACTCTCAATAAACATTAGAACATTAAAAAATAATGACCTAATATTATATCAAATTAAAAACATTTTATAGTCAATTCAAAAAAGGTAATTATTCTATACTTTCTCACTACCATGTAAGTGAATGAGAAAATAACAAATATAACAACAGGAAAAATATGCCCATTTGGCCAAAATCATCACATCACTCTTGAATACCTACTAGGCAAATCTGTAATAATAAAAATACTTTTCAAAAAAATAAAATGAGAAAATGTTTATACCCAAGACCTATCCAAGCTGTAATCATTATTTTTTCAATCTTAGTGGTGTATTTTACTCAAGAAGTTAAGATTGTTAAAGCAAGAAATGATAATAGCGAAATATAATAATGATATTAATAATTCGGATAAAATTATATGTGATATGGTATGCAAGGAGGGCATCCAGCAGAGGAACATGACTTAGGCCACAGATTCAGAGGTTAACATTCCCTTCCTTTGATAAAGAAATGCCATATGATCATCAGAATATGATTACACACACATAACAACATTTATATCTATAAAGGAAAGGTCTGAAAAAGGGAAGGGAAACAGCCGTTACTATTTGGGAGATTATAAACTGGTAATGCCTTTCTAGAGAATACTTTGTCAGCATTCACTGTTTAAACCAACAATTCCACTTCCAGGAAGCTATATTAGAGAACCATGCAGATATATACATAAGAAGATATATACAAAGAGGTTACGGTCATATGGTTTGCAATGGTAAAGACTCAGAAGTATTAAATGTCCTTATAAAAAGATGATTAAATATATAATTACATATGTATATTATAGAATATTATGCAGTCACTAAAATTAATGGAATAGATCAATATGTACTGCCCACAAATCAGTTAAATTCTGCCTTGTATGTAGCAACTAACAGAAGACTTTTCTAGAAGTCTTAATATGATGAACAATTCATTATAATACTGTTACAATGTGACATAAAATTATATATAATATTGGAGAGCAACCAATTAAAAAACCCTGAAAATTAGAATAAAAATAAAGTAATTAATGCATGTAACACAGTAATATAGATCAGTCCGGAGGCAACTTATCTTTAGAGTCTTAATAAAGCAAGAAGGTGACATTGGACTAAAGCTAATTTATATAAAACCCTGGAATACAGACCAGCCTAATTTGGCAAGAGCACTCACTGATTAGTGTGAAAGGCAGATTCCAGAGTCAATAAATATTTTTAAGCATACAATAAAATGCCAGGCACTTAGTAGGTAAAGGAACTAATATCCTTGGGAAGAAAGACAAGTAAATGAGCAATATTAATACTATGTAAGTAACTTTTAAAACTGTATAATGTAATTGTTTATAAGTGTCTGTTGCCTGTCTTTCTGTGATTAGAACGAGTCTCATGAAGCAAAACTTGTGGTCTATTTTGCTGTTTTCCAAATGTTAAGGCAGTGCTGGGCACTTAATAAGCCCTCAACAGAGATCACTTAATTGAAAGAAAAAAGGAGAAAGAAAAGCAGAAGGGGGCAGAGCGGGCTATATTAGAGGGAGGCTCAGGGGGCTGGGGACCTGGGAAAGATTCATTTTCCAGAAGGTATGAAATCTTAGTTGAAGCCTGAAGGTCAAGATTGGATTCAGTAAACATATTTGAATGTTGATTGTTTTCAGGCCTGAGTCACAGAGATGACTCTAGGCATTAAGGAATGGAACTGATTTGGAAGAAATGAAGTTACATCTGAAATAAATCCAGTGGGCGTTTCTCTCTTTTCTTTCTTTCTCTGTCTCTCCCCACCCCCGCCCCCCAACCTCTGGAGATAAATCTTGGTAAGAGAAACCTTGAGAGAGATGTTAGACAAAAACTGAGGCCAAGGAAGAGATGGGAAGAAGGAATACTGAATGGTGAGGATGGTGACTCTAGAAGCTGTTCTAAGGAGAAAAATACTTCAAGAAGGAGGGTATCCACAGTGCCGAATTATACAATGTTCTGGTAAGGAAACACCTGGAAATTTTTTCACTGGATTTATTAATAGTAACAAAGAGGTCATTTGTAACCTTCCTAAGGGCAGTTTCACCAGAGCAGAGGAGGGGAAAGCCACATTATGGTGGGTTTAAGAGTAAGATATGAGAGCCTGCCATTTTCTAGAGAATGGAGAGTGTTTTTGAAGCCTGATTCTAGGTGAGGGCAAGAGATTTATTTAGCTGGTTATATATCTGTGAATGCTTCTAGTTGTAATAACATACTTTCACCAATTTTTTTTGAAGCAACAAACCTAGGCTATGTGTTTGTTTGTGGAGGAGGAAATATTGTTGCAGAAGTAGAGGGAAAAAATATCTACTGGATTGTACATGTCTGCTTCTTCCATAGGCTTTGGGACATTTTCACCAGGGGGTTTGAGAATCAAACAGTATACGACAACTTACACAACAAGTTGGTCAGGTAAGGACTTGTCTGCCTATTATTTGGATTTTACAATAAATTTAAAATAAACAGTTCTAACAAGCAGAGTAAGCTTGTTGACTGAGCCACATGAAATGCATTTAATTTTTCTCACCACAGGTGTTCTCAAGTTTCTATATACTCTGTGCTTTTGGTTGTTCTAAGACAGTATTTCTGAAAATAGGGAAATATCTCTGGAGATATTTGAAAATAATTTATTTCAAAGAATATGGAATGTTAAGACCTAAAAATCCATGATTTATTCAATACTGGGTATTCATTCATTTATGTGATGGAAAATTACCATAGACTTTCCATCTACATTTTCTTACTTCATCTTGTTCTGTTCCTTCAAGTCATCCTCCTTCACCCTTAATTAACCACATGGTTCCATTCTTCTCACAATATAAATGCAGTAAATTTTTTTCTAAAAATAACAGTAAATGTGTGTGTTTAACAGTATAAGAGGTAGATCTCAAATGAGCATAAAGATCAGTAACAATTATGTGCCAATTATACCATGAATATGTAATTGGCAGAACTGTATGGGCAGACCAAGAAGACTGTGAGCAACCACGATTCTGATCAAACCATGCCCTAAATGTCTTTACCTAAAACCCCAGGTTTTTAAAAGAAGCCTAATATAAACAGATACATAAAATAATTGAAAATATCAACACTGGAATACATTTGAAATTAATATATACAAGACAACTTCTATTTTTCATTATTCATTAAACTATTGAGCTACAAGTGGCTATATACACATAAGTGAAGCAAAGAAGACTAAGACACAATTCCTACTCTCTAGTAACTCAAATTATCTTTGAATCAAGAAGAGTTTACTACATTGTGAGGTTTTCTCTAATCTGATAATAGAAGAGATGGAAATGCATGCAGTTACATGGCTACAGATAGAAAACTTCCTTACTTAGCATTGGGATAAATCCTCAAAAATTAATTCCAAAAGTATATCTAAAATAAACATTTATTTTCCATTCATTCTCCTAACCACCTTGCCACAGACTTTGAAGTGGAAGACTTTTGGTTCAGGTGAGAGATGCCATAGGAGGGCTTGTGAAGAGCAATTACACGTGGTGGCTAAGTATGGCTTCCACAATAGAGTTTCTTTACTGGCCTTCTGTTAATGAGTAGAGGTATGACAACAGATACTGATGGATGTGTTTAAAGAAGCAAATGAATTTGAAAAATCAAACTTTAAATGTGAACTTCAATTATTATATTGTGTGACTGTATTTTTTATATCATTGATTAGATTTGAGATAGTAGCATAGTTTAGTCTCTGGAATCTTCGTTTCATTCAAGTAACCATGAGGTACCAGGTATTGTTCTACGCCCTGAAGTTAGAGTTGTGAACAAAACTGATTGAGCTACTGCTCTCAGGAAACTTGAACCCTAGAGATGGAAAGAAGCATTAGGCAAAATAGTAAAGACAGAGATGATAAGAAATTCTGCAGAGAAAATAAAATGTAGTCAGGAGTAATAAATAAAATGTGGTTAGGAGCAATAAGGAATGCTGGATGGGGAATGTTACATATGATGTTGTGTGTTAGGAAAATTCCCATTGATTACCTAGCATATGATGAAAGTAAGGAAATGCAGTATGTATATAACACAAAGCATAAAGAAAAGGTAGTGCGCAAATGCCTTGAGGCAGAAGGCTGCAGGAAGTGTTCCTAAAAAATCAAGGAAGCCAGAAGACAGTGACTAGGAGACTGGGAAAACAAGCAGCAGGAGATAAGGATAGGGGCTTGTAGGCTATATAAGGACCAGGTTTTACTCTGAGTGACATAGGAAGACAATGGCAAACATAATCTATTTTGGGTTTCAAAATAACAATACAGTTGGGTATTTTTTTAATGTCTAAGGACAAGGGGAGAGGCAGAGAAACCAGATAGGAGAATATTAGTGTTCAATACTGTCATTAGACATGAGCAACACAGAGGGTCACTTTGGAGAACCTCCATATCTCAAACATAAATACAATAAATTTATTAAACAAGTGCCTGCTTCTTCAGTCTGATATTGGTATTAAGAGCTCACATAGTTCTAAACTCTGTCCTAACTCTGGACCTCAGTTCTCACAACCAACCGTTCAGTCTGCAGTGAACACTCCTCTACATCTTCTGTCTTATGTTCTCAAAAAAGGAAGAACCATATGAATAATTATGGATTATGCCGCTGTTGACATGAGAAGAAAACTGCTTTGAAATGAAGGAAAGATTGGAGTTGTAGAAGTCTTTAGGTAAGTGCAAAAGCAGAAATTAACTATTCAACAACACAATAACAAACCAAACTCATCAGCACATTAAAAGGATCATTCACCACAGTCAAGTGGTATTTACCCCCAGGATGCAAGGATGGTTCAACATACACAAATCAGTAAGTGTGATATACCACATTAACAGAATAAAGGACAAAAACCATAGGATCATCTCAATTGATGCAGAAAAAAACACTGGACAAAACTGAATATCCTTTAATCATAAAAACACTTTAAAATTAGGCGAGAAAAAATGCACGTCAATACAATAAAAGCCATGTATCACAAGCTCACAACTAATATCATATTCAATGGTAAAGAGCTGAAAGCTTTTACTCTAAGATCAGGAACAAGACAAGGATACCCACTTTTACCATTTCTATTTAACATAGTACTGAAAGTCTTAGCCAGAGCAATTAGACAAGAGAAAGAAATAAAAGGCATCCAAAACGTAAAGGAAAAGGTTAAATTGTCTGTTTGCAGATGACATGGTCTCATGTATAGAAAACCCGAAAGCCTACACCAAAAATCAATTCAAACTAATAAATTCCGTAAATTTAAAAGATACAAAATCAACATACAAAATTCAGTAACATATCTATACATTAACAATAAACCATCCAAAAAAAGAAATCAAGAAAACAATCCCATTTATAAGTAGCTAAAACATATATAATTAAGAATAAATGTATCCAAGGAGTTTAACTATTTATATCATGAAAACTACAAATCTTTTAAGAAAACAATTGAAGAAGAGAAATAAAAAGTGTAAAAGTTGCCAGAATCTAAATGGAGTCACCTGCATTAAATACCTCAACAAATGGGGCCAGAGTAGGCCATAAAGGAAGGGTTTTCACACACACTCTTGATAACAAGAACTATCACAAAAGACTTCAAATAATATCTGTAATTTATGATAAAAGATAAAATATTATTCAAAGAAATCCAAGCTAAATGCTTAATCATCTGAACCAGAAGTCATTCCCAATATTTAGGCAAAACTAAAATATTAATAATGAAAAGTACTACTTAGCATTTACCATGTGCTAAACTTTGTATTATACCCTTTTTAAATTCCTCAGTTCTCAAAATAATGTAGTTAGATTTCCATAATTATCAATATTTCTATTTAACAGTGAAAGAAACTAGAGCTAGCTAGTTAAGATGAAGAATCATACCCAAGTTCAAGTTAGTAAATGTAGAGACGATTTCAGTTTGGGCATGTGTGTCTGAGCCAGAGCTGATTATACTATACCCTACTACCTCACACAACTTAATCGTAATTTCAACGTATTCCATAAAAATAAAACACCTCTAGCTAGGTCATTAAAACTTGACATATAGCGCTGTGCTCCTGAGGATTTTTTGGTTGTCTGTATCTCAAACTTGATTTACATAGTTTAAGCCAATAAAAAGAGTCTATCCAAGAGTATCTCACAAAACACGAAGTTGCAAAACTCTCCCTACGCAAAGCCATGAGAAACCTGCGTAGCTTCTTTCTCTACAACTGCCTCTGTCTTCTCTCTCCTCAGCTTGGCCTTTTCTGATTTTCAGTACATGTCGCAAGTGGAAAATGGCCACCCTGCAGCACCAAGCTTTCATGTTTTTCCTGCTCAAACAGTCCAGAATGAAAAAGGATCTCTTGTCATAGACATCTAGGAGAGAACCTGATTTCCCCAGCCTGGGTCAGTTCTCTCCATCAGATTCAAGTGGCCAGAATCAGGGCCAGTTAGGTGGTACAAAGAAAGCTTCAAGGGTGTATACCAATAAACTTGTGGATTTCTGAGGCAGGTACCTTCGGAACTATATATCACAGTCAAATTTATCCAGAATTTTTGATAAATATTCATATCTTGTAGGAAAGAATCCTATAAATAAGAAACATAATAAACAAAGGGAACAATCCAAAGAGGCTGTACATGAGGGGGTCAGAATACGTCACCCCAAAATATGCCACCTTGGCATAAGGACCATTTTGAGCTGAAAGCACTTAAGAAACAACAAACTGCAGAAAGAGCTCTTTGCTCTTTGCTCTCTCCCATCTGCCTAAAAGCAGACATAAATTTCCTTTTGTGAAGGTGTTCTCCTCCCTTCTCCCATACCAGGAGGAGAACAACCCTTATCACTCGATACAGAAAGTTGGCACCAAGATGGATTTGCACAAACAACCCTTACTAAAATAGCCCTTATCTTCCATTAGTATCCCTCATATATTTATCTTCCCACAATTTATCACCCCTAGAATCCCAAACCCCTTTTCCTTTGTGTTATCACTTCCGCACAATTTATCTCTCTTTATTAAAATGGTATTGTAAGCCCCTGGGTTTAACTGCTTCTTTCTGTCTTCATTTCTTTCATGTGAAGGCTCTGTGCACATATCAATTAAAATATGAACATCAAATAAAATGTGTATGCATGTTTGCCTGTTAATCTGTCTTTTGTCAGTTTAATTCACATGCCCCAGCCACTGAACATAAGAGGTTAAAGGAAAAACTTTTTCTTCCCCTACATACATTACACATATATGTAGTATATACAGTTATTGATATTTGGACCTCCATATTCAAATATTGATGTGGGGATTTTAACTACTGATTCAATTTGCAAATGTTGAATAGATATTAACATTTTTAGGGTAAATCACATGACATATTCTGAGGAACAGGTTAGCAAAATCGAAATAGATATTAGAAATCTGAAAGAAAAGAGAAAATAAAATAATCCATTCTGTCTCACTAACGACTACTGAATCAAAGCATGACCATGCAAATAGGGTATAACACATTTTTTTTTTTTTGTAATTAAAGCAACTTCAAGATAGGTCACATTAAAATATCCTGGCTTAATGAAAACAAAATATGAAATGCAGTTAGGATGTGTGGATCTTTATCATGTTATATAAAAATACAAATATTTCAAAATTCATAAACTTCAATAATGGAGAGCTATGACAGCAGAGTTCCACATTTTTGTTCATATTCATTTTAAGTGCATGACTGCAGGAAGGTGTTTCTCATTATTATTTCTCTATGGTCCCTGATATTCAAAGTAGTACATGTAATATTAATGATCTCACTTTTGTGAGTATACAGCATACACCACATTCCCATCTAAAGAAAAGCTCCTCAATTCCTAATCATTTCAATAGGCTCTAATGTAATATTTCCTACATTGGAAATCACAGCACTTTATTTAAGGAAATCAGTTTGGCCAAGTGAGCTCTGTGGAGTGCAGCCTGCACAGACGTCAGTTCAAAGGATCAGATGTCAAAGTGCTCCCTCTAATGTCCCTTAATCATCACTCCGATTAGTGCATGAATAGGACTGTGATTAAAAACGCTGCTGCCATTGTCTACCTATTCAGGCGTCTAGCATTCTACGTGGGTTCCAGCGATTAGTGTTTGAATAGAGGAACGATTAGAAAGACAGCTGCCATTGTATGCCCATTCGGGAAAACAGCAAAACTCACATATTTATTTGCTATGAGCACCAAATAAATGTTTTGCAAAGGTAAAATATACCATTAGACTCTAAAGACAATTTTGCTGATTTCTTTTGTTCAGAGAACTGTATTTTCCCATATGCAAAGACATTTCTTATTTGCAAATACAGTAATATGCTTCATTAATATCTTTTAAAATATACATATTTTGTTTTTATAGAAATAGTCTTAACACACATCTGCTTTATTATATACTACTTATTGACCTATAATACATCATACAATTCCAGTTTAATATTTATGATTATGCAAAGAATTTCTGTGTAAACAAATTCAATCTATTTGGTTCCAGATCTTTTGGATCCCTTCTCAATATTCTTGGACTAATATGTAGTCTATAAGAACAACTTCTTCTCCCAAGAGAAATTTCCTTGTCAGACACGGAGAATAAATATTTCACTCTTGGGCCATTATGAGAGAGGGAACACATTTCAGGTTAGCAGTTAGTACCCCTGCAGGAGCTCACACAAGAGAGCTTCGGCCAGAGTGGAATTCCCCATGACAATACATACCTCTAGCCTATGATAAAAACTCTCCAAGACCAAAGCATCATGTTGAGGCTTTTGGAGAAGGGAGAAATACAGCCAAAAAAAAAAAAAAAAAAAAAAAAAATCACAGAAAAAGAATCCATCCATATGCACATATAAGACACTGCTTAAAAAATTTTGTGGCTGTTTCTCTCTCTCTTCTTTCTGTCTCTGCCTGTTTCTGTACAAATATGCTACTAGGAAATTTCTGGGCAATAGAGGAAATACTGTGTCTTCCATTACCATCGTCAGTATCTTGCTGCTCAGTACTTTTCCATGGTTTTTTCATATACATTGTTCTTCTCTATCCACTATCATGATAGGCTTCCATATATAGTAACAGCAACCTCAGAGCATCCCCCTTATAAATGCTGATAATGATAAGCAATAACACTTATAGAAGTTATATATATATATATATATATATATATATGCCAGCCACGATTTTAAGAATACTACGCACATTGACTGATTTACTCTATCAGGTAGATATTATTATCTTCATTTAGAGATGAGGAAATGGAGACAGTAATGGAATTAGAAATTTACTCAAGGTCATACTCTACTGAATGGCAAAACCAATAATTTGAGCTAAGCAGTTTATCTCTAGAGCTAACTCTCTTAACCAACCTCTCTACTGACAACTGTGCTCTTTAGGTTCCACTGCCTTCCCTCATAAAAACTCAACCTCAAAGATAAGGAAGCTGTCAAGGAAAAATTTTCCTTCTTTTGCAAATAAAGCTAATTGAAATACACCTTACTTAGGGGAAAGTTTTTTCCAGTTCAATTTAAACCCTGAGTAAATAACTATACTCCATTAAACATAAAGTTGTTTAAAAAAAATAAAGAGCACTCTGCTTAACCATTATTAAAATTTCAAACAAGTGAAGAACAAAATAAAACTAACAAGGCTGATGGCTGACAATTACAAACGAGTTTAATTTGTGTGTCACATGGATGTAGAGAAAGTTGCAATCAGTCTGAAATAAATAATTAAAGCAAAGCATTTTTGTAACAGCCTCAGGAAATTAAGAGTTAACACTTTTCTTCTTTTTAGTCAATTACCATCTTATTACATATTTCTGCCTGGAGAATAAATCTCTGACAATACTAGTCCATGTGTGGAATGAAGCACTAGGAAAACACATACTTTTAAAGAGGGATACTAATATATATATAAACTCTAAATTACAGCATATCACAAAGAATGTGCCTTTTAAACATATAATATGCACTTATCAATGAAATAACCAGACTATAGAACTTCTCTAGAAAAAAATATTTATCATCATCATCATTGTCACTACTCTGTGGAGAGGTCCTCAGCATCATCTCTTGATACCTTCCTTCATATTCCAGTCTATGACTTCAGCCATGCAGTACTGATACTGTTTTAGTACCTTAACTTCAATCGGTATGCTCCCCCATCTTCAGACTTTCAGATACAAGTTTTCCACTCTCCTGAAATTCCTCTTTTTCCTTCCTTTCTTTCTTCCTTCATCTTTATTTTCTATTTAAATTCTGGTTCCTCGGGAAGGCCAAACTTGAATCCTGAGACCAGGCTATGGTACTTCGGCTATAACTCTCATGGAACACTGCACTGACAAAACCTGATTGTGGGATGAGAGTTGACAATGTGCTAGCAGCCCTCACTCTCAGCACCTCCTTGGCCTCAGCATCCACTCTGGGGGTTCTTGAGGAGCCCTTCAGCCCACCACTGCACCGTGGGAGCCCCTCTCTGGGCGGGCTGAGGCCGGAGCCGCCTCACTCTGCTTGCTGGGAGGCGTGGAGGGAGAGGCCCAGGCCCCAACTGGGGCTGCAAGTTATGGTGGCAGGCTAGTGCGGTTCCCGCGGGCGCGGGCCTGGGTGTGGACTCGGAGGGCGTGGGCGTGGGCCCGTTGGCCCGCACGCGGGGTGGCAGGCGCCTCTGGCCCAGGGCAGTGAGGGGCTTAGCACCCAGGCCAGCAGCTGCAGAGGGTGCACCCGGTCCCCCAGCAGTACCGGCCCGCCGAGGCTGTGCCCAAGTTCTCGCCGGGCCTCAGCTGCCTCCCCACGGGGCAGGGCTCCACACCCTCAGCCCATCATGCCCCAACCTCCCTCACACCCCTCCACCCGCAGTGGGCTCGGGTAGGGCTGAGCCTCCCCGATGAGTGCAGCCCCCTGCTCTCTGACACCCGGTCCTATTGACCTCCCAAGGGCTGAGAAGTGCAGGCGCAGCTTGGGCCTGGCGGGCAGCTCCGCCTGCAGCCCTGGTGGGGGTTCCACTGGGTGAGGCCAGCTGGGCTCCTGAGTCTAGTGAGGACCTGGGGAACTTTTATGTCTAGCTAAAGGATTGTAAAGCACCAATCAGCACTTTGTGTCTAGCTCAGGGTTTGTAAATACACCAATTGGTACTCTGGGTCTAGCTCAAGGTTTGTAAATACAACAATCAGTACTCTGGGTCTAGCTCAAGGTTTGTAAATACACCAATTGGTACTCTGTATCTAGCTAAGGTTGTATCTAGCTAACCTAGTGGGGATTTGGAGAACTTTTCTGTCTAGCACTCTGTGTCTAGCTCAAGGATTGTAAACTCACCAATCAGCACTCTGTGTCTAGCTCAAGGATTGTAAATGCACCAATCAGCACTCTGTCAAAACGGACCAATCAGTTCTCTGTAAAATAGACTAATCAGCTCTCTGTAAAATAGTCCAATCAGCTCTCTGTAAAATAGACTGATCAGCAGGATGTGGGTAGGGTCCCATAAGGGAATAAAAGCAGGCTGCCCCAACCAGCCAGCAGCAACCCATTCGGGTCCCCTTCCACATTGTGGAAGCTTTGTTCTTTTGCTCTTTGCAATATATCTTGCTGCTGCTCACTCTTTGGGTCCATGCTGCCTTTATGAGCTGTAACACTGCAAAGGTCCGCAGCTTCACTTCTGAAGCCAGCAAGACGACGAACCCACCCGGAAGAACAAACCCACTCCAGATGCGCTGCCTTTAAGCGCTGTAACACTCACTGCAAGGGTCTGCGGCTTTATTCTTAAAGTCAGCGAGATTACAGACACAAAATTAGGTTAACACCTGTGCAAATTCCCAGTTGGTTGTCTGGGCAAAAACCGTTTTGTCCCTTTCCCACGACTTATCACAGTAGCTGGCACATGTTAGATCTTCCATTAATATTTAGTAATTAATACATATGTACAATTTAGATTAAAATATTTATACTATATAAGTCTAAAAGTGAAATAATTTATATGTAGTGGTGTTATAGAAATAATGAAAAATGTGATGCAAAAAATTAATTCTTTAAGTGGGTTCATTACTCTGGAAGGTAACATTTCCACCAATTGAATTAATACCCAAAATGTTCAGGAGATGATACTCAATGTTCATACTTCATACATATATGTATATATAAAAACAATGGAAACCAATCAGTAGCTTCATATTTTACTTGCTATTTCAGGGTACACTTTTTTTTTTTTTTTGAGGTGGAGTCTCACTCTGTCGCCCAGGCTGGAGTGCAGTGGCGCAATCTCGGCTCACTGAAAGCTCCACCTCCTGGGTTCACGCCATTCTCCTGCCTCAGCCTCCCGAATAGCTGGGACTACAGGCGCCTGCCACCACGCCCAGCTAATTTTTTGTATTTTCAGTAGAGATGGGGTTTCACCATGTTAGGATGGTCTCGATCTCCTGACCTCGTGATCCGCCCACCTCAGTCTCCCAAGGTACTGGGATTACAAGCATGAGTCACCGTGCCCAGCTACACTTTGTACTCTTATAGAAATCTAGGTGTATGTTAGTAGAAAAAACTTATATAAAAGTTCTTCAAAATAATATCAAAATACATTTTTATATATGTGTAGATTGAGCAATTCACTTATCTCCTCCAAGCTTCATATTTCCCATTAATAAAAAGAGGATTATAATTATAATAATTAACAAAATAACAATAATAATTCTCATCCACCAGAATATAAGTTCTGGGAGAGTAAAGTACACGGTTGCATTCTCAGCACCAAAAGCAGTATTTAACATACACTGAGAACTCAGTAAATATTCAATTAATTGATATTTATTGCATACTTACTATATGTCTGGCACGATTTCAGGAGCTGAAGAGACAGTTGTGAACAAAACAGGTCTTCACAGACCTTACATTCTCATGGGGAGAAAATAACTAAACAACCAAACAAGTAAAATATGAAAAATAGTATGTTAGATGGCAATATGTTCTATGAAGAAAATTAAAGCAGGAAAGGGAGTATAAGGAGTAAATGCATGAAGTAATACTTGCTTCATAGAGTTGTTCATCAACAAATTTAGTTATTATAAAGAGCCTGGTACACTATCCACCATCCTCATTGTCTTCATCATCACCATTATCACCATTATTACTTGAGATACTGTTACAGAGTATAGCACTGTGTCACACAGCTTAATCCTTTCTTAGAACTTCAGAAAAAATAAGTGTAATGTATTTGCTTCTCAGCACAGAGATGGAAAGAATATATGAGAAACTGAATCATGTAATCTAAATTAGACATTTATATCAGATACTCAAAAATGCCTTGGGTACGATAAATATATCATAAATTCATAAGGAAGGAGAACTACAAATATTTTACAGATCATGAACATTTATGCCACTTATGTTTACATAATTTACTTGCAGAACTAGGTGCATACAGGGTTTTTCTCAAATCAAGATGCCATAAGCAAACAGATCTTTCTATACAAATGTCTACCAATTTTCAGTTAAATTGATTTGGGACATGGAAATAATATATTTGAGAATCCTTAAAAATTATGTGATTCAGATCTCAGAGGAATTGCTTTTTATTCTGGAAATACAAGAGAAAATTATCCTAAACTAAGTTGAACTGCATTCTTGCAGTTACTAGGACCATTGTCCATATACCTATGCTTTTATTTTCAATGAGTTTCCTTTTCATGAATTTCCAGCGCTATGAAAAGCTATCAGATCTACCAACAACATTAATAAAAATTGGAGAACATTTGCTTTAGTCAAAATATTTTCTGCCTTCTCTCCATACATGCTTTATTTTATAGAGCTAAGACAACACAGACTGTTAAGATATGCCATTTTTATACACTAACAACAAAAAATACTGCTAAATAAACTGATACAAACTTTCTTATCAGATTAACAATAAAATGAATCTTAATTCCAGAGATGTGAAAGTGTGATAAAATATGCATCAGAGAATTGATCAAACATGGTAAATATGGCAAGTTCCAAAATGCCACACTGATTCATTGTTCCATGCAGAAATGAAATCCAAGTGGCATAAAAACATTAAATGAATGCATGTTATACATTTAATTGCCTTCTTTTATTCTATGTTAGTTATAATACAGTGTTGTTGATAATAGCATTTTTAGCGTCAAGAAGTGCCCTGAGTTTTCTTGCCTAGATGACAAAGTGATTATTTTTGCTACCAA
Organism: Rhinopithecus bieti; assembly: GCF_001698545.2. Lineage (NCBI taxonomy): Eukaryota > Metazoa > Chordata > Mammalia > Primates > Cercopithecidae > Rhinopithecus > Rhinopithecus bieti. The sequence goes on along the minus strand of NW_016803685.1, from coordinate 695,508 downwards.
CATAACAAAAGAAAATCTGGGCAGAACAGGCATGAATAATTTGGTTTTTGACACAGTAATAATGAGAAACCAATACAATATCCAGGTGGAACTATCTTAAGAAGCATCTGGATACAGATGGGATCTTGGATGGAGATATTCATTCAGCTGTTAACACATAGATGGGCATTAAAACTATGGAGTGAATACAGTTATCAAGAGGCATAATTGAGATTTTCCACTGTTCCCATCTTGAAATCTACAACTAGACTCTAAACTTTCTACCCAAAATGCCTTTGTATAAGCAGCCAGTTATTATTTTAAAATAAATATTTGTTATATGTCAGAATTAATACAACGAAAGACTCTACCTCAACTTCAAAATTACAAGGTCTACAATATGTGTAAATGACCACAAGGTAAGGTTTTAAACTCAGTATCCCTGTTCTACTTAAAGCTTTATACTTTGAAGGGATTTCTAGGTAGTCACTTTTCACAATATATTTTTCCCTCTCTAATTTTTTCCCCTCTGCTGAAATTTTAAGCTCGCGTTTTCTTTAAAATGTTATTTTCTTCAATTTTCCTAACACACACATGCAAAATTAATTACTAAATTTCACATTAATAACATCTAACATTTGTTAGAAATTAGAAAGCTGTTGCTCAGTAATGATCACTTAAAATACATTTACTTCAAAATAAACTTTTATTTTTCTAATTCATTGCAATGCTGAGGTCTCAACAAATGCCACAGGACAATTGTTTTTAAAATGTATGTATGCCATTTATGTTTACATAATTTACTTGTAGAACTAGTTGAATACAGGGTTTTACTCAAATCAAGAGGCCATAGGCAAACTGATCTCTTTATTCAAATGTCTACCAATTTTGAGTTAAATTAATTTGAGGACAAGAAAATAATAATATATTTAGTAATATATTATTAACAGTAAAATCATACCACATCAAGCATTCCAAAACACCCAAGAATGCATCATGACTGGTAGTGCAATTCAGAAGTTAATTTAATGACCAGGAAACCCCACACAGTGAGCCAGCAAGTACTTCTGACTCAACCTGGATATCCAAATCCATCTGGGTCCCTACTGTGGTTCTGCAGTTGCTACTGAAGTTTAAAACCTGCAGACACATTACTGGGTCCTGAGGCTGGCTGGTACCTCAAGGACAGTGAAAGAAGCCCTTTGGGCCAGTAACAGGGTGAGGTAAGTGCGGCACTGTGGCACTAAATTTAAGTTGGCCCTCAGTTTTAGGATCATGCAAGCAAGTACTGTCCCAGCTTCCCAACATGGGGTTCCTCGGGCATTGCCTGCCTTCGCCTACCTTTCCATAATCTTTCCCATCCAAAATAGGAACTTACTCTGCCATCTCTCCCTACTCCACCAGCCTTCATTTGAGAACTTACTGGATGGAGGGCAGGAGATGATCATCATTCCTGATAAACTCAAATTCAAAATCAGTCTTTATGGGGTGGTTGTAGTTTTGCTACCATCCTTTCCCATTCCTCCTAGAAATTTATACCTATTAGGCAGAGAGGCCACTGGGTTTTCATTTCTTGAAAGAAAAAACACAACTACAGAAAGCAGAGAAACAAAGGGTGTTTCTTTTGGGCTTATAATTTTAGAAGTCACGTTTTCAGAAAAATTGAAAGGACTTCAGTGATTGACAGTGGATTTAGGAGGAAATGGGTTATAAGTTAAAAGTAACTGTTTCTTCCACTCCTATCCTTCCCAGTCAGCCTATATAAATATTTAACGGACAGAGAGACAAAATGAGGACCAAAAGGAAAGGGAAGGGCCCAGAGACATTGGCAGATCTTAGAAAAAGAGCATCAATGCCCAGCTCCTTAGGCTACTCTCAGAGGGCTGACAAATACCAGGTGTGGGGAAATCAATGATGGAGAATCTGTGACTCATCGACAAACGAAGACCTAGGAAAGCAGATTGAACCATGAACTTCCCTAAGCCCCAGTGTTGAGTGGAACATCAGAATAACTATCATCTTTTCAAGAACGGCTTCAAAGTAGTAGAGAAGCGAGGGATAGAAAGTGATCTAATGAATGAAAATGAAGGATGACTCCAAAGTCCCCATGATGGTGACCAGTGGGAAGGTGGCATGAAAAATCAGCTGGGCTTACCTCACAGCCCACACTTGCCAGCAACCCTCGTAAAACTTAGATATCCACCTAGAGAAATAAGGGGTGAGGGGGACAAGCAGGGAAAAATGAATCCTACAAGTGACACACAGGTTTCCACTCTCACAAATACTCACAATAGAATTAAGTTCAGTTACAAGAAAATAAAAGAGGTCATGTTACCTGCACGCATGAGTTTCTAGGTGGATATCTGTATTCTCTACACAAACCCTGCATTTTTCACATACTGAAAGAGATATTTAGTTGCAAATAATCTGTTTTTATTTTTTTATTTCCGAAACTCTTTCAATTATTGTCTATTTTTGGAAGAAAATAATTGTCAACAATCAAAAAAGCAAGCTCATGCTTGAGAAAGTATTTTCAAACATACAACAAGAGGCAAGGGTAGAACAGGTATTGCTTTCTTACTGGGTATCTGGTGAAAAGTTTATTTACTTTGGAGCTTAAAAATAAAAATTCACATTGTGAATATGATATGTCAATGGAGGGACATATATTCTCCATCAACTTTAACAGATCCCAGTAGCTGGCTATCCATCAAAGAGTGAATGAGATTGAGTGCTAGTTGTAGTAACTAAGTGGATTTCATCTCTTACTAGCCATGTAAACTTGAGAAGGAAAAATTGTGCCAGCAGACAAGACAAACCTTAAGTATAATTTCCAAAAGTATAAATATCAACCATGTTTGGAACATAAGAAATAATATATTATTAGAAAAACATATTAACTTATCCTTCCTCCATGGAAGTCCCCCACTATGCTCTTGTGGTTCTCATCTCACCTCTCAAAGTGCTTATTAGCTAAATTCTCATCTCTGCCTGCCTTTTCCATGCTATGTTCAGTGCCATGCTGAGTCACATTGGAGCCTGAGGCAAAAGGAAAAAGGTGTGTACCTATATATATTTATCATTATTGTTATTTTTCTTCATTACTGAGTCTTTTGTTAGCCCCTTATATTTTACACCTCAGGCCAGTTCCTCACTTGCCTCACCCTAATTTCTGCCCTAATCCCAACGGTCTAACCTGCACCCTCTTTCCACTTTACACACTCCTCCTGGGTAACTCTCCCCCTAGGCTTTTAGTTATTTATGTATATCCTGATGATTCAAAAATTATTTATCTCCATCCCAGACCCTTTACTAATCTACAACTTTTGCAGTGATCCACAGGCACAAGGACCTCAAATAATCCAAAAGTGAGTGTAGTATTTATCCTCAACTTATGCTATAAACAAGTAAACATACACATAAAGTCAACTCCCAAGTCATATGTGTTTTATCTCCTAAATAAATTCAAGCTCATCCTCCCTTCTGGTCTTCATCATCTGTCTTCCAACTTTTTAAATCCAGTCCCAGAGACCTTGCCTCCCATATTTTCATTAAATCCATCGTCCACACTGAAAGCTAGACTGATTAACCTAAAGGCAAATATGATAAACTCACAATGATCATTAAAATTCCTTAACTGTTCTTCCTTTGAAAGAGTATTATTACTATTTATTGGTATTTCAGCCTTCTTCAAAACAACATGAGAACTTCTTGGCAAGGCCTGTGTCACATGAATTCCAATGTGGCAAGTGGCACAGATAATAAATGTGAAACAAACAAGTGACTGAGATTGTGAAGCTCATGCAAGAAAAAAATATTTATCAAAACCCATATATCATTTAGTTATTTTCATTATCTACAAGGAAAATAAGTCAATGATTTTCTTTTATTTCCTTATTCAAAAAACTTCTACTAAAAGAGCTCTCTGGCAATTGCATGGGTTCAGTCTCTAGTTCTGCTATTTAGCTGTGGAACTGTGAATAGGTTTCTTAGGTTTCCATGTGCTTCAGTTCCCTCATCTATGAATGGATGATAAAATATAGTATCTACCTGACAGGGTGCTTCTGAAGCTTGAATGAATTACTTCACAACAAGCATTGAAAATTTTTAATGTATATTATAGCTTATTCTCATTTTATTTTTTTATGCTGAGCACCTTGTATGTGTCATGCATTTAAAACAAATTTGCTAAAATTCTTTAAAAAAAATGTCTAATACTTGACTAATTGGCTGTCTTTAACTGCCTTTCCTTTTAATTTTCACCCAGCATAAGTTTTCTGATTTGTAATATTTTCTGGTCTTCAAAAATTGCTCAGGGAAAATGAGTGCAAAATATTTATGTAATTAGGATAGTTCAACATTTTCAAAAATGGCAAAAATAAACAGCAGTTACGGAACACCTGCTTAAACTATACTGGAAATAACTGCTTCATGCTTCATTAACCAGTATAAACATGTTTGCCAGTTTAAATCCCCTACTAAAGTCAGAATTTCAAATTAGTACTATAAGAGTATTAAACTACCAACTGAAGATATTCCTGGGCAATAATTTCAGGACTGCCATTCTTAAGGCACTTTTACAGGTCAAACAGATGCTTATTTTCTAATAAGCCTATAATTTACTTATTAAGTCAAATTTGTGTCTATTTTAACAAACGATTTTAGACAACTTATTTCTCTGGATTTTATTCGCCTCTGAGAAGCATTCAATACAGTGCCTGAAATATAGATGCTTCAAGCACCAAATAAATAGAAAAAAGGAAGGAAGAGGGCAGATAGTAAGAGAGGACTATATAATTCCTGAAGAAAAACTTCTCCAATTGTTGGGTCCAACTATAACTCTGTTTTTGGTAAGTAAACATAAGAAACATATAGCATAGATAGATATAGATATAGATATAGATATAGATATAGATATAGATATAGATATAGATACAGATATAGATAGATATGGATATAGATTGAGAGACAGTAATGCAGGCTAGAAATATAAAGGAATCTTCAATCTAAAGATAGTATTAAAAGTAAGGAGATAATAAGATAACCAATGTAGTGACTATTTTAAAAGAAAGAAAGAGTTTGAGCTCTGGGCACTGAAATATCTAAGGGGTGAGAGGAGAAATAATCAACAAAGAAGTGAAGAAAAACAAGATAGGAGATGTCAGTGAGGTAAGAAGAAAACTTTTTCATATCTCATCAGTTACTGGCCAGCTAGTGGGGATAAAAGTTCCGGCACCCTACTTGGGTCTTTATGAATTGAAAAACAAACCATATGTTTTGGTGACACTTTCATTCAATTCTTTATGCCAGCATGAAGAGGATAATAACAAATGGGAAATGAGCAGTATTATTTAACCACACTGAGAATAACTTTCAACCCTAGCTTCATATTTCACTTTTGGGAATAAACTTCACTGCTCTGAGAAATTCATGAATGTCACAGACAGTCTTCAAACTAATAGACATCAGTGCAATAAATCTGATCTTATAAATTGAGATTATCATTTTAACACAGATCTAAAGTTTCCATTTTATTTTTATACTAATACTCATAGAAGACCTGAAATATACAAAAGTGCCAAAAATATATAATCAATATTAACATTTCAGTATTTTTTTGTTCTTTGTGGATATATATATATAAAGGTATGGTTATGTGTAAGTGTACACAATCACTATTGAATACAGTGATGTTAAATCCTTTTACCATGTAATGCAGACAGAATTTATTCAGATTATTTCAAAAACATTTTAATGATTGCACAATATACCACTGAATTAATTTACTCTAATTTGCTTAACCATGACCCACTGTTTGGAATTCAGTGGGATTTCCCCTACATTTATCTCCACTGAATAAATAATGCCTAAGATACTCCTCTTTGTACTTAATTCTTTACCTACATTCCTAATTCTTTCCTTCAGATATGTTATTAGAAAATAAATTACTGGTATAAGTGATAATTTAAAATTATTGTTATGAACTGAACTATATCTCCCCAAAAATCTTACGTTGAAGTCCTAACTAACCTCCACTATCTCAAAATGTAGCTATATTTGGAGAGAGAGTCTTTAAAGAGGTAATTAAGTTAAAATGAGGTTATTAGGGTATGTCCTAATACAACATAGCTGATGTTCTTATTTGGACACAAGCACACCCCAAGTGAAAACTCAGGGAGAAGACACCATCTACAAGCCAAGGAGAGAGGTCTTGGAAGAAATCACCTTGATCTGGGACTCCTAACTTCCAGAACTGTGAGAAAATAAGTCTCTGTTGTTTAATCCACCTAGTCTGTGGTATCCTGTTATAGCATCCCTAGGTATAAATAGCATCCCTATGTACAGCATCACAGGTACAAATGAATATTGTCAAATTGCTTTTTTTTTTTTTTTTTTTTTTTTTTTTTTTTTTTTTATTATACTTTAAGTTCTAGGGTACATGTGCATAACGTGCAGGTTTGTTACATATGTATACTTATGCCATGTTGGTGTGCTGCACCCATCAACTCGTCAGCACCCATCAATTCATCATTTATATCATGTATAACTCTCCAATGCAATCCCTCCCTAAATTGCTTTTATAAATATTTGTGTCAATATGTATTTGACAGAGGAAACTGACCTCACTGCGCCTTGGTCATTATTTTTAAAACGATAAAATAACCTCAATTTATAGGATCACATTATGAGATACAAATGCTAAATTCCATAAAATAACAACAACAGTAATCATAATAAAGAAAGTCTCCATTTCAAAATAAAATCCTGACCATAAATAGTTTGAAAACTTATAAATGTGAAACATTAGGGAAGTCACATAGTGTCTCTTGATCATAGTTCTCAGACCTTTTAAAATTAGAGATTTAGGCTTGATTGTCTTTAAGGGCTTTCAAGTTTAAAAATTATGACATTCTTTTTTCAGTGTTCTTCAATTGTTCTTATCATTATACTGGGTCATGCCTTGTAAGCGGCCTAGTCCTTGAACAACCTGGATCACACTGTTTTCCTTTTAGAGACCTCTACTAGAAGCATCATGGTAGAAAGCAAAGCTCCCAAAACTGGACCAAGAAAAACTGAATTCAAAATCGAGGTCTGTAATTAAGTGTCTATGGGATCTTTTCATGTAATATTGTTTCTCTGTTTCTATTTCTTTTTTCATTCAAAAAATTTGCCCTGTGGCTGGTGACAGAAAAACTGAAAATTAGATAAATACAAGCACACATGAGCACACACCCTCAATTCCCATCCTCAAAGAGTTCATGATATAAGAAGAAGGAAAGAAGTACATAAACTGAAATCATACATTGTATAAGAAAGTATATACAAAGTTCCAATAGAGCTAATGTTAAGCTAATGCTACGGTCTCACTCATTAATTTGGGAATATTAATTTGGGGTAAATTAACTTGGGGAAATCAGGTAAAAGGGCATTTCTTTCAAAATTTAAAAATGTATATAACCTTAAGATGGAGTTTCTAACACCGCCTTTAAGGTTGGACTTATATCCCATCTATGGTCTCACAGTTCCAGCTCTATAATCACCTTCTAGATACAGTTAAAGTTCTAGCAGCAATCTCAGAGAAATGCTGTTTTGCTCCTGTACCTCACCTGGAAATATTAGGTGTTCATATTATTAGATGTTCATAGAACATCTAATGTTCATATATTCTATAAGAGTGTATTTTTAAAGTCCACAGATACCAGTGTATCTATAACTTCCTTCATTTAGACTATATCATTAATATGAAAACTCTTCTGTATCACTGTATCAACAGGCAAAACAATTTTGAGACAAATTTTAAAGATTTTGAGAAAAGAAATTTTGGCACCAAACTAAATTTACAGGTTGCATATCTCTTATCGAAAATGCTTAACACCAGAATTGTTTCAGATTTGGGTATTTTGAATTTTCGTATTTGGGTTACTCAACCTGCATATAATTTGTTTTCAGGAGATTTTTTTAAAGCAATGTAATTAAAAATACACTTTCAAAGTTGTTCAAATATTAAATATTTAAAATTTTTTTTTAAATCACAGCTGTACTTTAATACCTAATTGTATTTCTAAGTGTATGTAAAATCTTGTCTTACAATGTGTGGAGTGAGATAATTTTCAGCATGAAATAATGTATCTGTGGTACTTACAAAGCAGTTCTTATCAGGATTTCTTTTCCAATGTTTCTTGTCTAATTTCTTGGCCGAAGTGGAACGCAGAGTTGCATGAGTTTGTATTCGAGGATTTAAAGCCAGGATGCTCTAAAGACAACATAAACAATGTGTAAACATATGGAAATATGTTAGCATTCGTTTAAACTTATTTTTATTGTATTTTATTTTTTTATTTTGAGACAAGGTCTCTCTCACTTTGTAACCCAGGCTGGAGTGCAGTGGTACAATCTCAGCTCACTGCAACCTCTACCTTCCAGGCTCAGGCAATCCTCCCACCTTATCCTCCCAAGTAGCTCGGACTACAGTCGCATGCTACCACTCCTGGCTAATTTTTGTATTGTTAGTAGAGATGAGATTTCGCCATGTTGCCCAGGCTAGCCTTGAACTCCTGGACTCAAGTGATCCACCTGCCTCAGCCTCCCAAAGTGCTGGGATTACAGGCATGAGCCACCTTGTCTGGTGGCATTTTTAGAAATCAAACTTTATCTAGGATTTCCTCCTACAGGCCCCTAAAGAAAGCGTTAGCTAGGAAAGAAAACTTAGGAATCACACACACACACACACACACACACACACACACACAAGATTACATGTAAATCAGAAGAATTACCCCAAATTTGCAAGATCGTGTTTAATAAAATCAAGTTAGACATCCTATATTTGGTTTTCAAAAAAAAAATTCAGTATGGGAAAATCCTAATACAATGAAAATTTATATGGAAAAAGTGAGAAGATACACTTTTCTTAGGAAAAAATCTAATAATGTTATTGATATAATGATATCGTTATATCAATGTATATCATTATACATTGATAAAAAGCTAAAATATATGTTTAAAATGTTGCATGGATCTCAAATAGCTTACATTAATAGACTAATACTGGGCAAAATATGAATGGAGTAATTCCTATTGTATTTTCTACTAATTAGACAGAAGCAATTCTTGACCAGAAAAAAAAAATCCTTACAAAAAACAAACAAATATTATCAACAACAATGAACAACATACTGTTGTTTCACCAGAGAGGAGGACCCATGGTAGCAGCAAATGCTTCTGTTTAACCAAATTAATATTATTACCTACCATCTTTCAATAATGATTATGTGTTGAAAAGTTAGATGCAACAGCTGAAGAAAAGCCTGGAGAAAAGATCTGGGAGAGACACAGTATATTTCAGTAGGTGAAGAGCTTTCACACGGAAGAGATTTAATTTGTTTTGTATTAATACAGAACCAATGCTGTGAAAATTAATGGAGGAAGATTTGGATTCAGATATAAATTAAAAAGTGACAGCTGAGATTGTATTAGAAATCATTCTAGCTGACATTACTGCAGTCATTTTAAATGATGTTCATTTCAAAAGTCATCTTCTTCCATGAAGTTACCCCTCAATAATCTAGATCCATTTTCTGTTCCAGATCACTGAAACATCTCTACCACAGTATTCCAATCTAAACAGTAACCGCTGCTTTAAGAATTTTTCTTCCCTTCTAAACTGTGCATGTTTTGAGCTGAGGGATTCCTGACTTTTTAAAAATCTTTCAGTTTATGATATACAGCACCAGGTAGGTAGCATATGCTTATTCCTGTAAAATAGTGATTCAAAATCATGAATCTAATTTTAATTCCTAGTAGTCTTATAACTTTGAGTAAACCATTGATCTTTCTGATCTTTGATTTCCTCACATGCAAAATACAGCAACACCTGAATCAGAAGTAAAGAATAAATGAAAAGCATGATACAACACGTTTTCTAAACTACCAACACCCTAAAAATTGAAGTGTAGTGAAAATGGAATCCAGCAGCTGTTTGCAACAGTAACCCTCTGTCCATGATTTGTTCATGTAGGGGATAGGTAAGAATTTGACAGGGGACCTGAGAATGCAATTCCTACTAGATTTGACCAAATCCAAGATCACCTTCCAAATCTAGATTGCATGATTCTTTAAAAATTATTGAATCATGTTCATCATTTTCACATATAAAAATGAACTCTTGCTGAGATCCACTGAGAACTATCAAAAAGACCAAAATAAATGGACAGATAAAATAATTATACTATTAATACCAGACACAAGCTAAAAATGTTATTTCCCCCCTCTACTATTGAAATTCCACAATCAACATATCTAGAGTAATCATTTTCTAGGTGATATCTTAGCTGATTTTATAAGAGTATCACATGCTAATATGAAGAATTTAAAATCATAAATGACTTTCTAAAATAAATGTTATACTTAGTATTCGTAGACAAGAATAAAATCAGAAAAGTCACTTCATTTCATTCTGCATTTGATTTAAAGTGGTAATAACAATCCTCTGTGTTTTAAGTTTTTAGAGTTTAAAAGTTCAAAAGCTTTCACATCCATTATGTAATTTAACTTACAAACAGCTACTACTATCCCAATACTTAGGATGAGCAAATAAATTGAGGGTGGTTAAGTAACCTGCTTAAGATCTCACAGTTTATATGCAAAAAGAATTGAATTGGAATTCTGTTCGTCTGAGTATGGGACTTATATTGAACCTGATCCAAAGATGAGGGCTATATTTAAAAGTCACTTTTTGAGATATGAGGTAGGAAACATTTTTAACCACATGTTTAAATAATATCAATTTGGCCGGGCGCGGTGGCTCAAGCCTGTAATCCCAGCACTTTGGGAGGCCAAGATGGGCGGATCACAAGGTCAGGAGATCGAGACCATCCTGGCTAACCCGGTGAAACCCCGTCTCTACTAAAAAATACAAAAAACTAGCCGGGCGAGGTGGCAGGCGCCTGTAGTCCCAGCTACTCAGGAGGCTGAGGCAGGAGAATGGTGTAAACCCGGGAGGGGGAGCTTGTAGTGAGCTGAGATCCGGCCACTGCACTCTAGCCTGGGCGACAGAGCGAGACTCCGTCTCAAAAAATAAATAAATAAATAAACAATATCAATTTGTACCTGAGTAGCTCAATGAAAAATTAATTTCAAACCCTGTTTTGAGCAAGCCAGTAAATATGACCATTAAGAAGTCACCTCTGGAATGTTAGAGTAAGGACCTCTGCAGACTGACACCCATAAAAATAAACATAACTGCAAAATAGTAAAATAAAATCCTTTAAAGTCTCCGGAAATTTGCCTTAAGGCAAACAGCAAATGAAGAAATAATAATACATGAAAACCGACTAAAACTGGTAAGAGCAGTGAAGGTCTATGGCATCTGAAGTATAACCCACACCATTTCAGTCCAGTGTGACAGTCATTCTACCTCAGATGGGTATAGCTCAAAACACAGAGCTCGCTCCACCCCAGCCACTAGTTGAGGGCTATAGTATCTCCCAGGGAGGGGTAAGATGCCAGCATTTCTCATTTTCTCTCTCCCCCATTCTACACAGAGACAAAACTGCAACTGAGTGCAGCTGAGACTAAAGTGCAGCTGACAGGTCAGGAGTTCTGTTACTCCATCCAGCCTCCACCCAAAGAGCCAAGGTTCTACCTCAGGAAAATCAAGCCAATAACACCAGGGCCCTGATTATCATTATCTCACCTCACTTACTGGGTAGAGTTTGCACACGAGGAACAGCAAGCTGAGAGAACTAGAGGCTATTGCCTATACCTAGCACCTTGCTCATAAAAGCAGAAATGTAACTCTGAGAGAAGTGGACCATTGTCACTACCCTCAGCTCTGGAGTGGTGGCCCAGATAATTTTTCCCAGAAGACACAAGTCATAAGAACAGAAAGGTCCCCCCAAAGGAACTGACTTTATTTGAACCTGTATGCAGGGAAGTTCAAATCTAAGAGTACTCTTACACACAATAAAAATCTTCATGTCAAACAATTAAGAGAGAGGTAGCTTCCTGAAAACAATAAACTAAACCATAAGGCAGAGAGTTCATAAGGGAAAACCAGGAAAGGAAACATAAGATGAGTTCTCCTGGAGTTACAAAAAACCTCAAGGACTCGCTTCAAAAACTACCACTGAAAAAGGGCCCAAATTTAACTGAATCACACTGTGGAACAATTCATATTCCACAGCAAAAGTAATAAAGAAATCAACCAGAAGCCATTGGAACTAAGATCTGGGTGTGACATCAATACAAGCAGACAACTTAAAAGAGAGATCAGAGAAAAAGGCAAAGAGACACCCGATAAAACCATGGACACCCAAGAATGACTACACATATCCAAGGCTGCACTCTGTGAGAATGGTATCAGTGTTTCATACTAGAGGAAAATGTACATCCCTAAATAGTATATCCAGGCCAGGCATAGTGGGTCATGCCTGTAATGCCAGCACTTTGGGAGGATGAGGCAAGTGGATGGCTTGAGGAGTTCAAGACTAGCCTGGGCAACATGGTGAATCCCCATCACTACAAAAAATACAAAAATTATCCAGGCATGGTGGCATATTGCCTGTGGTCTCAGCTACTCAGAAGGCTGAATCAGGAGGATCGCCTGAGTCAGGGAGGTCAAAGATGCAGTGAGTTGTGACCATGCCACTTTACTCCAGCCTGGGTAGCAAAGTGAGACTCTGCACAAAAAAAAAAAAAAAAAAAAAAAAAAGTATATCCAGTCACCAATAACAAGTCACCCTCCTCTAGAAGGGAGTTAATGTCCAGCAAGAATAGCTACATTATGTAAGATGTTCCGTCTTCAACTTATAAAAGTACGAGTCATGCAGAGAAACAGAATTGTGTTATCCATACAGACACACAAAAAAAGCAGACAACAGTAACACCCATTAATAGGGTCCACGTGTCAAATTTAACACTTTGATATGCTTCAGCTGTGTCCCCACCCAAATCTCATTTTGAATTGTAGTTCCCATAATCCCCATGTAGTCATGGGAGGGCCCCGGTGGGAGGTAATTGAATCATGGGGCCAGTTACCCCCAAACTGCTGTTCTCATGGTAGTGAGTGAGTTCTCACGATATGTGATGGTTTTATAAGCGGCTTTTCTGTCTTTGTTAAGCATTTCTTCCTGCTGTCATGTGAAGAAGGACGTGTTTGCTTCCCCTTCTGCCATGATTGTAAGTTTCCTGAGGCCTCCCCAGACATGCAGAACTGTGAGGCAGTTAAACTACTTTGCTTTATAAGTTGCCCAGTCTCAGGCAGTTCTTTACAGCAGCATGATAACTAATACACACTTCAAACCAGTCATTACAAGGAAAGTATGTTGACAATGTTTTAGAGAGTACAGAATATCCATACAGAGATATAAAGTATTTAAAACATTTTAACAAAAACAACATTTAACAAAAACAACAAGCAGGCATTCTGGACGTGAAAAATACAATAGCTATTATGAAACATTCACTAGAGTTCAATAGTAGATTTGAACTAGCAGAAGAAAGAATCAACAAACTTAAAGACAGCTCAAGAGAGAATCTTGAAGACAATCTGAAGACCAAAGAGAAAAAGAATAAAGAAAAATTAACAGAGCCTCAATGATATGGGATACACCACTGAGCAAACCAAAATACTGTAATGGGACTGCCTGAAGAAGAAAAGACAAAGGAGGAGAAAATACAGAAGTTATACCAGCTTAAAATTTGCCCAATTTAATTTTTTATAAAGCAGAACAAAATATTAAAACTATACCTTCAGGAAGCTAATGAATGTGAAGTATGCTAAATGTAAAGAGATCCACACAAAGAACATTAGTAAAAGTCCTGAAAGTCAATGCCAAAAAGAAAATCTTGAGTGTAGCAAAAGAAAAAATAATTTATCATGTACAAAAGAATTTCAATAAGTTTAACAGTGAATTTCTCATTATCAACCACAGAGACCAGAAAGAAGTGGGATAAGACATACAAAGTACTAAAAGAAAAAAAAAAGTAAACCATAACTCCTATACCCAACAAAGCTATCTTTCAAAAAATAAAGGTAAAATAAAGCCATTCCCAGAAAAATAAAGAATGCGATAATTTGCTATTAGCAGATGCGACTTATAAGAATTACTAAAGGAAGTTCTTGGCCAGGCATGATGGCTCATGCCTGTAATCCCAACACTTTGGGAGTCCAAGGCAGATGGATCACTGAGGTCAGGAGTTCAAGACCAGCCTGGCCAACATGGTGAAACCCTGTCTCTACTAAAGATACAAAAATTAGCCAGGCATGGTGGCAGGTGCCTGTAATCCCAGCTACTTAGGAGGCTTCGAAGCAGGAGAATCACTTGAACTCCAGAGGTGAGGTAACAATGAGCCGAGACTGCACCACTGTACTCCAGCCTAGGCAACAAGAATGAAACTCCGTCCATAAATAAATAAATAAATAAATAGTGAAAAAAATAAAATTAAAGGAAGTTCTTCAGGCAGAAAGTAACCATAACTTCGTATTCACATGAAAAAAACAAAGGTCAACAGTAAAACACAGGTAAATGCAATGACACAAATATGTTGAAAGTAAAAGATAGAAAATGACATATCATGCAAATAGCAGCAGCATGAAAGCTACAGTGCCCATACTAATATTACAACAATAAAGTTTTAAAGAAACAAAAATATTTACCAGAAATAAAGAGGAATATTTTATCATAATAAAGGCTCAATCTACCAGGAAAATATAACAATTATAAACATATATGTGCCTAACAACAAGGCCCAAAATACAAACAAATTTGAAGGGAAACAAACCTTTAAACAATACTAATTAAAGACTTCAATACTCTACATTAAATAATGGATAGAACACCAAAAAGGAAAGAGAAGATTTGAACAACAACTATAAATCAACAAGACCTAACAGACATCCATATAACACTTTAAAAGAGCAAAATACACATCCTTCTCAACTCTATATGGAATCTTCTCTAGGATATATTGTACGCTAAATGAAAACAAAGTCTCCACTAACTTAAAAATATTAAATCATACAAAATAGCTCTCCCTCTTCATTGGAATAGAATTAGATATCAATAACAGAAAGAAATTTGGAAAATTCAAAAACAATATGATGAATATTGTAAACATTATGCTAAGTGAAAGATGTTAGCTACAAAATATGACATATTGTATGATACCATTTATATAAAATGTCCAGAATAAGCAAATCTATAGAGATAAAAAGTCTATTAGTGGTTGCTCAGGCTGGCGGATTAGGGAGAAATGAGACAGCTAGTATAAAAAAGATACGATTTCTTTTTGGAGTGAAGAAACCTGATTATGGTTATATTGGCATAACTCTGAATCATACACCAAAAAATACTTTGAATTCTATACTTTACATTGGTGAATTATTGGTTTGTGAACTGTATATATCAATAAAGCTGTTACCAAAAATAAAATCCTATTAAAATTCTACATTCAGTCGATTTAGCCACATACTTTATCCACTCTAATAAACAGCACTAAAACTTCCTTTATTAGCTCAATATAAATGTAACAAGATTATTTTTAGTAACTCCTAAATATTACAGAAATCATATTTCTTCAGTCTCTCAAGTTAGATATCTGTGTCAAGCAAA
This sequence comes from Rhinopithecus bieti, assembly GCF_001698545.2. NCBI lineage: Eukaryota > Metazoa > Chordata > Mammalia > Primates > Cercopithecidae > Rhinopithecus > Rhinopithecus bieti. Next base: position 679,915 of record NW_016803685.1, on the reverse strand, counting down.
ATATAACAATAAAGCTGTAATTTTAAATGGTATATTCCTTATGATGAAATAATACTAAAACAACCTATTTTACAAAAGCCAATATTAGAGATTCAAGTATCTCATGCTTAATAGAAAAAAAGTGAAAACATTTTCTTATTCCAGAAATAATGTTGTGCTTATCTATTCAGCTTTCAACCATTACTAATTTCATCTATTAATTCAAATTGAGAAATACAAAGATACATTTTTTTAAAGTAGTTATTCTAGCATTTAAAGCAAACCAACCAGGTAACATGCAAGAAAGATGGCTGCATTTATTTTAGTTTTCATTTCCATATTCCATATTGTGATAAATGATCATGTTTATCTATGTCAGCATAGTAATATAACTTTTGAGAATAAACATTCTGAATGTAATTTATTGGCTACTTATCATAGCTACTTTTCTTTCACATAGCATAAGTAGAACGCATAACATAACATGAAATATTGGGTTAATCTCTTGTGAAAAGGCAGTGAGTTGAATTCAATGGATCTTGGGTAAAAATAAATTGAATTGTGGAAAACGCTTACCAAAAATTTGGCTTCATAATATCCCCAATGAAATGTGATATAAAATAAAATACAAGACATGAGTGGTTCAGAGCTGTTAAAATAATTTTCCAAAGCAATACTTTTAAAACTAAAAGTCAATATCATCAATAACTAAGCAGCTGGCAGATAATACAGGAGAGTTCTAAATTGCATTTTTCCCAAGAAATGGCCAAAGCCAGGTTCCAACAGGTCACAGGGTCCCCTCTCTGGATAAATTGAGCACTTTAAGCAGCACATTAACCCTTTCAGATACAGGGTATATTACTTATACAGGGAGATTTTTCTCTCATCAAAGAATGTGACCTTTGACTTTACCAAACATTTTCAGTAACACAATAAAGAAATACTGGTTATTCTAAAGGCAGAAAAACAAAATTAGAAAAAAATTTTACTGTACTAATTTTATTTAGTTTAAGAAATGATAGAATATTATCCAGAGCCAAGTATAAATTAAATTAAGTGAGAGTTATATACTGTCACTGTTTGGTCTGTTAACACTATTCTATGAAGCAGTGGAATGCTGAAACATACAAACTACAATTACACATCTAAAGAGAGTTTTTCTGTATTACCACCGAGGGCAAAAAAGAGAAGCCTGTATTGATTACAATCACAGGCCTTCATGTCACAAATAAAATCACCAAATTTTAGGCCTAAAACGTTGGAGCTTCAGTATTAAAGAGCTTGAATTCCAATTGCAGGAAGCTACTTGACCAACATATCTTCTTTCTTAACATGTGGTTTTGTTTTACATCACAATAGTAATTATCCAAACATAGTATACCATTAAGCTTCCTTTATCCTTTGCATTTGAAGTTATAAACAAATTTTTCCTATTCAATACTGGTAATTACTTACTATAATTCTGAGCTATTAAAACGATACACATGTTGCTGACATTTTGTACTTACATGCTTAAGATGATAAATTAAGTTTTGTCTTATTTAAATTATGCTTAAATTTTTCTTTAATGGCTTATTCTAAGTTCTCTATAAGTTATTTCCTACTTTCCAATGCATCAAGTAAACAACGATAATAATAAACATGTTTTTCCCATTTCTTTCATAATTGGGCATAAATACTTTGATTTCAATATAACACTGCACTGTGCTGCCAATTTTTTATCAATAAATATTCTCAGCTAACAGAAAAACAGAAATATCTATTGATTAATGTTTTTGATGAGTATTCGTTACCGTATCCAGATAACAATCTAACAAAGGCTGGTCAGCGGAGAACTAAATTTTTCAGTTTATTTGCTTAACAGTCTCTTGTGTAAAAGCCCCAGTCTCAGCCAATTATCCAACCTTTCTCCATGTCTCTCATTAGTCATAGTAGTGTAGAGTGATTTAATTAATATCTTAGAAATTCACAGAGGTACCTTTGGTTCTTGAATAAGCTCAGAACTGATATGGCCCATCTCCTGATAGGTAGGGAACAGAAGAGAGAGAATGTGGCTTTATTTTGCATCCTAGGTTCACACTTGAGATACAATCAACCTTCGAGTCTACAAATTTTAGAAATGCATGGTAATCAGTCCTGGTCAAAGATTTACATTTACCTAATAATTTTTTTAATGTACTTCCATTCTTCACCCAGACACAGGTTTCTAAGCCTCTAGGTTGTTCTACTTTTCCAAGTAACTTATCTTACTTTTTTTCCCATTTTACTAGCTCTGTACAAAGGCTAATTTTCCCTTTATGCACAGTGGGTAACTCCCTGCCATTTATTAAAAATGTATGAAGGAAGGAATCTCTGATAGTCCCAAATCTTCCAACTTTCATTTTGTTAAGCATTCACTAAGCAATATGCATAATGTTTGAAATTAAATTTGGGTTTCTATCTTAGCACTACTATTCTTGTTGGTTATTTAAACTCTCAAGTTCTCTACTCCTTCAACTGTAAAATGGTGATTTAGTAACAGTACTTACCCCATAGGGTTGTTTCGATGATTGACTAAGATAATGCAAAAGATGTTTAGAGTGGTGCAGGCAGTAAGTGCTTACCACATGTTAGCTATGTATGAAATAGAACTAGGTTTTAGCCACTATTAGCCCAATGTATATTCATATTCCTATATTGTCAATTCTGAATGTATACATGGGAATCATTGTTAAAAGTAGAGGAATATAGAAAAAGGATGAAGACAATAGGTAAGAAAGTATCTATAAATAAGGTAGTACAAAAAATAGAGATGTATCTCAGAGGAAACCAAATCACCAACTGAGTCATGGGTCTCTGAACTTATCATTGCCCTAAGCCCTGCAATTTCAAAGGCAGACTGCCTGAAAATACAATATGCTTTTCACAAATTAATATGGCAGTGTGGAAGGGTCATGAAATTCAAAAACAGATTTTAATATCCATTGCATATATACAGCAATGTAGGTATCATTTTATAATCCATAGAACTGTATATAACTCATGGGTCTTTGGTCCCAACATGTTTAGGTAAATTTACATTACATTTCCTTCCCAGGAAGGGCATGTCAGATGAAAAATGATGAATTTGTAAAACATCAAAAAACGTTACCAACTGAAAACAAATGAATCCCTTCAGAATGCTCATCATATTGCCTGCAATATTTGATTCACTTCTACTGAGCATATAGTTAACACAAATAGTTTACACATTTTAAAATATCACGTCTATTATGTCACTCTCACACTCAACAAGGTAAAGTCAGTCAGACAGAGGAAGCTCTTTGTCTGTCTTTGCAAGGCCCAGTGTGTGACTCTCCTTCACTTCTAAAATACACACCACACAACAGGTGCCTAAATGATCTCTAAATGAAGAAAAAAAAGTCTTTTTATTGTCTTCCCAAAAAATTGACAACTCAAACATAAGAATAATAACATCTGGTATTAACTTCACAATTCTTAATACAGAATAGAGCATGCCAAAGGTAGTGACTAATTCTGTAGACGATTTAGTCTGTTCAGGCTTTTATAATGGAATACCATAGGTTGGGTGGCCTAAACAACAGATCTTTATTTCTCACAGTTTGAGGCTGGAAAGTCTAAGCTCAAGATGCCTGACAATTTGGTTCCAGGTAAGAATCCTTTTCCCTTTTCTGACTCACTGACAGCCACCTTTTTTGCAGTGTGATCATGTTGCAGAGAGAGCGAGTGAGAATGAGAGAAAGCTCTCTGTAGTCTCTTCTTATAAGAAGCACTAATCCCATTATGAGGGTCCCACCCTCATGACCTCATCTACCCCTAGTTACCTTCTAAAGGCTCCATCTTCAAATACCACATATTGGAAGTTAAATCTTCAACATATGAATTTTGAGGGAACATAAACAGTTCATAACAGACAAGGAAAGGATTCTACCACCTGAGGAAGTATGCAAATACTATTAATATTGGGCATCAACTTAAAGACACCTTTAGCCTAAGAGTTCAAACGGTATCACGTTGACTGTATCATTTTACCAAGAAGAAACGTCAGAATAACCAAAGGAAATATTTTAACATATTGCTTAATTTAAGAAAAGAAAAACAATTTACCAAATAATTTAACACTAGCTATTAATTATATATCTTTAGTCTTTAAACAATTTAAATTGCAAAACATTAATAACATATAAATTTTATATATATACAGTTTGCATATTTTTAGTGTAGGATTTCAGAAATACAGTGTCAAATGAAAACACTTATAAGGAGTTATCAAAAATATATAAAATGTGATAACACCTACTGTATTTTTTTTTCCATTATACCTTAAGTTCTAGGGTACATGTGCACAACGTGCAGGTTACATATGTATACATGTGCCATGTTGGTGTGCTTCACCCATTAACTCGTAATTTATATTAGGTATATCTCCTAATGCTATCCCTCCCCCTCCTCCCCACAATAGGACCCAGTGTGTGATGATCCCCTTCCTGTGTCCAAGTGATCTCATTGTTCAATTCCCACCTATGAGTGAGAACATGCGGTATTTGGTTTTCTGTTCTTGCAATAGTTTGCTGAAAATGATGGTTTCCAGCTGCATCCATGTCCCTACAAAGGACATGAACTCATCCTTTTTTATGGCTACATAGTATTCCACGGTGTATACGTGCCACATTTTCTTAATCCAGTCTGTCACTGATGGACATCTGGGTTGATTCCAG
>NW_016803685.1:644371-672269 GCF_001698545.2 Rhinopithecus bieti | reverse complement strand
TGTTATGGTTTTCATCTCTATCAGTTCTTTTAAGGTCTTCTCTGCATTGATTATTCTACTTATCCATTCATCCATTCTTTTTTCAAGGTTTTTAGTTTCTTTGCGTTGGTTACGTAGTTCCTCCTTTAGCTCTGAGAAGTTTGATTGACTGAAGCGTTCTTCTCTCAACTCGTCAAAGTCATTCTCTGTCCAGCTTTGTTCTGTTGCTGGCGATGCGCTGCGCTCCTTTGGAGGGGAAGATGCACTCTGATTTTTTGAATTTCCAGCTTTTCTGCACTGCTTTTTCCCCATCTTTGTGGTTTTATCTGCCTTTGGTCTTTGATAATGGTGACGTACTGATGGGGTTTTGGTGTGGTTGTCCTTTCTGTTTGTTAGTTTTCCTTCTAACAGTCATAGGTCTGTTAGAGTTTGCTTGGGTCCACTGCAGACCCTGTTTGCCTGGGTATCAGCAGTGGAGGATGCAGAAGATAGAATATTGCTGAACAGCAAGTGTTGCTGTCTGATTCTTGCTCTGGAAGCTTCATCTCAGGGGTGTACCCTGCCGTGTGAGGTGTGAGGTGTCGGTCTGCACCTAGTGGGGGATGTCTCCCAGTTAGGCTACTCAGGGGTCAGGGACCCACTGGAGCAGCAGTCTGCCCGTTCTCAGATCTCAACCTCCGTGCTGGGAGATCCACTGCTCTCTTCAAAGCTGTCAGACAGGGGTATTTACCTCTACCGAATTTCATTACTTTAATTATAAACTATTTTCAATTTAATATAATGTGGCAAAGCATCCGTGTATTACGTATTTAAATTAAAACCAATATGTAGAAAACATGTATCTATGAAAATACATGTTGGAATATCTTGTGTTTACAAAAGTTGAACATATGTATAAATATATACAAAATCTCAAGACAAAATTCTGTTAAAGGAAAGTTGATAGAGATTATTACATTTAAAAAAATTCACCAGTTCACTGGGTAAGAAAATCTATATTTTAGCATTTAGACTTTTTTTCATTCAAAACAATTCAGTCAATTTACCTCAAAACTTGCTTTACAGAAATTGCCTGGTTCCTATGTAAAATTGGCCTTAGAGGGCCTTTTCAAGTAGTATGAAAAGTATTATGACTTACCTTTAATCTAAAAACTTTTGTGTATAAAATACACTCACTTACAAAAGACACTGCTCACTAGACCAAGGGTTTAGTTTAAAAGAGGCTAAGTGTACACCAGCATGCTAAAATTAAATAATACCAGTCAACAAATGGAGAAGCTGGAAAACAAGACTTCAATGGAAAGATGAAAGCAGAACCTGGGCCAGTTGAGTTTAAATTTTTTACAAATTAAGTAAATAGAGCAAGTAGCATGATTTTCAGGTTCACAAAACTGTAATAAATCATAGCTTGACTAGTTGCCCTTCATCTATATGGCTAACAGCTAAAGGGAAATATATATATGGGCTGGCAAGTAACTTATGTTAAAAATCAGAATGGATATGATAAAAATGAGTTTTCATTTCTGGATTTTATTAATTGAAGGATTATCATAAGACATCTATTTTTTGAGAAGGATCAGAGTAGAGCAAGGAGCTGAGGAGTTGAGGAATTGGGTGAGTTGAGGAGTTGGACTATTTAAAATCATGAAAATGCCATATTTTAAAACATGTGCTATTATTATGCTATTAAATCTTAGTTTAATTTACAACTCTCCATGATTTTTATGCAGTATTCAATACTGTTGATTCTTCCTTCTATCCAAAAACTCTCATCAGCTTTGGTTTCCCTATCATCGTGGCATTAAGACTCCTCTTTCTCTTCACTGGCTTTACTGTTGTGACTTGCACTATCCCTCTCAATCACAATTCTGGGTTCTTGAATCTTTACCGCATGCCCCTCTGCTCTTCTTCCTTGGAAACAGTCAGTGCTTGGCATTAATGATTACCTTTCTGCAGTTAACTTTTATATATACATCCCAAAGCACAAGACACTTTCCTTCATCTACTGTCATCCACGTCATTGAAGGCCAAATACATAACCTACTTCAGTGTGTCCTGTCATGACCTCAATGTCTTCACATCAAAAAACAACATTCCTCTTCCCCATGTCCCAAACTTTTAACTCTTCTTGATTTCTGTCAATGATATCACCACTTCTCTGACAAATTGGGTCTCATATTGTGGTCAATCTATAGCTATTACTTCTCCTTTGTTCCTTAAACCCACATAAAAGTCCATGTTAGTCACATCTGGCCGGTCCTTTGTATTCCCTACTTCTCTAACCTATGGAGCATTCTTCTTGCAGTACGCCAGGATCATAATACAATAGTACTCTCCTAATTAGACTACTCACTTTCTCTCTCTTGACAGATATCCTTCATAAATGCACACATGTGCATACACATGTGCACACACATGCACACATACAGAGAGTTGAAATGGCTCCCCATTAAATACATCATACTAATAAAAACTATTATCTTGCAGGGCAATCTGCTACCCACTTGCCACTCCAACCTACCTCCAACCTAACCTATTTGTTGTTTGTTAAATCTATGTACACTTCTATTTCTACACCTTTGTTTGCATCATGCCCTATGTCCAGGATCCAATCACTCTATGTTAGTCTAAATGCTAGTTTTCCTCAGGCTGTAAATAAAAACCATTTCATCCAGAAGTTAAGAGGTAGCTCCTCCTCTATGTTAGACTGTACCCAGGAACTTCTAGAGAAGTTCTTGCCACAGCCACTCATTTGACATATAGGATAAGATATCAAATAATTATTAATATATATGTCCTTTCCCATCGAACTGGTCAGTAAAACTCTCAAAAGCAAGGACATATTTTATATATGCTCCTGTCCAGAAAACCAAGCAAAATACTTTCCTAGAGAAAATATATTTTTTTAAGTTGTTAATGAGAAAAATTCCTTACCAAGATAGTCAAAAAAAACAGCAAGAAACTTCTGTTGGAGAGTAAAAGAACTGTAAAGGACTGTCATGGCAGCAATACAAATAGAATTCTTTTTTCTTCTTGGTGTTCTATTTCAGAGGACAAAGGGAACACCATGCAGTACTTGTAAGTAGTTACAAAGATTTCAAGCCATATAATCATTAACTGCTCAAAAATGTGAGGTCAGTGTTCTCCTCACTTTCATTTGGAGGTTTAATCATGTAACTGATTTGCTGAAGCAGCAGTGAAACACTTCAAACTGAACATCAGCAACAAGTTCTGTCAAGAACACAATTGAATCACTTATTATTCACTCTTAGAGTGTTACAGGATCAAAATTTCAAACTTTAGGCCAGGCGCAGTGGCTCAAGCCTGTAATCCCAGCATTTTGGGAGGCTGAGACAGGCGGATCATTTGAGGCTAGGAGTTTGAGACCAGCCTGGCCAACACAGCAAAACCCCATCTCTACTAAAAATACAAAATTTAGCTGGGTATGGTGGAGCGTGCCTGTAATCCTAGCTACTTGGGATTCTGAGACAGGAGAATCATTCCAACACAGGAGGCAGCGAAGGCTGCAGTGAGCCTAGATCACGCCACAGTACTCCAGCCTAGGTGTCAGAGTAAGACTGTCTCAAACAAACAAACAACAACAACAAAAAATGGACTTTATTGTACAACACACATACCTCAAAAGCTGCAGGAGGCAATCATAACAATAAAAACAAAGTGGCTAAAGTATGTTCATAAAGTAATACACAGGTGCTACATGAGCCCAGAAGGGAAGTTTGAAAAGGATAGATTTAAAGGATGTGTATTTTTACAAGGACTTCTATTGTAATCTTTAGAACAAGGAGAAATCAAATTTATATCTAAAATAAGATCAGTTCTATCAGAAACATAATTTAATGTATTAAATATTTTAAATAATTTAAAATTCATGCATACAATTACGGTTTAAGCTACTTTTATTTTCTTAATAAGTAATATTTTGTATTCTTAATTAATACACTTTGTTTGAATGCCTAGAGAGAATGCTCTCCATTTAAGCATAGTATTAGCTAGTATATGCAGTATGGAGTCACATCAAGATATCCCAATTTTTTACCAAAAACAACCTAGGAATTCCAATTTAAGAGCACAAATATCTCACTTAAAATAATTTAAGTTTATACCTACAGGAAGATATAAAAATACAATGCCCAATCTTACACTGTAATTACATACTAGTTGACCTAATCTAGCTTCTTTCCAGGGATTAATAACATTAAATCTGCATCTTTTTTGGGTCCCTAGGATTTAGTATATTACAGTTGGAATAGACTCCTAGAGATTAACATTTGATTTCACATCCTATTTAGGAATCCTGTTCCAAACACTCATTGAACTGTATCAATCAAATTCATCAAAAATGACATAGTGTTAGTCTCTAATATATACAAAGCTCACACAAATTGATAAGGAAACAGAAAAATGTTATCAGATAAGCAAGAAAAGGGCATGAACAGATCACAGAAGAATGTATACATATCTCCAGTTTAAGAGTGAAAAAGAGAAACATTCAGCTACCCACTGAGTCTTCACTTTCCTACCACTACTGAAAATGTTCTTGTCAAGTCTCGCTGATGATGTGCATGTTACCCAACACTCTTCGTGCATTGTGATGTTTTACTTCTCCCCGCCCCATATTTAAGTGACTTTATTTTTTTCTTCATAGGTAAATTATTACTGTTTTTACAATAGCTTTATTGAGATATAATTCACTTATCACCTGATTCACCTATTTTAAGTATATAATTCATGAATTTTAGTATATCTACAGAGCTTTGCAACCACCACCATAGTCAATTTTAAAACATTCCATCAAACATATCCCTGCCAAAAACATGTACCCATTAGCAGTCACTTCCGGTTTTCCCCAAATCCCCAGATTTAAGCACCATTAATCTACTTTCTAACTCTTTGGATCTGTCTGTTTTGGACATGTCATATAAATGGAATCATACAATATGTGGTTTTCTGTAAATGCTTTCTTTCACTTAGCATAATGTCTTCAAAGATTATGCATATAGCATTTTACTCGTATATGTGTTATAAATCCCATACTTTACTGTTTAATTTAAATGACCAATTCTCTTAAAGAGATTTAAATAGTAAGTAAAAATCATATATCCACCTATGTAGTTACCATTGTTGCAGTTATGTAATCCTTGGTGCAAACCCCCATTTTTACCTACTAGTGTTTCCTTTTGCCTGAAGGATATGATTTCCTGTAACACTTCTTGTAATGCGGGTCTGCTGCTTATAAATATTTGCAACTTTTGTATGCCTGAAAAAGTCTCTACTTTGCCTTGGTTTTTGAACGCTAATTTCACTGGGTAATAGAATTCTACATTGAAAGTTTTTGTTCTCTGATACTTTAAATGTCTTCTCACTTGCATTATTTCCAACAAGAAATCTGCTATTGCTTTGTCTTTGTTCTTCTGTATCCAGTACACCTGTATTTTTCTTCTGGCTGCTCTGAAGATAAACTCTTTCACTAGTTTTGACCAATTTGATTATGATGTGCCTCGGTGTCGTTTTCTTCATATTCCTTCTGCTTAGGTTTCACTGGGCTTCTTGGTTTACGAATTCATTTTTACAAATAGTTTCTTCTTCCGTCCTCCCACTGCTTCACTCTCACCTCTTTGGGGAAATTCCATTTACATGTATATGAGGCCACTCAAAGTTGTTCCACAGCTCACTGATAGTCTTTTCATTTTTCTTCTCTCTGTGTGTGTCATCTTACAGGTTTTATTGCTGTGTCCTCAAGTTAACTATCTTTTCTTCTGCAATGTCTAATCTGTCTTTAATATTATCCATGTTTTTCATCTCCTTACAGCTGCCATCTTTAGAAGTTCAATTTGGGTCTCCTATCTATTTTGCACACCTCTACTTCATTTTTTGAACATATAGAATACAGTTTTAATGACAGTTTTAATGTTCTCTGCTAATTTGACATCTGTTTCAGCTTTGGATTTGTTTTGATACATTAATTATTATCCTCATTATGGGTGGTATTTTCCTACATCCTTTCATGCCTGGTTATTTTTAATTGGTTGATAGACATTGTGAATTTTACCATATTGGGTACATGATATTTTTGTATTCCTATAAATATTTTTGAGTTTTGTTCTAGGACATAGTTGAATTATTTGAAAATGATTTGATCCTCTCAGGTCTTGGTTTTAAGCGTTGCGAGGTGGGAATCAAGCAGCATTTGCTCTAGGGCTAATTATTTCTCACTACTGAGGCAAAAAAACACGTCTGATTACCCAATGTCCTATGAATCATGAAGTTTTCCAGTCTGGCTGGTGGGAGGAGGCATTATTCCCAGACCCATGTGAGTGCTAGTTCTGTCAGACCGTTCTTTACGTAGCCATGGGTCATTTTCCCAAATGCGTATGCTAATCAGATCTCCAGGTTTCTTTCTGAGCAGCTCTCGCCTCTCTGTTGTTCTGTTTTATAAACTCTAGCTTCCTTGGTCTCCCTAGATTTTCAGCTCTCTCTCTCCAATTGAGGGATTCCACCAGGCTTCGTGTAGTTTCCCTGTCCTAAGTTTCAACCTATAAACTCTCTCAAGAGGATAAACTAGAAAAATATTAGGGTTCCCTTTATTTGTTTATGTTTCTCAGGGAACACTCTATTTCAATGCCTGATAGCCAGTATCTTAAAAATAATTGTTTCATATATTTTGGGGTTTTTTTATAGCTTCGGGTGGAAACATGTACAGGAAAGAATTAACCTGATAGGCCAGAGTTGCTCCAATCCTGAGTGGGAGTCTCATTAAAGAGAGAGGTATACCTTGGTTTTTCTGTTTTTCTCTGCTTTTGGAGCTCTAGCTTCTAACTTCAACAAAGAGGTGAACTTGATATCAGAATGGAAAGACAGAAACCTGTTGACAACAAAAAGGTGCTACAAGCACTCTAGTATGTATCTCTGGACTTCTTTTACATGAGGAATAAATAAAGTTTTGTCTTGTTTAAGCCACTTTTAGCAATTTTTTCCATGTTATACCCCAACACCTGGTTTTTACAATGCCCAAGGTGATTCTGGTGGCCAACTAGGTATGGGAAACACTGACAGTCCAATCAACAAGGCAAAATATTCAGAACCAGGGTGCATAGAAACTTCAAAATAAAAGCATTTGGCTTATGTATTTAAAAGACAAGTGGGAAATCACATCAGTTTAAGTATTTTCTTGAAATCCATCAAAATGTCAAAATCCTAAACCAAAATTACTCATTTCAAAGAATGATCAATGGAAATTTTATTGTGCCAGCACAAAAAAAAGTAATTCATTTTCATCTCCATTCATTGACTGCTAATAGGTTTCTCCATTTTAACTGACATAATTTTTTTACAATATAGCATAATGATGTGAATAAAATATATCCAATGCTCCTCTGTAAACTGTTTTTTGAAAATATCCTATGCACACAACTCCCTCCCCAAAACCCACACTTCCAACCTATTGGTAAATCCCTCCTATCAAGCCATAATAGATAACACATTTCTGTGCTCCCATGATATACCATGCAAAACACCCTATCTCTATCAATATTCTAACTTAATTTCTGGATGTGTTCTCAGTCTAATATATACTTCAACAATAAGACAGTTTAGCTACTTTCTCAAAATTTTATAATGTCTTTTATTTGAAAAAAATAAAGTTAGACACATTGTTTTAATGTTCCTGTATCAGACAACTGCTTGGTAATACCTGATGTTGAATGAGAGTTTATAGTATGCCAGGCACCCCTTCAAGTGTTTTTCAAGTCGATCTTCACAATATGACATTAGTATTATTATTGCCAGTTTACAGATGAGAAAAAATCACAAGGAGATTGAGTAACTTCCCCAGGAAGTAACAGATATTCTTAACCCACATATTTTGGCTTCAGATTATGGACTGTTATTCACTACTCTGTACTTCTATGAGCAGCTAATGTTAGTTTAATTTTACTTTTAATGTAGTAACTCAAGGATTGCTGCATATTCACTGTAAATACTGAAATCAGTTTTGCGCTGGTGCAGATAACTACAGAAACAAGACCTGAAATAAGTCAGACTTAAAGAAAAGTCTATTATCTGCTGACTAAGCCACAATATATACCAAACTTCCTGGTACACATTGGTTATATAGTGTTACTTGAAATGAAAAGAAAGAGACAAACCACAGAAATATTGTTAAGGAAGCTCTAGCAGGACTTGATGACAATGAGTATAGATTGTAAAGAGACAGAAAAGTAAATACACCCCCCATATCAACAATTTGTGATTATAAGGGGAATAGTATCCACAGAAAATAAAAGTTGGGATAGAAAACTGGCTTAGGAAAAAAATATTTAGTGCTGTTTGGCTCATCACTTGAATATTGGTGTCATCTTACAAATGACATATAAGCAGCAACAACAACAAAAAACTGACAGTGAAAAACAGCACGTCTCCAGTGCCTTTCAATTAATTGCTGGATTTTAATTAAGTTCAGATATCTTGTCTAAAAAGCTAAGATTTTCTTGAATTGTAAAAAAATCACAGAGGCTCTGGTATCAAAAATACATTTACTATTCAGAAATGTCAGGTAATTCTACTTCCATTAAAATAGAAATTCTGGGTTTAATATTTATCAATTTATAAAATAGTTTACATATATTATTAAAACTTCGAATTCTTGTATTCCAATTGAAATCCACACAGTCTAAAATTCTCTGCTTATATGCCTGTCTGCCTCACTAGCCTTTCAGCTTACTGAGTATGATGACTAGCTATTACCCGTCTCAGAATCTCCAGGAACTTATATAAGGCATAAATACAGAGACTTGCAATCAATTGAATTGTATCTCCTTAGAGTGTAAGAGCCACAAGGGACCTCTATTCACAGATACACCTAGTGAAGTAAAAGAACAACACACATTAAAGACTGAGTCAAGATTAGAACCAAGTCTCCTAACTATCACATCAGCACACTCACACGAAAATATCACTACAACAAGGCTCCCGAATATTTTGAATTATACATGACTTTACATTGCCTATGAGCCTACTTCTGATAAGAAACCATATAGGAAAGTAGTGTAAGAGCAAGAATTAGAATATGTATAAATAATATAGACCAGTGAGAGGCCTAAGAGTTCAGAAGTTCAGTGTTTCAGATTTACTGGGTAACATGGATTTCTTTTATTTCCATAGGAAATATTACATGATCCCTATATGTCAAGTAATTCTTTAATCACTAAGTTTTCTGCTTCCACTGAAATATTCTTCATCTCAAAGATAAGTAAATTATCATCATCACTTTAATACAATGCTTCCTACACTTTCTCTGTCATTTTACCAATTCGGACTGAAAATAAATTTAAAGCATGGGTATGTTGCTACATAATAAGTGGTAATTTCATTAAATTAGTAACATTCAGATTCTAATGATATTTCTTTATTATTTTATTCATAGAATATTTTGTAAAAGGAGCATGCTAAACACAACAATCCACCTTTTAAGACTTTTCTTAAATGGAGCATACCACCAGGAAACAATCAGCTATTATTTTCCATTTCCATCTAAATAACCGCAATAACTTCTAGGTGTTTAAAAAGAGGCACCTCCCATCACTGCACAGTTCCATGCTTTCTTTAAACCTTCCTAACACTTAAAACTTACTCAAAGATACAACATTACTCCAAAGGGTGATAAATATTACATCGTAATTAAGGTTATTGGGCTGGTATGGAAGAGAATTTGACTTAATAGAAGACTTCTGTGATGGAAAGTAACAAGTTTGCCAATTAATTACAAACAGTATGGGTTGTGAGCAACATTCATAATATTTACACACTTGTTAATATTTAAGAAAAGACTTGATAATTAATACATCTCTTATAGTATTTACTATGAGGCAAAATTAAAACTGAAAGAATTAGAAACAATCTATGTTTAACAATATCACAAAGAATGAAATAACTTCGATTTCTTTTGCTTTAAAATTTGTTTTACTGAACATAATGCATTTTATTTTAAAAGTTTTAATGCAAATTAATGATAACCCCTAAAATGCAGGTTATAGAGCTGGATGAAGCCTGTGAGAATTTTTAGAAATATATGTAAATGGTGTTTCTCACAATTTATGGATCAGTTCTGCCTATCAATTCCAAATTCGAGTTTTTGCCATAACCAGAATCTTGAAATGAGCAAAACATGTTGGTCTAGCAAAGTAATATCTAAAATGGACAAGGATGAGGAGATGTCCTGGTTACTGATTATGTATTAACATATACATATGTTTAGTATCAACAGTATCTTTTTAAAACTATTCCTTGGAAAATTTTCTTGATACTATTTTATAATTCATCTTTTTTCACGTTCAGGCCCACTATTTGCTAATTTTAAATTACTTCAAACTATACAAGAGGAACTAGGAAATCCAAATATCTAGAGTTTTAAAATGTTAATTCAAACTTTAGGCAGCCTTTTAAAAAGCTGCCTTTCCAAGACTGCTAGGCAAATGGCCAACAACAACAGTTTAACTGTCCAAAATCTGACGGCTGAATAAAATTTGAATTTTACTAGCAAATGAATTAAAAGAGAAATAGCTAAAGTGTTGCTTCTAGAAAGGGAAATGGGAGAAGATGGAAAGGGGTGAGGAGAAAGCTAGACCCAGTGGGCATTGGAGAGAGGATAGTTAACATCTATTTCCAACTCCATATTCTTAGGGAGGACTTAAAATCAGCAACAGAGGCTGCAGTTACCCCAGAATGATCAGGAAGGGCTACAAATCAGGATGTCCCTTCTCTGCACCATCCCTCCCCCAACTCCCATTTACTAGTTTACCATCATGTCACTGGGAGGAATAGAACTACTATTCCTTAAAGTTGTTTATTTATTTTTAGATGTTTAAGATATGCATGTACTATCATGATGGAAATTAAACACGCTTAAAGATGTCATTATTAAAACAATGGAATAATTCAGAAATGATTACACAGGATCCACCAAGTGGCAAGGTAATCATAACATTTCAGTGACAGTATCATAATCATAATGGAAGTGTGGGAGACCAGAATATACCTTCCCAAAATATGAAGGGTTATTGCACTGAAGGCAGTTAAGAAGAAACACAGGAGAGCTCTCTGCCCTCCCTTTATGTATCTAAAAGCAGGAGATAGATTTACAAAGAAAATGGTATCCTGTGCCCCTCTCTACCAGGAAGAAAAAAGATTAACCACCAAAGACAGTTTTAGACCATTATCAGCCTAGTAACAGTACCAGAGGAATTTATATTAACAAGTTTTACTAACTTTTGTCTGCCATGTATTTGCCTTCTCCTCAAATTGCCATCCTTTGTCTTTTCAGTTCTCTAAAAATGTACTGTTCTTTGTTGAAGGTGCTATTTCAAAACCACTTCTGGGAAAACTAACTCATTCTCTGGGTATCTCCCATGTAGTTGTGAAATATACATGTTAATCAACTTGTTTATTTTTCTCTTGTTAATCCATCTTTCATAATAGGGGTATTTTCCAACTAAGAACCTATTGAAAGTTGTTATTACTCCTTTACAGTTTGTATTCAAAATTCCATATCAATCCAAATCAGTTGCCATGGGTATTAAAAGGCACTACTGATCTTGAGTAATAGCATGGGCACTTGCATAGTCAATGTAATTTAATTTCTCTGGGAAAGTTGATTTAAACGATTAAAGCTACCAAACCTAAATTTATATTTATTTTTAACCCCAATATATGTTTTATGGAAGTATACTATTTCAGAATTGATAAAGAATGTCACAGATCCTGGATTTATTTCACTTTCAGATTAACTGAGAACTAGACTAGAAACGCTTTGTTTCAAACACTGTAGTGGAAATTATAATTACCCAATATGCACCTCTAACTATTTGTTCCTGTAGTATAATTAATTCAAAATTATACAGGACTAAAGATGAAAAGGGAGCAAGGGTTAGGCTAATATAAAATTAACCTTAGATCATACCCTTGTCATTATATTTTTTTAGTCCTCAATATGAACTGGTTGTCTTGACAGTGACATCATTATCGTTATAAAGTAGAAAGAAAAATGTCCTTCAGTCAAGGGCTCCAGTGAATCAGTTTTATAACACATCTAAATGTATACAGACTTAAGAAAAGAAAACACGATATAGAATCCCAAAACCAATTCCAGGCCGGTAATTCATTTTGCCTATTTCTTTTTCCAAATTTCCCCAACAAATAAAGATTCTGTTCCATCAGCCGCCAAAGTAGCCTGGCAAAGGACAAAACTGGTCATTTGACATGATGTAGGGAAGTGATTGATGATATCTCATCAGCTCCCTCCATTGCAACCATCTGGCCTGTGGATTAGACGCCATTCATACCTTGCTTCATTTACACATGTGAAGGACTCCTTGAAGAACCGAATATTAAACATCTTATTGAGAAACTCAGTGAATGCATACGGTCAGGAAAAATGAGGTAACTTTTGAAGGACTTCCCACTACTATACCTCTATGATTCCTAATTTTCATGTCATGTATTTTAATGTCTGAATAAACAGCAATGTAAAACTGAGCTCATATTCATAGATTTGAGTTTTCAGTTCACTACTGACTTTAATCAAACCATTTAACCTTTCTTTGTCCTTGGTTTCACCATTTCTGAAACTGATATATCTTCCTAAGATTGGAAACATATTCTTAAGTAAGGAACAAGAGAAAAAAAAAATGCTCTGTACAAGAAAAAAAAAAAAATGCTCTGAGTGCATAGATCCACAATGATCCCTATTAACTCTAACTCTGCCAGCTCCTGTACTTACACCTGCCTCACACCTGACCCATTTCAGCCAGGACAGCCTTCCTCCACCTGTCCTTGGAAAGTGATCACCTAATTCATTTTCTGGCCCCTAAATTACTGGATATTGAGGTTAAGGGAAACTGTAACAGAACTTATATGAATTTCTTTATCATTTATGAAATATAATCTAAATAATGGTGTAAAACTAAATTATTAAGTTGCATGAATGTGAATTTATAACATGCATATTTTAACTCTTACACCATAATTCCGAATCATCATCCCCAAGTACTTAGGACTTTCTGTCTTGATATATAATTCTTGGTAAATTTGCCTCATCTTCTGTTCTGTATCAAAAGCACATTTAGAGGAGATGCATTTATCTTTCTAACCAGACTCTAAATGGTACTTAATATAGTTCCCAAGATACAGCAAGTACTTAAAAATTACTTATAAAATTGAATGACTGAATAATATGTTTTGTTGGTAAGTTAAACTTTTGAAAAATATATACAAGAGTCCAACCCAATCCACGGGGATATGTTCCAAGACTCCCCAAGTGGATGTCTGAAACTGCAGATAGGACTGAACCCTACATATATATATTTGTTTTCAATGCTTTTTCCACTGTAACCGAGCACTTCTCACGAACTGTAGCTGTAACTTTTACAGCCTGTGGTACAACTGCAGAACTAGCAAGAATTTCTTTTTCCTTCTTCACAACTTCAGGGACAGAAGATTCATTCTTACCAAAGATCTTGGCAAACTCTGTATCTTTCCTTAAGTCAAGAACTTTCACCTTTTCACTTAAGGAAGCACTTTACTGCTTCTCTTTGGCATATATGAATTGCCTCCATCACTACTCTTGCACTCTAGAGCCATTATTAAGTAAAATACGAGTTTCTTGAACACAAAGGACACCAATATTGCCACAGTCATCTGAGAACTAGGATGGTTACTAAGTGACTAGCAGGCAGGGAGCTTACACAGTGTGGAGACACTGGCTGGACAAAGCAATGAGTCATGGGCTGGGCAGGAAGGAGCAGCACAATGCAAGATTTCATCACAATACCCAAAATCGTGCAATTTAAAACTTATGAATTATTTATTTCTGGAATTTTAGGTTTAATATTTTCAGACCTAAAACTACAAAAAGCAAAAATTGGATGACGGGGAACTACTGTGCTTAATTTTAGTGTGGGTTTTAAAATTATCTACTTGGTTCTTTTCCATATTTAATAACAAACATCTTTTCCCTTCATATAAGGACTGTGCATATCTGTAAATTAAGCAACTTCATGATAATAACAGCTTACATTTGCATTTATTCTTAATGTATTTCTTCCAAAGAACAACACTGTAAGATAAACAGAACAAGGATCATGATTTCCATTTTATAGCTGGGGAAATAAGCTTAAGTTCACAAAGCTCAAAAGTGCCAGAACTAGGGAACTAGGACTTTAATAGCATATTTAGGACTCTTCATATTTAGGGAATAGTCAACCCCAATTACTTCCTTAAACTACGAATTTGAATTTAATAAATACTGTCTCTAACAAATGTTAGTTATTCCCAGTCTCATTTGTTCCTACTATCAAAGTATCTGAGGTCCTCCCCTGCTTCCTCCTCCCTCCCTTCCTTACATTCTTTGTCCTTCCTCTTTCGTTCTTTCCTTCCTTTCTTCCTTCCACAAATATCCCAGCTCCTTTGCAGTTCACATCAAAATTTGCATTCATTTTCTTAGGCTGCCATTAAAAAAAAAATTACACAAACTTAGTGGCTTAAAACAGAAATTTATTGCCTCACCCATTCTCAAGTCTAGAAGTCTAAAGTAAAGGTGTCAACCTTGCCATATTTCCTCTGAAATCTGTAGGGGAGAATTCTTTTGTTGCCTCTTCTAGGTTCTGGCAATCCTTGTTATCCCCTGGCTGGTTGATCCGTCACTCCAGTCACTGTCTCCATAGCCATATGGCTATCGTTGCATATTTTTCCTCTCTTTCTTTTTGGAGACAAGGCGTCATTCTGTTGCCCAAGCTGGAGTGCAGTGGTGCAATCATGGCTCACTGCAGCTTCCATCTCCCAGGCTCAAGCAACCCTCCCACCCCAGCCTCCCAAGTAGGTAGAATTACAGGCCCACACCACCACACCAAGCTAATTTGTGTGCGTGTGTTGTAGAGATGGGGTTTTGCCTGGGCTGGTCTTGAACTCCTGAGCTCAAACAATCCACCCCACTTGGCCTCCCAAAGTGCTGGGATTCCAGGCGATGAGTCACCACACCTGGCCTGGCTGTCCTTGCTTATGTGTCTCCCCATCATATTTCCTCTGTGTTCTACTCCCTATAACTCAGTGCTTCTGTCATCTACCAACCCAACAGGGTTGCCGCCACACTCTCTACCCAAATTCAGTGAGAATTTAACACCTAATTCTCTATGTCTTCAACTCCACTCTATTTTGTACACCAGTCTTAGTGACTTCAACAGACTCTTGGCTCATTTAGCACTTGCCTCTTTTTACTCACCATCTCACCACCAATAATTCTTATTTTTCCACCCCATTGCAGCCACCATCACCCTTGGTTGTAGTCTTGACTTTACCATGATTATCGCACTACCTCTAAAAGCTTTCTTTCAAACATACCACTCCAATCTTTACCTCCAACAACATTCCACTTTCCAAGAATTATCTGACCTTACTGAAACCATCAATCCATGGAGCGTATCACTGGTGTTTTCAGTAGTCCTCTCACTCTCCTATGCTGACTTCCCTCAGATCAGCTTCCAGGATACAATGTTATGACTTCTTCACAACATCCTTAATTCCCTATTCTTCTCTCACTCCAACTTTGTTGCTCAAGCAAAACTAATCCACTTAAACCTATCTCTTTACATCTTCTTTGCCTGAACCCAAGCAGTGAAAAGTGGATGGAGAACAATCCACAATTATGTTCACTGCTCTCATCTTCAATTCTTGACTGCAAGTATCAAGTAGAAAACAAATACAGCCTAATAATCCTACTATACTTCTATACTTCCTTATTATTTTCATTATCCTACTTTCCAGAAAATCTATTCATACTTTCACCTGTTCTTCAAAATTTTACAGCCTGTTTTCCTGTCACCCTCAGTTGGAAATTCTGCCTCATACTCTTACTGAGAAAATTAAAACCATCCATCAGAAGAGGGAACTTATTTATTGTTCCCCACCCAATGTGTCACCTCTCTGTCTCACCACCTATTCTAAAACTTATATTATCAATCCTGTTTCCTCTCACCAAAAGAGTCCCTTTATACAAATAATTATCCCCTCTATGTCCTTCAACTCTAGTTTCCCTATGGCAACTCTTCCCTTAACATATATACGTGTTCTGTTATCCCTGTCCAACTACTTCCCTATTTTCTGTTCCCCTTTACAGGAAAACGTTTCTCTAGCATTTCCCAATGCCATTGTCTTACTTCGTCATATTCAATTTTCTTCTCAAACCATTTTTATTAGGCTTCTTTCCCCAGTGGCTATTGTCAAGCTCACACTTTTTCAATGTTAACAAGTTAAAATAAATCTTTATGCCCTCAACTTACCCTCCCAACAGCAGATAAGAAAGTTGACTACATACACATCCTTCCTCCTTCCTTGGTTTCTTGACTATCTTCTCCTCTTCTCAATGCCTAAAGTCCTCAGTCCCTTGTCGAGCTATGCTGTCTGTAAGTATTAAGGACTTTAAATACATCTTTATGTCAATAATTCCTCAGTTTCTATCCCCAGCTATGGCTTCTTTACAGACCTCTAAAAGCTTACTCTCAGCTGCCTATGTGATATCTTGACTGTGCTATCAATAGTGATTTCAAACTGAATGCCATTACATACTACATTTGTGTCCCCCACACCTGTTACTTCTTTTTGTTTACCAGACTAAGTTCAATCCTGCCTCTTTGATTTACTTTCATTTTTCATCAAAAGCCCCTAGTAGACTTCTTATGATCTTCTAGATTTCAGTTCAAATGTCACCTCTACAGGGAGGCCTTCTCTGACTACCATGTAAAAAAAGACCCTCTTTTTCTTCGTTCTGCATCACATTTTCTTCGTTTATTTTTACAAAAGCTCATGAATTATCTGAAATTACTGTAAATTAAAGAATTTTTTTCTTACTATTGTTCCTCCATTAGCATGCAATTTTATCGACTGTAGAATTCTTTTCCATCTTGTTTGAAAATGTGTTTCCAACATCTAGACCAGTGGCTAACACATGAGGAAAAAACTAATATTTTAGATTAAAAAAAAAAGAGTAAGGTTTCTGTGTTTTAAAGAAGACTAAAATAACATATTATCAAAGAGATAAAAAAGTCACTGAAGTCAAAACAATAGGTGGTAGCTATTATTAATAATTTAATACTTAATATTAATTGCATACTTGCCACACGCTAGAACTATTAAAAAGGATGAATCTATAGTATTTTCTTCAACCAAACAACAATCCTGTAATGTAAGTATGATTTCTATCCCCACTTTTACAATGAGGAAACTGAAACATAAAATGTTTAAGTTATTTGCCAAGGTCAAAATTAGTAACTGAGAGAGCTAGGATGTGAACATGAGCACTCTAATTCCAGAGCCTATACTCTTAACCACAAATCTATGCTGTCCTTTCATCATAATCAGAATAAATATTAATTATCTATTACTCATTATCAATAAATATTATAAGGGACTGAGGTTATCAGTCTACTGCTGTTTCTGAATTTATCTGAGGTTAGTTTGGGTAGATTTTATGTTTCCAACATAACATATATTTTGTTGTGATTTTATGACACATTAGCATCCAGTTTTCTTAAAATTTGTTATACTTCTACTTTTCTTATCTGCATCTTTATTTACTTTTTTTCTTATTTTACTCTTACATTAAAATATTGTTAAAAAATAATTTGTTTAAAAGAAAACTCAAAATATTTTAAAATGTGGAAAAAATGTTTAAAATTTACCAATATTCAAACAAATACAAATTAAACCAATTAGACAAAATTTTCACCTAATTGTTTATTTTAAAAAAACATAATTCTTATTAACACTTGAAAGGGTATCATTTTATACATACTCATACAGCTACTAGCAGTTCTATGAATTAGTAGTACCATGTAGACATCAACTTGAAAATATTTCAAATCCTTAAAGCAGTCATACCTACCATTGATGATTCCCTTCTAGGATCCTATAATATTGTGATCTTAAGTATAAAGGATGTTTAAGTTTTGTTTCTTACTGTCCAGTCTTGGAATGGAAGGGGTGATGGGCAGTCATTTTCATGAGCCACATACCAATTTTTCTCTGCAAATGTTTCTATCTCTTTCGGAGAAGAGGGAGCCTTGAGCATACCAATGTCTGGAGTTTGGGCTGCAAGTAAACTTTAGCTTTAAAATGTAGCAAAAATCAAGAGTCATTTTGGATAACACAGCGGAGGAAGAAGTATGTTTTGCTTCATTTAATTTGTATGTGGGAGAAAAAAGTGTTGAGTCAAAAGTAGTTACACTCATGGACCCTTTCTTCTCTGAGTACCAGGAAGGAAAAAAAGGAAAATGTACACACACATGCTTGTGCATATGCACATGCACACACATGACAATCCATACTTCTAAAATAAAGGCAGGCTAGGATAAAATAATTCTTTGAGAATCTGGTCTGCCAGAGTGGTCTGTTCTTGGGGTGAGGGTGGGAAGGCTGGGATAATATCAAAGTTTCCATCACATGATGAGACAGCTGCAGTTAGTATTACATTTACTCATTCTAGATAACAACCTGAGATTTATCCATTCACAACAACAATCTGAGATTTATGAATGTTCCATCCAAGATAACAACCTGAGGCTCAACCTTACTCTTCCTTTTCTCCAGGGCAGAAGAAATAAGGAACCATGCAGGCTGTCAAGCCATTCTCTAGAAAGAAAAGCTATTATCAGCCCTGAGTTAAAAGGAAATCACATCCATATCAAAGGGAACTATATCCAGATGCCTGCCTGTTCTCTTACCTAGAATCAGTGTTAGGAAGATGAGGCAAATGAGTAAATTGGTTCCATTTCTATTTTGCCCTTTCTGTCTTTGCACCCCAAAGTGGCCCCCTTTTCCTTTTTTAAAACATATTTTTTTAATTCAGTTGAAGCACACAGGTGAGAAGGGCAGAACCGAAATGCACTATATATCAGTGAGCCAACACTCTCAAGTGTATTTCCAGCACAACGCTTTAAGCAAATTAAAAAAAAAATGTGCTGAAAATTTTTTTTTTTTTTTTTTTTTTTTTTTTTTTTTTGAGACGGAGTCTCGCTCTGTCGCCTGGGCTGGAGTGCAGTGGCCGGATCTCAGCTCACTGCAAGCTCCGCCTCCCGGGTTTATGCCATTCTCCTGCCTCAGCCTCCGGAGTAGCTGGGACTACAGGCGCCGCCACCTCGCCCGGCTAGTTCTTTGTATTTTTTAGTAGAGACGGGGTTTCACCGCATTAGCCGGGATGGTCTCGATCTCCTGACCTTGTGATCCGCCCGTCTCGGCCTCCCAAAGTGCTGGGATTACAGGCTTGAGCCACCGCGCCCGGCTGAAACATTGTTCTTAATAACTGACTACTAAAAAGCAAGGTAAATAAGAGGGAGACTTGAATACATTTTGATATCTCCACCCACAAGGAATGTTATGCTGTGACTTAAAACTGAAGTTAATAAGAATGCGAGGAAATGCTTTTGATAGGACAAGAAAACAAATATAAAATTACGTATGACTAAAAGTATTTAGGGAAAAATTACCTCGTGCACAGGAAAGAAATGTACTACAACAATATTACACGGATGACTTGAGTGGGATGACTATGTACTTTTGGGGTCAACTTTTGATTCTAGTTTTCTGCATTTTTTAAATCTTCTGTAATAATCATGAAAAATAATTTAAAAATCAAATCGGGGAAATAAAGCATAATAAAAGTTAACACCTTTATTACACTAAGGTTACACTAAAAGTTAACAGGAATGAACATTTTGTGGTGAATGGTAACAGGCGTTAGTGCTAGGGATCTGTGAGGGGAGCTGAATCCTTTCTTCTCTGAACTGTAAAGAAGTTTGAATTTGTACCCCAGCACTCTTCAATATTTGGCATAGAGAAACATCTGAAAGAAGGCCCCGCAAAGCTCTCAGGTCCACTGTGGCACAATGAGTCAGATTAGTATAGCTTGAATTCTGGGGACCCCATTGCTTATGCCATGGTTTTCATCTACAATCATCAATCAACAAACACACTGAAGAAACTGGCATAGAGTCCCATCTCCTTTTTTTGAATCTCTGGTATTAATTTCTAGTTAAAGACAGCATAATCCAAAACATACAAAACGTAAATTTATTAATTCCAGATCACCCTTACACAGAACTCCAGCCATATAAAGTAGGATTGAACTTTTCTTGTATTCTCAGGTGAAATTTAGATTTAGCTTGTTCATTAGATTAAAAAAGAAAAGGCAGCAAGCAGACATTTAAAAAGTTTAAAATCAGGTGAATAAGTATATCAAATTCATATGGCTGGTATAAATAGCACACTCAGACCTACCAAGTTTGTAAATTGAGGAGCTAAGAACTCTGCATTTCCTTATGATGATCACACACCAGGTCACATTTCCAAACAATTTCACCATCGCCATGTTTTATTTCAAACCATCCTTAAAAGACTCATCAATAGCAAACTCACTGAAGAATCAGCAAACTCTTCAGAGTGGCTGAATGATTCCCACAAGGTCAGAGAGCAAAGCATCTATGTCATGAAGAAAAATTATCCCCAGGCTTATCCTGTATCTTGGGAAATGTACTTATTTTAATTGACAAATAGTAAATATACATTCTACTATTTTGCTGGCAATTTTTACATGACCTTTTCATTACACATGGTAACATTTTTATAAATTTTATCATACTACAATTTTTCATGTCAGTCTTAAAGAATTTCATAAAGATTAAGATCTACCTGGTGAGTCAATCTTGGGTAGGTACACTGAGTTGTAAGCTGGAGGATAAAGTTTTTGGAGAGCAGTAAAACTGCTGGAGGTTTTGAGGGGTGGAGGCGGAGGAGAACCAGCAGAGAGAGGTCAGGGATAAAACATGGGGGGAGGAGGAAGTACAGTCAGGGCTTCATCCATGATCACCCCCTATATAAATCAGGCCAGGAGTTGACATGTAATTTTGTGTGGGTCCCCTGAGAAGTGGCCCTCAGGGATTAATTATTGATGAAGAGATTTTTCTTCAAAGTGGCCCAGTCAAGAGTGCCTCAAGGGGACATTCACAAGGGCTTATAATATCAATTTCCAAGCACCTGGAAGGTAAGGATACAGATTATCTCTGTAATTATTATGATGGAGGTAAAGTCTAGCAAAAATGCTGTTACGTAGCCAAGGTAAAATTCTCAAAGAAATGAAATTATTATAACTAGTATAAAAAGTTTAATATATGAGCCATCTCTTGGTAAGATCACACTTTACCTTTTCCTGGTGCAAAATAGGTTATCTCCAACCAACTCTTTCCTTTCCTAGGAGCTAAAAGAGTTATTTATAAGCAAACGCAGTGTGTTTAGGGATGCTTAAAAGTTTAGAAAAAAATTGTCTTTGAAGCTAGTATGTTTGCTTAGAGAGAAGATAAGTTTACTCCAGTTAGGCCAAATATAGGGGTTTGTTTTAATTATGTAGGATTTTCTTTTCAGAAAAAATTAATGTCAACTGCCTTCTACATTTCTTATGAGGAATGCCAAAAAAAAAAAAAAAAAAAAAAAAAATTTCACCTATGCACTAGCCCTGACCTGAGTCCCAAAACACTCAGAAAACAGAAGAATCAATCCATATTTATGTTACAGTAAAAAAAAGTAAGGATAGGGGCCAACCTGGATTTGAATCTTATTAACTTATATAATAGATGTGAATAGTCTTGTATAAACAAAACCTAGGCCATATAGTTCCTTTGTATCACCTGAAAATTACACCAGTGGGCTGGCAGTACAACCAGTACTAAAAACCTGTTTTTAAACAGAAATGAAATGAAATGGGTCTCTTTAAATTGATCTGAATTTCAGAAACTCCCCAGTCTCCCTCATAATACTGACAAATGTTAATTCAGTAACTTTATCATAATAGATATATGCAACATTTATGAATCTACAATGCACCTCTTTCATAATTCTTTTAACTTCATTAACTCTTCCCTTTCTCATAGATTCTAACAGACTTCAATACCACTAGTTGATTACTGGAGTAAAAACAAATTCTTGCCAATTGATGTTTATATAGTATACATGATAGACGCAGTAATAACATTTAAAATAAGTGTAACCAATTTAAAAAGCATATATTTACGTGACAAATGCTGTCTGAAGCATTTTGCGTATGTGGCTCCAATTAATCGTTATAGCTATTGCATGAAATACATAGGATTAAATTCAATTCACAGAAGAAGAAATGAAAGTCCAAGAAAGAAGTTGACCTCACAGTCATACAAATAAAATAAAATAGTGACAGGATTTTAACCCAGGTCTGTTTAAATACAATGTTTTCTTTTTGTACTAACAATGAAATGAAGCTTGATTTGGGGAAATACAAAATAAATAACTTCATACAAAAGTACTCAATTCCTGACATCAATACATATAAATATATATGTATTCATGGTGAACTGGCTAAAAGTTATATGTTGAGTTTAAATGCAGATGTTTCATATCTACTAGTGTAACATTTTAATTAAAAGCAATGGAAGCAGTAATAATTATAAACCACAGGAAAGACATAATCCTATTAAGAGTTATCTCAGTAGTATAATTGGCTCCAGGATATCAGTGAACACCCACACGACTGATATTTGAGGCCAAAAACACCTTCTGTCTTGATATGGAGGATTATGAGCAAATGAAGTCCAGAAGGTAAACATGTCACATTTTAAAATCAAAGTCTCAATTACAGATAAAGGTATAATCTTACAATGCTTTATTAAATATTTTTAATTAAGGTAGAATATAAACAAAATAAAATTTTCTTTACAGTTTTAAGGACTGAAGGGCTCTGCAACATATTCGTCATGCATCCATACAGCTGAGAGGCAGAAAAATAAATTGGCCAATCCTACTTTTTGATCTCCTCTTTAGCTGTATTGAAGCCTGGATTATGTCAAATCTCTCATCAGATTTTCTTTGTCATGATCTTCTATGACAACCTTTTTTCAGTCTCACTGTCTTTTAGTTTTAGTGTTGCAAACCATCACTTACATTTATGCTAATTATTAGAATTCTCCCACAGTAATCAGACATCTCTATTTAGTAAGGAGTTCTAGCTTTCAGCCCTTGTGCTGTTGCTAGTTTATACAGAGTTCAGTAAGATGCTGTATTCAAATAGTTAAAGAAAAGTATGATTGCTTAAAGATCTTCCATAACTGAATCAGTATTTTGACTCTAGATCTTCTTAGTGTCCTTATCAATTCCTTACTGTTAGTATTCATCTTTTTTAAAGTGAATTTTTCTTCTAGAATGTAACAAAGGAGGCTACTGAATTCCAGCACTTTACAATTAAGCAATCAGTCAACATCATTTGCTATCATTAAGACTAAGCAGATCCAATCTAAAAATCACCCTCCATCAAGATCCATCATTAGTCATTAATCTCACAGATTTTAATTGAACTACCAAAACTGTTCATCTGAATTCATGTTCAAGGGATAGAATTTTTATTTAAACTGCCCAGAACTTTGGTGGGCCAAGCTGAAAGGTTCGCTTGAGCCCAAGAGTACAAGGCCAGCCTGGGCAATATACTGAGACCCTCCAGCTCTATTTTAAAGAACTGCACTGAAATACATATCAACACGCTCAACTATAGAAATATGCAGTACCTTAAAACTACAGGAAGCTACCATTAGAATCAGTGACTCCTCAAATCAGATAATCAGAAACATTTCTACTGTCCAGCTAAACTCCTTAGAAAGCAGAAACACTTTAAAGTAAAACCATGGCCCACAAAACAGCTTAAAGTAGGAAGTACAAGCATGTTTTCAACAACTCTAACTCACAAAATAGGTTTAAAAAGTTAAAGCTTTAAAAGTCTTCATTATTTCAGAATACATTTCCATAAGATCTGCAGTGCCCAATCAATAAAAGGAAGGAGAAAAGAAATGACTGTTACTTAGACATTCAGTAAAAACATAGCTATTTAAATAAATAAACAACTCATGGCTTTCTGTAAAGTGGAAACTTTATTATCTTTTTTGGATCCATTCTCCTTCTTCCTCCCCAGCAGCAAAGGCAATTATGATAAAGGGTGTTCTGAAAATTTTTTTGCCATCTTTACCAATTCACAACCCATGACTCTTCTTGTTGCAAAATTTGTAAAGTCCACTTTCTCCAAGTCTTTCCCATTATGCTTCTATTTTCCAAATTCACTATTTTTAATCTCATTTTCCTAGTTAATCATACAGAAAATTCCCAATTACCTTTTCAATGAATAGAAGTCACAGTATCAGCAATTCAGAAACCATTTCTGTTTGACTCAAAATGCATTTGATTTTGTGGACAATGGACCAAAATCCCCTTTTCATTCAGGGTAAATGTGAATTGAGTTTATAACCCTCTAACATTCACTAACTGATAATTCAAGGGATGGGCCTTGTGATTGTGACTGCGGAAGCAGTAGAGTAACAGCAACTTGGTTTGGCTATAAATATTTATCAAAATTACTAGTATTCAAATAGTTAAAAGTTTGCTGCAGCTGCATACATTTTTGTTTAGATATATGCTTTCAAAGTCTATTCTCATTATCCTTGCCAGTAGAGGGGAACAAGGTCTTGAACAAAAGAGAACGCTTTCAAAATAATTCTCATTTCCTTTCAAATGTGCAGATATTCACAATACACTGGTTGTCAATTCAACCTGAATGAAGTACTGTGAAGTTACTGCTGAGGCCTGGGAAAGTGACCAATGTTCAATTCTAACCTTCTTTGAAACGATCCCAGGAGAGTCTGTATTAAAGTCATCGTTGACAAAATTCAGACTGTATCCAAACAGCATGCTCACAAAGCAAAATAACTTCTAAAAGCATATAAGTACTATTAATGGACTTTAAAATGCTAATCATTTCATTGGAAGTGATTTTCCTGAGAATAAGATATATTTTTCTGTTATCTTTATTTTTTAACATGTTGCCCTTTTTTTCCAACAAGATGCTGTCAACTTATGACATTTGTTGATTATCCTTACTATTATTATTTTCCTTAGCAGATTTTCCATGTGCAATTCAGAGAGGGTAGGTAACTTGCCCTAACACACAGCTTAAAGTTAGACCTCAATCAGAGGCAGTTGGTTTCAGAAGCCAGGCTCTGAGCCACATTAATATATCTGAAAAAAACCTGATTTTTCATGCAACTTCTATGATTACAACAACAACAACAACAACAATTCTGAGTAGATGAGCTAGGTCCTATCACCAAGTAACACATCCTGTCCTTGCCTATCTCCCAGTCCATGGAGTTTGGTGATCTGATTGTTTTCCATGTTCCTAACCCTCAAATCCTGAAGGGATATTGGATTCAGACTAGAAATTATGAAGTAGGCACACAAAGCACCTTTATATATACCTCAATAACTTTTCCCCCAGAAACAAAGATATTTCTTGGCTGTTTCACTGAAACATGAGGTTCTGGAGTTAGCTCATAGGGAAAAGTCAGTTACTATTAGAGTAGGTTGTTATCACCTTCTGTTCTTTTAACAATTGTCAAGTACTTTTCACATTTATCAATGTGTTATCACATTCATTAACCGCTTCATACCAATATTTTAAAAATATTACTTACTTATCCATGTATTCGAAGCTAAAACAATGATCACAATCAGATCAATCTCCAGACAATGGTTGTAATGAATTTGTTCAAGAAAAGCATTCAAATTTGATGGAAAACTGAGCCTTTATAATTCATTCTAATTCTTCAACACAAAAATGAACTTTGGTGAGTCAAGAGGATCAACTGAGGCATTTATGCTTGAATGTGCTCCCCTAGGCTTAATGTATTTTTCCTCACTGCATTATATTTTAATGATTAATTTCATGCTCTTCCATGGTGTTTCAGCTCATGAATCACGGGTATTACTTTGAGGGAAAAGTAAGGTGCTGTGAGTGATGAAAGATGTTACTGATTAAAGTGTTGCACATATGAACTACATAAGAGCTGAAGGTGTTTGAACACCAGGAATCTAGACTAAAAGTAGTATTAGGCAAACTGGCCATGTGGACTAAGGTTGAATTCAGTGGAGGGAGTGGAAAGGATGTGATTCTTAAATGTTTTTAGTTGAAACAATATATGAAATCAAGCTGGGCATTCAATGTTTCACTGGCATCTTTCTCCTCAGTAGAATGTAAGAACTGATTTCAAAGACAACTGCAGAGAAAGAAATCAGTTAAGCAGATAACACACCATTCTGAAATTAAACAGCCAAAAGCCACCCATCCTAAGACAACTCTGATATCTGAAATCAATACTGCCGTAATACTGTCAGAAGTTTGTTTTTCGACTTAGTGTAAAAAAAAAAAAAAAAAAAAAGTTAAGTCAAAGTCACAAGGACCAAAAGGAATAGACTACCCTAAATGAAATACAGAAAAGACAAGTATCTCTTATCCTGCACACAGATGAACAAATAGCTGCTAAATATATCATATTGCTCAATATCAAAAAGTCAACTCTCCATAACAGAAACCAAAAGTAAACTAACTAGAGATGTCTACATAATACACTTTGGCTCTTGTTACTAAAATGATTTTTCAAACCGTTATGGAACCTGGAGAAAACAGGACTGCCTCCTCCCAGAATATAAAGTTTCTTCAATCAATTACAGAGGCAAAATGTGGCCAAAGCAGCTATTTTGCAAACAGGTGGTTTGCAAAACTTTTACTTAAGCCGCCAAAAGGACTGACGAAACGAAAATTTTATTTCTAAAGAAAACACACACACACACCTAATTTTCTACCAGAGTAGAAGACTCAAATAAAGAAAAGCCACAAACAAAACAGAAAACTAAAAAGCAGTTTGTCTTAGCTCAAAAGTGCTGACCTTGGTTTAGTATGTGTAAAATCACTGTTTATAATTAAATCCTTTTCAGCGCATGTATTAAGGTACTAGAGAGAAAGGCAATGCCATGTCGTTTCAGGTAGGACCTTATTTACAGAAAAAAAAAAAAAGATGATTTTCTTTTAACAGAAACGGAGTGCAAGAGGGAATCAAAACCGTTGAGAGGAGAGAAAATACAATTTGTTTTTCTGAGGGCACTGCATTTTTCATGTTCTGAATACTTTGTTCCACTCTCTCCATGTTAAATTATTTCATAAATAATACTATGGCTAGAGGCGACTGCTACAGCTGACACACAGATGTTTATTTCTATACTTCACCTTTGCAAATAGCAGGATTCAGCTATTGGAGATGGGGGCAGTGGAGAGGTGTCCAGAAACGACATACAGGAGGTGAAGGGGTAGAACGTGTGTAAATGGGAGCTCCTACCCCCTAGAGTCCACCCCTCGGGAACTCCGGTGCTTCTTCAGTCACTCACATTCAGGGCAGGACAAGACATGATTCCTGAAATCTCTTCCGAAGTAAACAGGTCCCGACGCAAAGGGCACCCCCTCCAGTTGCGGAAAGTCCTCCCCTTCGCTCCTCGCCTGCCCACGCGGGTCTTTGGCTCCGCGCTCTTCCGCCTCCCCCGCAGATCTCCCACGGGGGAAACTTTCCCGCGTCTCTCACTCTCCAGGGCGCGGTGGCCGCGGGGACCTCCCCGGCACCGACCAGCAGGGCACCCCCCACCATCCCGCCACCACAGACGAACCAGGCGAAGTCCGTACCTCGATGTCCGCCGAGTCCTTACTGAGCACAGGGGCCATGGCAGTGCCTACAATCTCGAGTCTGCCAGTGACAGACCCTCCTTGCGTCCTCAAGCTCCAGCCAGAGAGCCAAGTGACAACAGCCGGAGCGCGAGTGGAAAATAGGCAGCCTAGGGCCGCCGGCGCGGGGCGGAGCGGGCGCAGGGCGGCAACGCCCCGGGGCGGGGCTGCGCGCTCGGTTCCTGCGGCTCCCGCGCCTGCCACAGCAGCCACAGCCCGGCCTTCCCGGTTCAGCCTGCTCCGCGCCCC
>NW_016803685.1:636923-644297 GCF_001698545.2 Rhinopithecus bieti | reverse complement strand
CCCTCCTTGCGTCCTCAAGCTCCAGCCAGAGAGCCAAGTGACAACAGCCGGAGCGCGAGTGGAAAATAGGCAGCCTAGGGCCGCCGGCGCGGGGGCGGAGCGGGCGCAGGGCGGCAACGCCCCCGGGGCGGGGCTGCGCGCTCGGTTCCTGCGGCTCCCGCGCCTGCCACAGCAGCCACAGCCCGGCCTTCCCGGTTCAGCCTGCTCCGCGCCCCAGCCTGGAAGCTTGTTTTTCTTCTGCAAGCGGAAGGGAGGGAGGGAGTAGAGCACCCGTTCCGGGGACTGGCCTTTACTCTCTCAACTGCTAAAAACTGAGCTAGGCAGGCGGGGCCAGATACGAGGGATCCCCGGGATTAAAGGTAAAAGCAGTCCGCGCTCCAAGCAACAGCTTGCACTTTTTCTTTTCTTCGGCACAAACCCCGCGAGAGGTAGATACATTGTCTGAGGGGCAACTGCATCTTCAGGAACTCGTCAGGGATGAAGTAGTAGATGTTCCTCCATCCATCCACCAAGTAGGCGGGCGGGGTTTGAACTGCAGTGGAGGATAACGGAGCACGGGTCTTCAGAGAGTTCACAGTCCCTGCGGGGAGGGGAGGGAGGCGAGCAAAAACATCCACAGCCGCAGCAGCATACAGGAAGTGCTGCAGGTGGTACATAATCAAGGTTGTCTTTTTGCAGGAAAATCCCATTTTAATGGTTATTTTAAAAAATATATTTTTATTCTAAAATGTGAAACTCTTTTGAAAAGTTGCTCTTCATTTTTGCTCTAGAGCTTGCTGAGGAAAAGGGAGAGATTTCCTGTAGAGTTGATCCCAATCCAGAAAACATTCACCTCGTTTTTGAGGATATCTGTACTCCAGACCTCTCTCCTTTTCTTCCCGTCCCACCCCCGTTAGATGCATCCCATATCTCTTCCACCATAACACTTCCTGTTAGGGCATTTGCGGCACTCCTTCATGCTTTTGGCTAGACAGTGACACCTTGGTGTCAGGTATTTTTCCCTTATCATTATTTTTTCATTAGGTCATTCATCGTTTTATTCAACAAATATGTTTATTGAGCATTTTCAATATGCCAGTCACAGACACGGTGCTAGGTTCTCCGGATATAATCTTCAGGAATACACATCACTCTCATGGAGATTATACTCAGAATAAGCAAGTAAGCAAAATGTGATGCCTGATTGTAAGATGAAAGAATGATAGGACAGAATAGCTAGGGCATGGGTACCTTGAGTGGTTGAGAAGGCTTCTCTGAACCATCAGGTTGCCTTCCAGAACCTGGAACTTACTAAGAGATGGATACATTTTTCTTGAATCAAATATTAAGAGACACTAGAAAGTTAAATGGAAACCTTAAAATCATCTTTGACTCCTTTATCCTCATTGCCTCATTTAATCTATGCCCAAACTCTCAGGAGTTAACCTCCCAAATAGATTTTGAATCATTAATTTCTCCATTTCACTGCATCCACCATGGTCCAAGCTACTGGTATTCCAGCTTCTATTATTACCTCATCTCCACACCAGATTGAGCTTTAAAAAGTATTAACTGGCTCATGCCATACAAAGATACGTCCACACACCCAGGTACCCATGGTATAAATCCTTCAATGGTTCATTGCAGTCAGAATATAATACAAACTCCCTAGTGACCTCTGAATGACCTGCTCTACCTCTCTTCTCTGCCACTCTTGCTCTGACTCATTATGTTCCAAACACAAGGTCATCTTTTCATCCTCCATCCACTTCTCTACCTTTGCACATTGCCCTCCACTTGGAGCTCTTCTTCCCCTTCTACTCATCATTTAGATCTCACTGAAGCCTTTGTAATCTATCCCCATCACCAACAAAATTACACCCACTCTGTCTTTTTCATTCTATTTCGTCTTCATAGACGTCTCAAATGTTGTTTAAATATTTATTTGAATGTGACTTGTTTAATGTATGTCTTCTGTTTAGAGAGGAAACTCCAGAAAGAGGGGGTCCATGTCTACTTTTGTTGTTTACTGGATACTCAGTTCCTAGCTCAGGACTGAAACATAAGACACCAAGAACACTTGGTGATTGAATGAACAGAGTACATTCGTGTATACACTGAGCAGTTCATTTTAGAAACTTTAGTTTCACTGCATCACATATTCTCTTTGTCCTGCTTATTGCTGAGAAATAGGTCACAATACCTATCAATGAGCTTGTAGTTAAAATGGGTCAAAATAACTACTTACCTTTTCATGGAGTAATGTTCCAAAGTGAGAGGTTCCTGCATCTCCCTACAACCACACCTTACCCACTTACTCTAGATCCTCCTGGAGAGATAGATAGATAGATAGATAGATAGATAGATAGATAGATAGATATTTCCCTATCAGTCTAAATATATAAACACACATATAAACACCCAAATACATTCATACATATACACACATATGTATATATTGAGAAAAGATATGCACATATAAACATATATAAATTTACAAATATGTATAATTATAATACACATGATTTCTTCTCCAATTTAATCAGTCAGGTTCAATGTCCAATTTCCTAACCTACAGGGAGGGATTATTGCTTATTGCTCTTTCAGGTTACACTTTAACATAAATCTTATCAGTTAGCAGTTGATACTTAATTTATGTGTACAAGAATCCAATTTATCTTTAAGAGTTGTACAGTGTATTTTCATATTTGTTTTCTGTTATTAGAATTCTCCTAAGCAACCATGGAGGATAAGTCCAAAATATGCTGGTTTTCCAAAGATAAGAGTTTCATCGGTAATAGTCAATAATCAAATATAAAATTCAAATGCTATTTACCATCCCCCCAACTTCATCAAACAGATGTATCCTGTTCTGACATATTAATTAAGGCATCTAATCACATTGCTCACATGCCACACCTATGCTCTGTGATCAGTGATTGAATCTAATAATATTTTAAATTCATTGAAATTGCACATTAAACACAGTTGTACCTGTAAATAATCCAAGCTGTTTAAAGTTTACTGCAAATGCATTTGCACCACACTTTTTAAAAGTTGTAAATTATGATGGCATTTGTCAAGCTGTCCCTCCATCTGGAAGCACAGTGAAATATCAGGTGTTCCACATTAATTTTTTGTAGGCTTTGGAGAGACAGCTTATCTTTTGACCTAATAGTTTACAGTACATAAATGAATATTATTACTACCAAAGTCAGAAGTAGGGCTTATGAGTCATCTTTAATTTCACATCTAAAAAGTTATTCAATATTACAAATTTAGAAACACAATAAGGATTCAGATTTCCATATGCCTTTATTTTCCCTTTGCAGTCTAGCATTAAAAGATTTTTTGGGGGGACACTTCTTTGAAAATGATTTCCTCTCAAAAAGTCAGAGGCCGAGTGATCATGAGATGCATTTTTTCCACTATCTTATTTTCAAGGGCCAAATTAATTCCTACCCATATTGACCAGTAGGATAATGACTAAAGATCAGTTAGGCCCAGATATTTCCAGCTTTCCTGTTAAAAAGACCATAAGGAATACATTGGTTCATATTTCATGGAACAAACAGTATAATGTGCTCAACAACATGTGTATCATATTGTACATATAACTATGCAATATATCAGCATGTGTTATGTAAATGCCATAAAAACACAGGTAACATGGAGAAACTACAAACCTTTTCCATAAATTTATTTAGCAATTATTTATTGAGTACAATTGTTTCAGACACTGTGATAAGCATCAGTGACATCTCAGTGGACAATAAAGACATTGTGTCTATTACCACAAACCTTTAGCCACTAAGTGAAAAACAAAAATTGCTGCTTAGTGATTTTGAATGAGTGGTTTAGCTGAATGGATTTTTATCAGAGTCAGATGTCAGCATATATACAATAGTGTTTTGTAAATTGCACAGTGTTATATAAATTAAATATTACAAATTAAAAAATATAATCTTTCAATGCCCATGTTCTAGAAAAATGCCATTATTGCATGATTGCCTATGAAAAATTTTGGGTAAAAAGGAGTGTGAGTGGGAGGTTTATAGACTTACCTAACTTAAATTGGTGGGGAAACCATCCTTTAGAATGAATGTCCCCTGAAATAATTTGCCTCACTACTTAGAGGTCTTCTCCTTGGCCTTGTTGGTTTCCTCTCACCATCAAAAATTGATGTAAATCCAAGAGCTGGCATTTAAAGTGGTTTCTTGTTTTATTGCTGGAATTTTATTGTTTTTTAATTTCTAGTTCATTTACATCTGAGCAAGTTCTACATATCCTTGCCTTAAAGTATGTATTGTCCCTTTTGGTTATCTGTAGCAGATGTTATGATGTGCTTCACAGATCACCACCCATCCCCCAACCCATTCAAAACTGAAGCACTCATTCTCTCAGCTCCTGGGAGTGTTAGTGGTTGACAGCTGTTGGCTGAGTTCCTCTCTGGAAATTGCCCCTGGCTAAGAGAGCCATCTCACTCAAAGTTCAAGCCCTTTCCTGGGGTAGCAGATATCAAATTGCAGCTGATGTGGGAATTTCAAGGCTGGGCCCTTACCTCAATTCAAGACACTCTTTAGGGGCCATCCCACCTTCAGAGGTCCCTCAAGGGATTAGCTGGGACATATGTTGGGACTTCAGTAGAGTTCAGCTTCTCCCTTTGTCCATCCTGCTTTATCTCCTTGCTCTCACTGGGCCTCATCCAGACAGCACTGCACAATGAATATACTTCCTGCACACACATTTCTATTGCAAAGTCTGCTTCCTAGTGAACCTAAGCTGCATTGTTACCGTTGTATGTTGGTTAATGAATAGACTATACGGCATGTAAAATGTACATGCTTAGTTATCATCATGCCCGGACATAAAAATTAACTTATATTTTAAAATCTCATCATTTATTTCATTGTTCTGAGGTATTTCTGTATTTGTTCATTCATTCTTATCACTGATTATTATGTGCCGAACACGTGCTAGGTTCAGTGAAAAACACTAGAGGTACGGTGATGAGCAAAATAAAAGTGAACTCTATTCTCCTGCGCTTTGCAGATGAGTTAGGGAGATGGACATTTGCAAAATAATCACACAAAAATGTATTTACTGCAAATAGCAACATCAATGAAAAAAGGCTGTTATAGTAGAGGGTCCTGGGAAATCAATGGAGTCCTTGAGGGGATGGCCTTACTGCCGACCTAAAGGACAATGTACGAGTTAAAAGGGCAAAAGGAGGTTATTAAAAGACTTCCAGGAAAGGAGAGCAAAGTGTAAAAGCTCCAGGGTCAGAGATAGCCTGATAACAGGGAAAGAAGGCCCTGATGGCTGGAGTTTAAGTAACTAGTGCAAGAGTGACCCAGGGTGAAGCTGCAGAGATAAGCATGCCATGTTTTCTTTAGTCTTTGTTTAGGGCTTTGAACTTTATTCTCTAAGAAATGGGAAGCCATGGAAGTTTTTTAAAACAGAAGAATAGTATGATCAAATGTGTATTTGGAAGTATTACTCTGATTGCAATGTTTGTGTAACTGCATATTCATATACTCACTTGGTTGAATGTTTGAAAATCAACCAAGGCAAGTGATTTCTGGAGATGGGCTCAGTCATTTCCTGTCCATGCTAGCCTGGATGATAATCATAAGTGCCATTAGAAACCAAAATAGTGCATTTCTACCATATATTAACACCATTGCTATTTAACATGTTGTTAGACTTAAAAGGCAGATCTCTGTTTTTAATCAGAGGCCAGAAAGAAAACCTTACACTCCAGAAGGATTTCCATCTCTCAGTCAATAGGTGTCTTTCTGTTTTCCTATATAAATATATAATCATCAATTTTTAATCATCTGAATAATGAATGATGTGCTGTTCTTGTTCTGCAGTTTGTTTTCATGATTTCCACTACCCCTACCCCTACACTACCCCTACACTGTAAGATCCTTGATAATTTTTAGTGGGTCTTATCTTTTTATCCTCCATACCTAACATAGTACCTACTACAAAGCAGGTAAATAAATATTGTGAATAATTATCATATTTTTATCTTAAAACTTCAATGCAGATCATTATTTAGCATTACTATTTTTCAACATGACAGAGAATATAGAAAGCCTAAGGGGAAAAGCTTTCTAGTAATATACAAATAAATAAAGTTCATCAATGGCCAACTCACGAAAAAGGGAATACAAGCAGTTAATGAAAATGTGAAAATTGAGTCAACCCAACCAGTAATCAAAGCACTGTCAAAAAATTACAATGACATAGGGTTTTTCACACATCAAACTGGTAAAGATTTTTTAAGGAAATGAGGGTGTAATAAAATTAACAGGTTCATAAGATTCTATAATGAGTAAAAACTTAGTACAGCATGTAGGTAGGGCAGTTGAGTAGTACATAGCTTTCTTAGTCCATTTGACTACTATAACAAAATGCCATAAAATGGGTGGCTTATATAAACAACAGCCATTTACTGCTCCCAATTCTGATGGTTGGGAAGTCCCAAGATTAAAACATGTGCAAATTTGGTGTCTGGTGAGCATCCACCCTCCGGTCCATGGATGATGCCTTCTCGCTGTGTCCTCAGATGGGAGAAGGGACAATGCAGCCCTCCAGTTCGCTTTAATAAGGGCACTAATCCCATTTATGAAGGTTCTGCCCTCATGTTCTAATCACCCATCAAAGGGCCCACCTCATAATATCCTCACATTGGTGATTAGGTTTTAACATGTAAATTTTGGGAGGACACAAACATTCAAACCATAGCAATAGCCAAATGGTAAATATGTGCATTCTCTGAGTCATCAACTTTATTTCTGATTTTTTTAAAAAAACAATATTTTTGTTTGCAAATGTATCCAAAAATATGTTCATTCTGAAGTTGTTCATACAAAAATAAAACAACATATATGCCCTATAACAGGTGATTGATTGATAACTGATGATTAATGACTGACATTGGCCAAGCATGGTGGCTCACACCTGTAATCCCAGCACTTTGGGAGGCCAAGGCAGGGGGATCATGAGGTCAAGAGATCGAGACCATCCTGGCCAACATGGTGAAACCCCGTCTCTACTAAAAATACAAAAATTAGCTGTAGTCTAATTTTTAGTGTGGTGCCACATGCCTGTAGTCTCAACTACTCAGGTGACTGAGGCAGGAGAATCTCTTGAACCCAGGAGGCGGAGGTCATAGTGAGCTGAGATCATGCCACTGCACTCCAGCCTGACGACAGAGCAAGACTCCGTCTCAGTAAAAAATAAATAACTGACATTAATCTGGTGAATTCATAATTCAACTTTATGCAGGCATTAGAAATGATGTTGTAGAAGAATACTAACAACAGAAAAAAAAATGGGTATTTATATATATATATATATATATATATATATATAAAAAAATAT
>NW_016803685.1:607094-636563 GCF_001698545.2 Rhinopithecus bieti | reverse complement strand
ATATATATATATATATAAAAGAATATATCTCAATAAGTCAAATAACATGATATAAGATCTAAATATTCATGGACAAGTAACAAACACGTATTAGTTAATTATACAAAAAAGTAAAAGTTATTTTACAAGCTCAATTGCACTATGAGCAGGTAGACCAATACACTACCTTTTATAAATGTGTATGTGTGTACATGCAGGGTAAAAACCTCATTACTCCCAACCTTGGCACATATTAGGTCCTCTGTAATTTTTTTATATCTAGTATTTTATATGAAAAACTGAATACCAAATTTGTCTATATTCTATAGTCCATTCTTTGCAAAATTATCATCAGTCTGGGGCAAATTATTTTTAAGAGTTATAGAAACAGGCAAGTAGCACAAACTCCTTAAGCTTTATCTAACTAGGCAAAATAATCTGAATATGTGGAGAATGTCCTATTATAAGATAGGTGTTTGGATGTTTTGATGTATTTAATCTATGAAACAGCAACCCTGTCATTCTCTCACTCCAAACCCATCATGTCTTCCCATTTCACTCAGTAAGAAAATGTATGTACAATGGCCTGCAAGGCATGTATGTATATATCTAGCTTTTTGTTTCTTCTCTCCTCCTCATTCCTGATATTCTTGTTTACTCCAACTCCATCCACAGAGGTTTTTCCACTTGCTGTTCCCTCTGTCTGCATTGATATTCCATACTAGGTATTTCAACAGATAGCTTCATCAGCTTCAAGCATTTGCATAATGACCACCTTCTCTGTAAGGTCTTCTTGAATACCATATTTAAAGTTGCAGCTCACATTTCTCACAGACACTGTCCCCTTTTACTATTTTATTTTCTCCCTAGCAATAGAATACAAATGATATTCTATTTGTTTTAATGATGCGTGTGCTCATTGCCTGCCTTCTCCTAATAGAATGTAAGTTCCCTGAGGCTGTTTTGTTCACTGCTGTATCATCAGTGTCTGAACCAGTGCCTAGCGTATATTGTAGATGCTCAATAAATGTTTTTGAATAAATTGATGAAACAGATTGTAGGTTATGGTCTCTTTTCATACTTATGTATTAGCATTCAATATTCTACATTTATGTGTCTGTCTCATCCACCAGAGAGAACTGTTCAAGGGCAAGGACTACATCTTATTAATCTTTGAATCCCTCAGCTTACACAGTGTCTGGATTTAAGTAGATGCGCTCTAAATATATGTTGATTGAACAAGCAAATGGAATAAAAATCATCATGTTTGTATACTTTCCCAAAAGCACCCACCTCAGTGCCTCTTTAGGTATTCAAAAATTGAAATTTATCATGTATGTCAATCAGAGAAACTGTAAGCTAAGAGCTTGCTTTGAAACACATTTCTCATTCTTATTCTTGTCTTATCAACTCACTTGGCAATATTTGAGAAATATAGTCATTCATGCAAAGGACCTTGGTATTTCCAATAAATTTGAAAATATGTCCAATTTCCTTGTATCTTTTCTTCAACACATTCAAAGAGTTTCATTTGTTTTGTTATTTCAAATATTCTGAGCAGTTTCTTCTCCATTTATTAAAAATTTTATTAAATTTTAAAGAATAGTCACATTTTATTTGCAGAATTTAAGGGAAAGATTATTTGATACTTTGTATCTTAGACAGAATAACCATTCTGAAAGTATTTTGACAATCATTTAGAAGAACCAATATATTACATGTTTATGCCATTGTATGTGTTGTATATATATAGATATATACATGCATGGGTGTATGTATATTTTAAATCATTCATCATACTTTTTCCAATTGTTGCTTTAAATGAGTCATCACTGGATTCATTAATTCAACTATTTTGTTTTAGGCCTCAATTAAAAGAGCTTATAGATTTTCCTTTTTTTATTTATTTTCTTTTCTAGGGGTTGGTGTTGCGGGGTGCTGGTTAGTATCACTCTTCCAAGTAGCACAAATACATTTCACAATGTGAACTTTGATAAATGTCCAAATGGATTTTAAAACTAAGCAAATTGAACTGCTTTTTGAGTCCCATAATTTATTCCAGCCATCTGTGTCACACACACACGTTTGTTTCTTAAAGCCTTTATAATTTTTTTTTTTTTCCCATCTTCCAAACCAGCACCACCTTAGGATATAACAGCATTAACATATTTCAGGATTGACTTTGGCCCCCTGAAGAATATAATACATCTTTCCATTGAGAAACATTTTTCATCTTAACTATTTTCAATTTAGAGATTAAAAGTATAGAACCAAAACATTCTTTTGGCATGATACTTTCTATTTAAAGGCCACCAAATGTTTCTTTCTGAGAGATTGTATTGAGCGGTTAGGATCTTGGCATCCACTATTGTTCTAGGGAAAGATTTTCCTGGCCCACACTTGTTGTTCCTGGATAATGAATGACTAAAGTGTATGGACAGAGCCACCTTCCCATCTGTACTAGC
This sequence comes from Rhinopithecus bieti, assembly GCF_001698545.2. NCBI lineage: Eukaryota > Metazoa > Chordata > Mammalia > Primates > Cercopithecidae > Rhinopithecus > Rhinopithecus bieti. Next base: position 634,119 of record NW_016803685.1, on the reverse strand, counting down.
TTTAACTGCCATCGATTGCTTGTTGCATCCTCTGTTGAACCACGCATGCTTAATCATTAATTTTACTTAGAGCTAATAAAAATAGCTTACTTTATTGATCATCTACTGTATGCCCAAGACATTACACATAATCTTTGATTTAATTATACAGTAATCTGAATTTAAAATATAGAAACTGACACATGTATTTTATTGGAGTTTCTGATACCTAATTTCTTTCTTGGGGGGGATAGGTAGGAGTTATTGAAATACCACCACAATATTGTGAATTTTATTTATTTATTTTAAATGCAGTGTACTTTATAAAGAGCATTTTTTGGTTTTATAAATGTCCAAATAGATTTTATTTGGTTTTATTCATGGAACTAACTTTTAGAGTTCCTATTTTGCTAAGCAATTTATTAGACTTTGTATATTAATTATCATATAGTTAAGAAAATTGAGGCTTCACAACGTTAACGCTGTATGTGGCAGATATTGGATTCTTGCCCAGGACTCCTTCACTCAATACCTTCTATTTTACATTTCTACATTGAAATAGAGTAATATGTTCCCTTACAGAATTTTTCTATTTTGCTGTTCTATTCTAGTCTAATCTGTGACCTATGAGAATCCTGATTAAAGAATGAAAATATCTATTTCATGGTTTTTCCGTGTTACAATAAGAAACAAACATATGTATATACATATTATATATGACTAAATATATTACATTTATCACCCACATCCTAAATAAATATGTATAGTTGTAGTTGATACGTATAGTAAATCCATGTCTAGGCGATGAGTTGTATCACAGCTCACAAATATAATGTGTTAAATACTTTGTCATCTTCCTCCCATCATTTTAACTAAGCTAAATTGCTAAACATAGAACATAAATTTCTGATCAACTCATATGTGCTTTGATACAAGAAGCAATTCATACTTTAAAGTAGAATGTTCTGGGCATAAGAAAAATTTGACTAAAGTGATAAAAATAGGGAATGATTAAAGAGTTTCAGATCCTTTAGCTTAGAGAAGACAAAGCTGGCTAAGTTTGAATAAATTGTTGTATTTAAATAGTTTTTATCAGAATTGTGAGCAATTGTTTTCTATTTTGACATCAGGTCATGAAATAGGTTTAATAAATTGAGACAATTTAATTGGATATAAAAAATAGCTTCTTTACGTCAAAGATAAAATATTAGCACGGACCACCAGGGATGACACGAAGTCTTTATCCTGGAAATCTGAACAAAGAACGTAAACAGCCAGTTATCCCAGCCGCAAAAAGCAAGCTGATGGACAATGTGATCCTTAATAGTCTTTTCTAATATTTTGTTTTTATAGACATCATAACTGTTTCTTTGCTTTCCTTTCACATATCCCTGCCTTTTATGATAATAGTACCTTAAAGCAGGAGCGATTTCTGATTTTTTAGTTTTAAACATATCTGACTATAAGATATTAACTGCAGTTTCTCTTTTACATTAAATTTTCAATAAGTGAAAATGGTAATATATTAGCCAGTTCTAATGGAAAAAATGCGGATTTCAAGGTAGGTCACATTTCTATTATCTCCCATAACATACATACAGCAAATAGATTGATGGTTGAAAAACATATTTACATCATAACATTCCCCTGTTAATCTATCAATGGATTCTCATTAAAATTAAAGTAAAGCACACATTACTTAGATTGGTCTACAATGACTATACCTCTGTGTATCTGTGATCTCATGTCATCTCCATTTTATTCCAGCTTATACCACATCAGCCACTGTGGCTTTACTATTTATCCAGCATATTAATTCTAAGCTCTTTCTGTTCTTTCTACTTGGATGAATATGAAAATGGTATAGAGCAGGCAATTGTTCAATGATGTTGGATCAGGATATTACATAAGTAGGAAAAAGCAAGTGCAAACTCATTGACTTCCCTTTCCATCATTTTCCCCTGAATATGCATAGGTACATATACACATCAATGCCCATCACTTTCTCCCAATCATTTTCTTTATTTTATATACACTGTATCTATATCTGTATACTAGTTTATTGTCAGCTTCTTCTCTACCATGAGTATTGTGTGTTCTTTGCTGTATTGCCTACACCTAGAATGGTGCCTGGCACATGATAGACACTTAATAAATAAACCTTTCACTTCACTTTCAATTTAAAAGTAGATATTATTTCTGCAATGTCAAAATATGATGAAAAATATTGTTTATAGTTGTGACTATAGCCGAATTCTATATATTTGTGAGTGCATAGTATACTTTCCATCCATATGGTTTGTCATCCTGGAAAGAGAGTTGTAGTCTAAAGGTGAAGTGGGAAGTACAATTTGCAGAAATTATTACCATTCCTTTCTAAATCTAAAACAATATTTTTTGTTGTCTTTGGGTAAAGACGTATTATTTTAAAACTTATACTGAAGTTCTTATCTCCATATAAGAAAACATTTTCTGTTAAAAAGATGTGATTCTCACTCTGATGTGAGGAGAATTTATTCCATTCCTTCTTTGAGAATTTCGTTGCCATTTGCATGTTGCCTGGAATACAAATTGTACTGAGTAATCAATCATTGTTTAATTGCCGCTCAAGTAAACCCTTGTAATCAGACTTGCTATAAAAATGTTAAGGTGTGCAAAAAGCATAAGGTGGCATTTTCCCCTCCTTCTTATTATGCCTGTGTAACTTCCATTAATACTAATAGGAGGCACAGCTGGTCGTCAACAGGAGATTACAGGTTGCTGTTTAAATCATATTTTATTTTTATACCTTGGCAAGATTTATGTATTGAAATCAGGTGGCCAGATTTTTGCTGTTGTTAAGAAATCTTTTACTCTGAAAGAATGAGATTGGGGGGTGGGAATTGGGTCTCACATTTTTTATTTTAGGAATATAAAGACTCGAAATCCAAGCAGCAGCTTGTCCTTATACAGCAAGTCTGTCTTATTCTTTAGCACCAGCTGGAGTCCCGTTTCTAATTTGCTGTGAAGAATTAAGTGATTTGAGACCCATACCCTGGAGTATTTGACCTCCAGTGTCAACCAGCTAGCTTGCAATTCCCTTGGCTGGAAAGTTTCTCCAGAATTGATTTGAACTAACATCAGTTAAAATACTCTGCAATATGGTAGTAAATATCATTGCAAATCTGAGTATGACTTTATATAGCCATGAAAATAAACACACTGTAGAATATTAAAGAAAAGAGTTTAGGAACACGGAGAGCCTTGAGGATCAGAAATGTTGTGACAATAGAACGTTTCACCTCAGGGTCATCAGTTTAAGTCTGGCACACTTAGTTGACTACACTGTCTTAAGATGGTTGGTTGTAGCAGATGTGAACTGTGCCAGTGCTCTCAAATTCATTTCGTAGGGTTCAGGTCCATTTGTCGTAAAACAGTTATTCCCGTTATTTTCAATTGCCACAGTGTTGACAATCCTAGAGGAGAATAGAAGGACTAATAAGAACAAAGTTAGTGCAGTATCTTCATTACCCCAGGCACAGGCCCGTTTCCTTTCTCCCAGTCTTCATTTTCTCATCCTGTTGCCCTCATCCAGATTGTCTCCGATTTTTTTCTCTATACCTAATCTAGTCCTTTAAATTATCTAATGCATTCCTTCTCCCTCTCCATGAAACTTCTCCCAGTTATTCCTGTTACTGGTAGATTTCTCTCATTCCTGAACTTGGTTGGTACCAACGACTTGAAATTGGATATAATACTACTGCAAGTAAGTGATAAGGTCAATAGTGCTAGAAGGAATGGTAGGTAGAAGGACACTATGGTAGCCAGAAGAATAAATATCAATGTCCCCATAACTCTTCTGAAACTCCTCAGTCCTTATTCTCTCTTCATTTTTTCTTTTTCCACTTTCACCTCATTTAATTAACCACATCATATGAAACCATATCCTGCTCCTCACCCTGAAATCTCTGGCTTCGCACCCTAGAAACACCACCTGCTAACAACCTGTCCATCTTTGGCCACCACCTATCCTAACTCACTGGACTAGCACCCTAAGTCAAGAAGGGTACAAAAAACTTATGGGGAAGTAAGTCCTACCCACATGAGACAATAAAATGGATGGATGAGAAAGTGCATAGAAAGTGCCAGGCATGAGTTGAGATCAAAACGTGTTAACGTGTTAAGTGCAGCTGGGCACGGTAGCTCACATCTGTAATCCCAGCACTTTGAGAGGCTGAGATGGGAGCACTGTCCAGGAATTCAAGACCAGCTGGGACAACAGAGTGAGACCTGTCTCTACCAAAAATTTTAAAAAGTAAATAAATAAGCCAGGTGTGGTAGTGCATGCCTGTATTCCTAGCTCCTGGAGAGACTGATCCAGGAGAATTGTTTAACCTCAGGAGTTCCAGGCTTCAGTGAGCTATGATTGCCACTGCACTTCAGCCTGGGTGACAGAGGAAGACCCTGTCTCAAAACAAAACAAAACATCCAGGTGTTAAGTGTGCATTCTGGTTGGAAAATTAAGTAGCAATTACCTTTCACAACCAATTTCCCACATATATTACTTTTATATGTTTATTGGGGTACTTGATACATCTAATACTATTTTTCAAGTATACTGTGAGCTAATTTAGCCTTATGACTTTGTGTAATTTCCAACCTTGAACTTGAACTTGGACATGGTTTTTTTTTTTCCCATGAGTAAAACTATATGATGGGACTGAGTAATAAACATAGCCACCTAGCCACCATTTGTTGAGAGATTATGTTATGTCACACACTGCTTTAAGTGCATGATGTACATTATGCATACATTATACATACTCACACAATACTTAATTATCAATCCAGAAGATATTATTATGCTTATTTTATAGTTCCGGAGAATAGGCCTCTAGGAGTTTAAGTTCCTTGACCCAAGACACTACCTAGTTAGGCACATAAAGACCTAGCCTGAGATTCTGCCACAATTTATCAAATTTGCTGCAAGAAAGTATTATGTTTGTGCATTCAACTCAGTACTTTATCATATATAGTGGAAGAAAGGAAGGCTGTTTATATGCTATTGTACACCAATTCTTGCTTGCTTAAGTCTTCTGTTACTAGGTCAGATTTTGAGTGTAATATTCCAGTAATTGATATATGCACTTCTTGTTTGTCCTTGACATCGCATGACACCTCATTATGCACTGAATACATGTTCGACAAATAAATACATGTAGCTTTGATTTGATGTTCTGATAAAATTCTGGGATCCTGTTATTCCTTTTATTTTCAGTCGCCACAGTGTTGCAGTCCTAAAGAAGAATCGAAGGGCTAATAAGGACATAGTGCCGTAGCTTTCAGGGAGTTGAGGTTTGAACCCCTTGGTTTGAAATTGAAAGAAAAATGTTTCCTACCTCCTATTACAGTACTGAAGACTGTATACAGTACACATCCTGGTTTTCTAGTAATGAAGTTTTAAGAGTGATCGCTTTCATTCACATGTTTTTTTTCTGAATATGTGATAAGAAAATCATAAAACACAAAACATTAAAGGGGGAAAATACAAAATACTCATAATTGTACTATCAACATTTTAATGTAGATCAATTTACGGAAATTTTGACTTGTTATCTTTTTTACTTAACTTGAAATGTGATTTTTAGTAGATTCATATTATTCTAAATTTAGGATGTTCCCTAACATGTTAGTATGTATAGGCTAGGTTATGCTACAATAACAAATTACTCCAGAAATTTCAGAGGCTTAATGCCACAAAGATGTATGTCTTGCTCACGTTACACATCCCATGTGGGTTGGTAAAAAGCTTCTGCTCTATACAGATACACAGGGATTGAGCTGCCAGAGGTTGCAATTTCTTTTGATTACACCTTCAGGAATATATGGCCTCCTTGGTCCATAAAGATGCAGAAATTTCTCACCTCAAAGTAAAATACTTAAATAAGAAATGACATATGTCACTTGTGACCAGAACAAGATACATTATCATGCCTAATTGTAAGGGATCTGCAGACTGTAAAGGAACACATGGGATATTTTATGTAATTAACCCTCCTCAATTTCTTTCTTAAATAGATGTCCCTCAGTTTTATATTCAGCAGTGTTTTCTCAAAGTTCAGGGTATAAAGAAAGGCATCCTTCCTTTTTTCAAGTATTGATAAATCTGTAATAGTTACTAGCCTTTAGACTTCAGACTTAGGTTCACTCAAAATATAACTTACGTGTTCTATAATAAAAGTTAATATCTATTTTGAATTCTTAATCAGCCAAGCGGCAAAACAAAATCTCAGCCAATCTAATACTTCTTCTCTCATTCACCTAGAGTTTCTTCTAAATTTAGGCACCTGGGCCCAGTCCTTTGCATGTTCCTGTGTGGTGACTGATGAGATGAGCATCACCCATTCTATTTGCTGGTCCATTTGCATGAGTACAAGAAGCTTCTATTTCCTGAAGACAAGACTCTCAAAGCATTGTGTTCTCTCTCAGTTACTGCTGTGCCAGTGTGGGCCTCATATTCTGCTCTGAATGTGTCAAATATGGGGTGCAGGCAAGGGAATGTAAAACATCAGGGCTGATTCTTTTCTCAGAGTCCCAATAGTGACTAGTTTTTCTCCCTTGATAGGGAGGATAGGAAGTGTCGAAATTGGCTGATTGCGTACTCTCCCAAATCTTACGATGTACCCCAACTTCAGGTTTTGAAATCAAGAGGCTAGAATTTGACTGTATTAAAACTTGTCTTCTGTTTTAATAACTCTCAGCTGAAACTATAATCCCACTGACTGAGTAGAGGCAAAATGAGGGAAAAAGTTGAAAAATACATACCTTTCATCAAAATATCATTCTGTGAAAGAGATACATATGTATGTGTGTGTATGTAAATATGTGTTTGTGCGTGCATGTATATTTGTTATCGTTGTTGTTTATACTGAAATAGATAATGCTGCCTACCAAACTAATAAGTCCCTTCTTGGAGAAATTGCCAAACCTGCAGACCAACTACTCAGGTTTCCTGTGTGTATGGTGGTCATATTCTGCACCATGCAATATTATCCAATAAAACCTGACTATCTAGTGTTTATTTGCAATCCCAGAGCCAAAATTCTTCTTTAATAATATGCATCCCAATCATATTCTTAACTTAGTATTTTACCTGGAGACTTAGATGTTCCCAGAAATACATTTTTAAAATGTATTTTAGAGGTAGTGGTGATGGGATAGGGGATTATTATTTATATGGTCATTTGTTGCTTAGCTGTGGCTTTAGAAGAGCCATTTTGTCTGCCATTGGAGGAAGGTGACTCACTGGTTGTGAATGTAATTCCCTCCCTTTCTGTATCCAGTTTCCAAGAAGGAAACCTTGCCAGTGTGTGTCTAATGAGTTATTTTATAATCATGCTACCCATCAAGCAAAGATAGATGAATAGATTATTTTTTCATTTTTGTGGATAGTTTTTCAACCCAATAAGCGCTTCTTCTTGAGACATTAGTCCAGTTTATGAGAGAGAACAGGACCAGGATAGTGGAGGGCTTATGTTTCGGGAGGCGGTTGCAGTGGGTGGGGGATAATGAGAGAGTTTCCTGATTTGGAAATGGGAAGGAGTGGAAAGGAGAAAAGAAGTACAGATTCCACAGAGTAGAGGCCCCCTGAATATGTAGGTTCGTGGAAAGAGAAGGCTTAGTGGGTCCCTGTAAAGACTTAGCACTCAGTTTCACTGTTTCGAGGATCTTGGCGAGTGTCTCACGCAACTAAGCCAGGCAAAGAGGACGTTCATCTTCCACAGGAGCCACAGCCATCATAAAATGTTAAGAGTGGAATGAGCATTGAAAGAGTGGAAAATGCAGTGGACGAGTAAAGTTTAATAGTGACAGTGTATAATCCCTAGATGATCTCTTTATTTTTAATAGACTTTTAATTTTAGTATAGTTTTAGATACAGAGAAAAGTTTCGAAGATATTACAGAGAGATCCTATTCATCTCATACCCAGTTTCCATTATTATATCTTCTTACATTAGTATGGTACGAACGTTACATGAACCAATGTTAGTCCATTATCATTAACTAAGTTCCTACTTTACTCAGGTTTCCTTGGTTTTCACCCTTGCAGGATCCCACCAGCGTACCACACTACATTTACTGGACATGTCCCTTTAGGTTCCTTTTCGCTGGGGCAGTTTCTCAGATTGTCTTTGTTTTTGATGACCTTTGAGTAGTACTGGTCAGATATTTTGTAGAATCCCTTAATTAGATTTGTCTGGTGTTTCTTAATGATTAGATTGGCTAAAGATTTTTAGGAGGAAGGTTTCAGAAGGAAAGTTCCATTTTTATCCCATCATAATTCAAGTGTGTGCTAGCAATATGACTTATCACTGTTGATATTAAATTTGTTCACCTGGCTGAGATATTGTTTGTCAGGTTTCTCCACTGTAAAATTACTCTTTTCTTCTCTTTCTTTTCATAGTGTATTTTTTAGAATGAAGTCCCTTATGAGAAGACCACATATAATTATCAGAAATAAGAAAGATCGTCGGGGCGCAATGGCTCATGCCTGTAATCCTAGCACTTAGAGAAGCCAAGACAGGTGGATTGCCTGAACTCAGGAGTTCAAGACCAGCCTGGGCAACATGGCGAAACCGTGTCTTCACTAAAAATACATTAGCCGGGCGTGGTGGTGCATGCCTGTAATCCCAGCTACTCTGGAGGCTGAGGCAGGAGAATCACTTGAACCCAGTAAGTGGAGGTTGCAGTGAGCCAAGATCGTGCCATTGCAGTCCAGCTTGGGCGACAGAGCGAGACTCTGTCTCAAAAAAAGAAAAAAATAAAATAAGAAAGGTCAGTGGTGGTAGGGAGGAGTGACCAGATTGGAGAATAATATAAAATAGAGTTTGATTTATGCTTTGAAAAAAAGGGTTTGGATAGTCAGAAGGGACAGAGGAGGGGGAGTTATGCTCCCCCTCCTTATAGCCAAGTACCTACATAGCTTATTTGGAATTCTTCATGAAAGCTCTGTTTATTCTCCCCTATTTATTTACTTATTCAGTGATTTATTTATATTAATATGGACTGATGGATATTTATTTTATACTTCGAGTTATAATCCACACTACTTTTTTTTTTTTTTTTTTTTTGAGGCGGAGTCTCGCTCTGTCGCCCAGGCTGGAGTGCAGTGGCCGGATCTCAGCTCACTGCAAGCTCCGCCTCCCGGGTTCACGCCATTCTCCTGCCTCAGCCTCCCGAGTAGCTGGGACTACAGGCGCCTGCCACCTCGCCCGGCTAGTTTTTTGTATTTTTTTAGTAGAGACGAGGTTTCACCGTGTTATTAGCCAGGATAGTCTCGATCTCCTGACCTCGTGATCTGCCTGTCTCAGCCTCCCAAAGTGCTGGGATTACAGGCTTGAGCCACCGCGCCCGGCCCACACTACTTTTTTTTTACTTGTTGCTCAAATTTTTTCAGCATTTGACATTGAGAGCTTTTTCATTTGGCTCCAGTGTCCCTTTGATATGCCCCCTTCACCCATCATTATGTGTCTGTGTTTGTGTCTGTGTGTGTGTGTGTGTTTGTGTCTGTGTGTGTGTGTGTGTTTTAACACTTCCTTACTTTTTGGCACTACAATATGCCCCAAGCTTATCTGGTATATTCCCAGCCTCAGTTTTGGAATCAGCCATTTTCCCAGGCTCACTTGTTTCCTTCAATTGGAGAAAGTACATTAGAAACCAAGATCTGGGCACTAGGTGTGCTTATTGCTACTGGAGTGTCATTTTTCTAGGTCTTCTCACCTGACAGAGCAAAAAAAATTTGTGTATACTAACCTTTGTGTGTACACCTATCTGTAAATATTTCCATAATCCACCTGTAATATATAGATGAAATTAAATAATATGCTAAATTAAACATGAGTTCATACTAATGTCTCCAACTTTAACCCATTGCCACATTGATCATTCTAATCACCCCAGTGTGTTTGTAACTTTCCATTCCAACAGTGAGAAACCTGACTCCCACCATCCATTTACTTAATTCTTCAGTTGCAGTCTACATGTATGATAGTATCAGAATTGTTAACCTATAACCCTGTGGGAAGCAACTTTGTCAACTACACTACATTGCTTAGGTACAGTGTCTTTTGTCTCTACTTTTGTGGACTCCCCGAACTTCTGAAGTTGCTTCCGTCAGTACCTTTTTCCCTACTTTCTTCAGTGAGGTTGTCTTATCCACTTGTAGTAAGAGTTAGATTGTTTTGTCACACGTTGCCTTCCATCATGGGATTTCTTGATCTCCCAAATGATTTTGGTTTAATTTACATGTGTTAAGCTTTACTGTTGGTACTATAAAGTTCTATGGGTCTTGACGATTTAATTGTCAGGTATCCACCATTATAATAGCATACAGAAACATTTCTTGCCCAAAATATCCCCTGTATTTTATCTATTTAAACCTGCCCTCTCCTGGAACCCTTTGCAACCACCGGTCTGTTCACTGAATCTATAGTTTTGCCCTTTCCAAATGTCATATACATTGAACTATAAGTTATGTAGCCTTTCAAACTAACTTCTTTCACTTACTAACATGTATGTAAGGTTCAAGCGTATTTTTGCATAACTTGATAGTTCCTTCCTTCTTATCACTAAATAGTATTCTATCGTTTGGATAGACAACAGTTTATTTAACCTTTCACCTACCGAAAGACGTCTTGGTTGCTTTCAGTTTTTGGCTATTATATATAAGACTTCTAAAAACTCATGCACAGATTTGATTTGCAGCTTTATCATTTAATTTTTTAAAATTTAGATATAATATACATACCATAAGATTCATCTTTTTAAAATGTATATTTCAGTGTTTCTTAGTACATTCACAATATTGTGCAGCCATCACCACCATCTAATTCAAGAATATTTTCAGCACCCCAGAACTGTGAACCCAACAATTATCTCCCATTCTCCCTTGCATCTGACCCACTAATTAATCTACTTTCTGTCTCTATAGCTTTGCCTATCTGAACCTTTCCTACAAATGGAATCATATGATACGTTACCTTTGTGTCTGGCTTCTTTAACTTAACATAGTATTGTCAAGGTTCATCCATGTTGTAAATATGTGTCAATCATTCCACTTTATGTCTGCATATTATTCCATTATATGGATATACCACACTTCATCTTTTCATCAGTTGTTGGACATTTGAATTGTTTCCACTTTTGGCTATTAAGAATAATGCTGCTATAATCATTTATGTACACATTTTTGCATAAACATGTTTTCATTTCTCATGGATATATATCTATGACTGTAATTGCTGGGTCATATGGTAACTTTATGATTAACTCTTTGAGGAGTTTCTAAACTATTTTTGAAAGCAGCAGTAATATTTTACATTCCCTCCAGCAATGTTTGAGAGTTTCAATTTCGCCACCTCCTCACTAACGCTTGTTATTGTCCATCTTTTTTATGATAGCCATGTAATAGGTGTGATTTGATATCTCATTAAGATTTTGATTTGTATTTTTCTAATAGCTAATGATCATATGCTTCACATGCAGGTTTCTGTATGTTCATAAGTTTTAAAATCGGTTTGGCAAGTACCTAGAAGCACTATTGTTGGATTATGTGAAGATGATGTTCTCTTCATTTTTAGTCAATGGAATACATGTAATCATCTAAAACAACCAATATTCGTGACCTCTTATCTGTTACAATGATAGCTAGCTAGTTGTTAGCCAGAGAGGAGATAGAAAACTCACGTTGCTCTATGTTTTTCTTCCCTGAGTGCGGGTAGAAGTGACACCACCTTCTAGGGGAGATGACAACGTGCTGGGGTACTTGCAGGAGTCACAATGAGCATGTGTGCCACAAGCATTTAGTGTCTGAGGATGGATCAATATTGTGCAGTGTGTGAAAGAGTCTTGCACAATTAAGAAATGTTCTATTCCTAATGTCACTGAACAGCCCAGGTGAAATTGGTAGACAAATGTAGGAGTCAACAGAAACTGAAAGACAGAAAGCATAAAGGGTAGAGTTCAAAATTTGTAAGTGAAAAAACAAGTATGGAAAGGAAATAGTGGTTAACTGACAACTTTCTGGGACTGATAAGATCTCTTTCCTGAAATATTTTGAAACTTAAGTCATCTCTGGGACCTATATATGTCACAGTCTTTGAAGTTGATGTTTTTCTTATTTATATTTTGCATCTTCATCCTATCTAATATTATTTAGATTACCTAACTGAGTGGCCTTTGCAATCAAAAGATGCTAACCATCACACCTTTTTTTTCTTTTCTAAAAAGATATGGACAGGGTGGAATTTGAAGGAGGTGTTAAAGTTCCCACTTTGCTCTTATTCATTATAAGCTGTTAGGACTAATATTTGCATTGGGGTTAAAAAATGACAAGTAATTGTGGTATCTTTAAACATTAACCTGGCAAGCTCATTATTTGGGATGCTTTGATTAATTAGTTTTCTTTGTGATGCTAATGAATTGCTTTCTGAGGTCACATGAAGTTATGAAATTGAAGCTAACACAAAATCAAACATTTGGGTAGGAGAAAGAAGCAAATGCTTTGCATGCTTATTCCAAGTATGCAGAATATTATTCTAAAGTTTTATTCAGCATTATAAACCAGGAATTAACACAGAAAATCTTAATTTAATTCCCATTGGTAGGATATTGTGGTGAAGTGGAACTTTGTCAAAATAAATAAATAAATAAATAAAATTAAAAAAGAAAACAAGTCACACTCTGTACATACCAAAGTGTTTAATTTCCATTTAGTTGATTTTTGCATGTTTCCAAAATGCTAAATTCATTTTCCCCAACAATTAAAGAATAGAATACATTGTTCTATATTTCTCACAGCCAACTCAATAAGCAGTGATTAAGCCTTCTGGCAGTCTGTTCCGTTCATGGACCCCAGTGAACAAGTTTCCTGGTATTCATCCCCTTGTATAATTCTTTTCCGTCGAATCTGGGCTGGACCAATGACGTGCTTAATCAAAAGAACATGTCAGAGTGCCGGTTCCAGGCCCAAGCTTTAAAAAGTCTGGAAGTTTTCACTTTTGCACTCATAGGAGCCCTGAGCCTCCAGGCAGAAATATAGCTATGCTTCTGGAAAGGGCATGTGAGAAGCACCAAGGAGAATGAGAGGAACTGTGACTACATGGAAAAAGAAAGATGCCTAGCTCTGTCAACTTCCTGACCTGCCCGCAGCAGAGTTGCCAGTTAAATTCACCCACAAAAGTGACCAGCAGCAAGACAAGCAGAAGAATCAGTTGCTGAGTCTAGCACAGACTGCAAAATTGTAAACAAATTAAATAGTTGTTGTTTCAAGCCAGTAAGTTTGATAATTTCATTTTGAAGCAATGAAAAAACCAAGGCACCTACTGTATATCCAGCACTACATAATTTGCCAAGGAAGTAAAAACAATAGAAAATGAAGGAGTGATGCACATTTGACTTCCAGTTGTTGAGCTGAATTGTGGTATACATCTTTTCTTTTTTACTTTCTTTCTTTTTTTTTTTTTTTTTTTTGACGGAATCTCTCTCTGTCGCCAGCCTGGAGTGCAGTGGCATGATCTCAGCTCACTGCAACCTCTGCCTCCCGGGTTTAAGCGGTTCTCCTGCCTCAGCCTCCCAAGTAGCTGGGACTACAGATGCGTGCCACCACACCCAGCTAATTTTTGTCGGGTTTTTTTTTTTTTGTTTTTTTTTTAGTAGAGAGGGCGGGTGGTTCACCATGTTGACTAGGATGGTCTTTATCTCTTGACATGATGATCTGCCTGCCTCAGCCTCCCAAAGTGCTGGGATTACAGGTATACATCTTTTCATAAGAATTTTGGAAATTATGTTTTTATCAGTAATATGTTTCAGCTACATTTCAGATTATCCAAAATATGGCTTGAATATTAATTATATTTAGCATTTTTTAGGCAAATGAATTCTTCAACTTCCAACAAGTAACTTATCAATGAACTTTGGGAACATATTAATTTACTGGGTGTTACTGGTATCATGACATGCAATCCTTCAAGGAATAATTTACAATTAGTACAATAATTCAAGCAAGGGAGAAATTTGGACTTACCTGTATATATAAAAAAGATGCAACACACTCAGTTTCAGGAAATGATAGGAAGGAAAGGGTTGGAATGCGCCAGGCACGAAAGAACAACACAAACGTTCTAGTGGAGGAAGCTGCCATGTTAGAAGGGTACATAGGATTTGGTTTATAATCACACTGGATGGTGAAAAGGATTTTTATGAAACTACTCAAAGATAACAAGGAAATTACATGGTTAGGTCATGTTTTAGAATTATGAGTTTGGCAGCAATTCATAGTAGAAGAGGGAAAGATTTGACAAACTCTTTAAAAGACTTACTGACATCCAGTATTTTCAGTAGCTTTCTCCAGTATTCAAAAGATATTATTTTAGTTCACATTTTATATTTTCAAATGTAAAATAATTAAATAAATGTCAGTAAGTACACTTATTTTGCAGTTTAGTCAAATGCTTTCATATGATGTCATATAATATCGAATTTTCTTGACTAAAAATCAAATTATTTCATCAAATAACTTTGATGATCCCCTGAGCTTATCCATGATATATTAAAGAGATGTATAGTTTTTTTACATGCATGACCTTTGATATCCTGAAAACATTTTATAATGACTTTCCTTAGCAATATTTTGTGAATGTATATGTATATATGTGTTTTCTCTTTTCAGTTTTTTATTCTGAACATTATTTTAATATTTCACCAAGACAGTAAAAGCAGAGCATTATCTTATGTATTTAGGTGTATTTCCTTGTGAGGAGAAAAGATTTTTAAGAAAAAAAATCAGTTGGATACTAAAGAAGCAATTGAGTCAGGATGAAAAAGAAATGAAAAAATCCTCTCCAATTCCTATTTTAGCCCTAAATTTCTGTTAGAGTATCTTAGGTCAATGTACTTCACATTGTTATTTGCAGTTGCGTAGACTGTATCACAAGAACTAAGAGAAAAATATCTTGTTGGGCTTTACTACCACTGTAGGCTTTGTAAACAAATAATTTGTTTATACACAAATATATTATCCAATGGCCTGACACCGTGCCTGGTAAACAGTTATGGCCAGAGTTAATGCGAGAAAAGCAGATCCATAAGGTCTGTTCAATTTATATTTCTAGGAGGATGAGCTGGGTTTGGATTCCTTCTAACGTGTAACTTGGGTATACTGTTCTATAAAACTTTACTGAACTTAGGGGACGTCTTTCCAAATTAGGTAAAGTGTTTTAGAGGGCTTAGTGCTTAAATTTCATGAATTGGTCTCAGTGCAGATCTAGGCTTTAGTGGCATATGATAACTACTTCAGGCATTTTCTATGGCCAGAATTGATGTTATATGTGCTTCTGTGATTTGTACTGTTATGTCATATCACTGGATTACAGGCAATTGATTTCCCATTGAAATATGTAGCCATGACGGGCCTCAGTGGCTCATGCGTGTAATGCCAGCTCTTTGGAAGGCTGAAGTGAGCGGATTGCTTGAGCTCAGGAGTATGAAACCGGCCTGGCCAACATGGCGAAACCATATCTCTACTAAAAAGTAAAAAAAAAAAAATTAGCCGGGCATGGTGGCACATGCCTGTGGTCCCAGCTACTCTGGAGACTGAGGCGCAAGAATCACTTGATCCTGGGAGATGTGACTGCAATGAGCCTAGATCGTGCCACTGCACTCCAGCCTAGGTGACAGCGTAAGACTCTGTTTATAAAAAGAAAGAAAGAAAACGAAAAAAGAAAAGAAATACGTAGCCACAAACTTCAACTGAGTAAAACATGAGTCAAATAAGAAGCATGGTGAATGTTTCTAAAATGTAAAGTCTGTATTTATTTTTAGGTTTGTGTGCATTAGAATGTATATTATAAAATATGGAAAGTCTTTTAAAATCCAGAAATGCTGCCTGTTTTGAAAAGCATTACTCGAAATGGTATAATTTAGGTTTAAAGTATTGCTTGTGATAAAATTATTAAAGTAGTTTTTGATTTTGAAAATATTTAAATGATGATGTCTGTAGTTTAATTTCAAAATTAAAGACTCATAGAGTCTGATATTAACTTCTAAGTATTTTTAGTGTCATCTACAAGTGTAAAATTGTAGTTTTTATCTCTAAAGTAGCATAATGAACTGTTGTGAATCAAAGATTTGAAAACAGTGTACTAATGAACTTATAATTCCTTGGTGCATATGTTGGGGGGGCCTTTTCAAAGCATATCTGAAAGTATAAAGAATCTCTTTTTAGTGTTTGATTAGCAGCAAAATTAGTGGGCTAGAAACATTATTCATAATATAATAGAGATGTAGGAGAGTTGGAAACTCTCCAATTGGATATTTGGAAACAGGGACAACTTAATTGTTCTGAGGTTGAGAGACAAATTACTGATTACATTTTCTCAGTAAAGGGTTCTTTTTAAAATGAAAACTAAATTTGCTTATATTTTTTACTAAGAAAATGTTCATCTCCTCCTTCATAATGGTTGGCACATAGTAGGTGCTCAATAAATATTTGTAAATTAATTCTAAGTGCAATATGTCCATTAATTTTAAGTCTATTGGGAATGCTGCTTATTGGAACTTGGTGAAAATTATGGAGTCTATTTTTTCTATTTTATGGATTAGACACAGTCAGAAGGTATGAATGTTGATGCCATTTTTGGTGATTTTGTATTGAAATAAAAATAGATAATAACAATGAAATTTAAAATTTAAATTCTAAATTTGTGATTTATGATATTTTGACTCAACATTTCTATTTCTAGTGTACAAATTATATCTGATTCCTGGGAAGTATTAAGGGTAATTTGTTGTATATCAAATGTTTTATCTTTTTTATAATACCTCTTAAACATGCGGTTTTTGAATATAAACCTTAACAATAGAAGAAAGAATGAAAGTGCCTACTTACTAAATGAAATATTTAGAAGAGTATTTCTTAAGCTATATCCTCTCAAATTGAAGGTAAGAATTTTCTAGGCAGCATAAGAAATTATGCTAAAATGAGTTCCCTCTGTGCATGTGAGCAGGTATATATTTACATTAGTGATGTGTATCTTTTATCATAAATGGGAAAACTATGTATTTCTTATAATTGAATGGAAACTTCATTGCCCCAAGTTGTGTATGTATTAGACAAAAGAATATTTTAAATATTCAAACTCAGTATTACAGTTTATATGCATTAAGGACATTCTTCCAATGTGTGGAAGAAGCATGCTTATGCAAGCCTGGAATCGGGAAGGGAAAAATAGGATCAAGGATGACTAAGGATATAAGTGAGGGTAGCCATGAACTAACTAATCACAAATATGAAAATACTTTTATTATTCATTGGACAAGAAAATTACAGAACCAGGCATTTGGAAAATCTTCACAGACTGACGTGTAGTTTCAGTTTAAAAGGTGCTGCTAAATAAAGACAGAAACAAGCCCAAATATTCCCAAATGATGCTTGCATCTGGAAGAAGAGGCAGATATGTCAAGCTTCATTCTTATCTACCACTAAATCTGTCTGATCTCATCATCAAAAGTATTTATTAATAATCTAACATTTATGTGCGCACAATACTATGTTAAATGACAAGAAGACAGAGAATCATTAAGTATACTGTACAACAATCTGAAGTTGTATAATATTATTACAAAGCCAGGCATCACCCATAGACAGTAAACTCTGGTATAATCTGCTATGTTCCAAATATGTGTAAACAACAACAAAAATGCTGTATTCAGCTATTATATAAGGTGAAATATGATAATTGTTCAAACCAAATAGCTTTGGAACCTAAAGGGGGAGAAATTAAAATTGGGGAAGAAGTCAGATTTTAACAGTCTAAGATTTGATGTAAAGGATATAATGAAGTAAAGGCACTAATATTAGAAAGATGAAGTAAGATGAAGGAGTTGCCCTGACTGAGCATACAACAGTATAGTGATATAGTTTCAAATATTGTACTAAAGGATACTAATTCTATTAAATAATCCTATAAAACTTTCAAAAGAGATCTTGAGTTTTAGGAAGGAAACTCTGATAGAGGGCAGTGAAAAGAATGGAGTGAAGGTGTGGGAGACAAGTTGGAAAGTTTTAATAATCCAGATGATCGTTGTAAGACTGTGAAATACAACAAGAACAGAATGAATGGAAAGCAAGAAGTAGACGATGTTGCAGAGATTGAAATAATACTGCACACACAAATAGATGTTTGGACAGATAAAATTGACAGAGATCTTAGTAACTAGTATTTGTTACAGGTTTTTACATCGATATTCATGAGTAATATTGTCTGAAATTTTATTTATTTTAATGTCTCATCTGGTATGGGTGCGGGATAATGCCAGCCTTATACCGAGTTTAAATGTCTTTCTATCTCATCTGTTTCCTGCAAGGGTTTGTGAGAATTGTTACTATTTCTTCCTTGAATATTCAGTAGAATTCACTAATAGAATTCAATTATTTAATAGATATAGAACTACTTCTTCTTGAGTGAGCTTTGAAGGTTTCTGTCTTTCAAGGAATTTGCCCATTTCATTGATTTATCAAAATTATTGGCAACAGTGGTTCATAATATTTTTTCTTATTCCTTTATTTTCATGGCATTTGAAGTTATATTCTCCCTTTATTTCTGACATTGGTGATTTGTGTGTTCTATTTTTTTCTTGAACAGTTTGGCAAGAAGTTTTTTAATTTTGTGGATCTCTTCAAATAATTAGCTTTCGATTTCACTGATTTTCCTCTATTGGTTTTCTGTTTCCTATTTCAATGATTTCTGATTTTATCTGTATTATTTCCTTTCTTTTGCTTTCTTTGAATTCAAATTGTACCTCTTTTTATATATTGTTAAGGTGGAAATTTATAACAATATTTTGAGACCATTCTTTTTTAATAAAAACATTTGATGCTTTAATTTCCTTTTAACCACTGTGTTAGCTGCACCCTGAAATTTTTGATGTATTTGTTTTCTAAAGTTCGTAATTTCAAAATAGTCTGGGTTCTCATTTGATCACTATGAAAATTATTTGGCCTTGGTAGGGAAGATATAATTATTATATAGATTACAACATTGTAGAAATGAAGATTCAGGCAAATCAAATACTCAGATCTGGGTTTTCAAACCAGATAATCTGCTTCAAAGCATCTTGCTCTTCACACTATACCACATGGCTTCGTGGGCTATTTTACAAGTTCTCAAGTGTGGAAGACTTGAAGAAAGTTGAGTATATCAGCCAAAGTTTTGAATACAGAAAAGGAAACAATTCTTTTTTTTTTTTTTTTTTTTTTTTTTGGAGGGGAAGTTAGTTATTTTATCCTATGGTGAGCTGGAGCTATTGATGTGAGAAATAAATGGGCTGTCTTGTTAAATGCTCATACCTTGAAACATCATGAAATCTGCCCCTAGAGACTGTTTCATCCAGAAGAAAGTCACTTGCCATTTTCTTTTTCTTAGCTACCATTAATTGAATCGGACTAAATATTGTTTCATTTACCTCCCACCTACAGCTTTCCATATTCAGGTAGAGACTTCAGTTCTAAAGAAGCAAACAATTGGAAATAGGATCCTGGAGAAGGCACAGTGGTTTTCAGATGTATAAAATCTATGAGTATGTCCTAGCAGAAAGTTGTAGAACCCAGAAAAACTCTGATCACTATGCATCCTAGTCAATTACATGTTATACAAAGATATTTACATTATTATGGAGTATCAAATTATCAGTCAAGGGCATAAAAAAGACGTCCTCTCAAAGGAGGAAGGGAATAGGAAAAACCTGATAGAAACTGAAATGTATGGGAAATATACATGTATTATCCTCCCTATCAAATTTACATCTGAAAAGGTTTTTCAAAATCACTGTTGGAAAATGTGCTGGGACAAAATGGTTTGCTCCCCATCTTAACTGACACATTTTAAATGTAATTAGTTATTGTCTTCTTTAAGAATGAAGAAAATACATAAAATAAAGGCCAAACTTGAATAAGTGAAATAACAATACAGAATAATAGAAAGGAAACAGCTTCTGGATAACCTAGTAGAAGAATTTTGTTTCTCAAATGATTTGCTGCAGGAACCAGAAAAAAAAAAAAAAAATACTATTAGAAAACAATTCGCACTCACAAAAGTACACAAGAAAGCATTATTTTTTTAAAAGCAGGAGAAAGCTATGTTAAGAGACAATGTTCCTATGAAATGGCAAGAGGGTAACTTAAAATATTAAAGGATAGTGATGAAATTTTAAATTATATTAAAAGGATAAAAATCCAAAAAGCTTAATAATGTACAGGCCGAACTTGGAGATCAACCAGAAACAGAAGAAAATAATATTAAAACTGTAGAAGATTTACACTATTTTTTGTCTCTGATATTTCAGTTAAGTATAAAAACACATATGTAGAAATATGAGTCAGATATAGTCCATGGGTCTTCAGAAAATATGTACAGATATCCAAGCGTATACACATAGAATTCATCAATTTCCAGGGATATAAAGCACTTCTAAATGGCATTCTTATATCCCATGTTAGGTGAAAAATTCCCAATATGCAGCGGAGCTGAATAATCTAGTTTAACATTTCCAAAACCAATACTCCCGTGAACACATCATTTTCCCCCAACTGGTTATGACCACTCAAATAAGTTTTGGAAATGCTAGGGTAAGTAATATTAAGCAGATTCCATTACTTCATTACTTTTCAGAACCTCTTATAGGCAAAGTCTAAATATATAGCTGTTTCAAAATGTGCTCTCTGCCAGGCGTTGTTCTAAGTGTTTCACTAACAATCCTATCAGATAAGTACTATTATTTTCTGTATTATGCATAGAAACTGAGGAAAAGCGAGATTAAATAGCTTATCTGGTCCACGCAGCCTGTACATTGAGGAAGCTAGGATTTGACAGTATGGTCCAGAGTCTTGTCATTTACCCCTACAATAAAAACAGGAAGCAGAGCACACAGGCACCATTAAACTTTTTATTTTGAGGTGACCCTATCAATATTCCATAGAAGCAGTGCTTTATGGAACATAATATGGAAAGTAGTAAGTTGATTGATTAGATAGATTGAACCACATATAAATACTTATGAAACTTACACATACAGTTAAATAACTTTTAAAATTAACTAACAATACAGAAACTATTTACAAAACTTGATCATCTATGAGGTAACCTAAGATATCTCAATATATTCCAGGCAGACTTCATACATTATGTATTATTTGATAACTGCAATGAAACTAAAAATTACTAACTGTATTAGTTATAATTACAGTTGCTGATGTAGGGTTTCCAAATAAAGGGTTTTAAATGAGATAGAAATTTCTTTCTTTCTCACGAACAATTATTTTATAAACATAGAGCAGCTCCTTGGTGTCAGGCACCCAGGCTTCTTCTATTAATACTTGCTTATTCCACACACCTCGACCAGCCCTCTCCACCCTGGGGTCCAAAGTAGCTGCTCCAGCTCCTATCTCCTTCACGTCTGCATTTCAGGCATTAAGGTGAGGAAGACACGCTTTTCCTTTCAGAGTAAGAGTTTGCACCATTTTATCATTCCATCACTTTCACTCATATCTCCTCATGGAATTTAGTTACATGACAAACCCAGCTACAAAAGAAACTGGGAAGTAGTATTCTTAAGGCTGGTGGTGGTGGTCTCAGCTAAAAAATATGTCATCATATAAGAAGAGATTAACTGATACTGAGGTGCTGGAGCAACCAGTAGCTTCTGCTGAACAGAAAGGTTCTCTTAACTCAGATAAAAGATGAAATCAATTACAGAAGGATTAAAACTAGTAAAATATTGCCAAACCTATACTCCAAAGAAAATGGAATGCTTTAATGAAGGTATATTAAACATGAAAGAATGAAAATGAATGAGTTTATCATTCAAGTTAGAAGCTAGAAATAATTCTTCTGAGTATAAGAAAAGCAAGGAAGAATTAATAAAGTTACAAATGTAGTTTAATAATTTATAAATGAAAAACAAGTTGAATGATTAAACTTGGAACACGGGCTCTTCAAAAGACCATTAAAAGAGACAAACTGCAGAAAATAGAAATCAATAAACAAGAAGATGCATATCTTTAACATTATGTATGAAAAAGAATATAACCACAGCTATAAAAGAAAATTAATAATCATAAGATCAATAATTATGCCAGCACCTAGTACAGTGCCTGGCAGAGTACCTGACGTAAGTCCTAGGACCTTAATTATTACTTAATTACTGAATAAACTTTGGCCTACAAAATTCTTGCCTATAAGGGAACTAATATAGAAATCTATTATAATAACAAAATCAGCTTAAGAAAATCTTGAGATATGAATCACCAAAGCAGAGAATAAGAAAGGAAATCAATCTTTTTCTGGCACATTATATGTACCAGGTGTTTTACATAATTTTTGTCTTTTATTTAAGCTTTGTAACCTTGTAAAGAAGGAATACTACATTTCAAAGCTTAGAAAGCTGTGATTTAAAAAAGTTCAGTCTCAGACAGTAAATGATTGAATTGGTGTCTGTACTAGTCTGCCTAATCTGGATGTTGGTGTTCTCTCCTCTGCATTTTTTCATTATTTTTTAGACTTCTCTTTCCCAAGAAAATCCTACCAAGTTGCTTATATCTGAGCAGGTCCCTTTTATCTATTTTACTGGTTTAAATAATGGGAATTTGTGTGAGACTTTTTTCGAAAAAGGAGTTTGATTCTTACAAAATATTTTTTAAAATGATTGCATCTATGTGGAAGGGACCTTATCTATGCAGAAATTTCTCTCATGATTCAGGACAAACCATATTGTTTCTAATCAACTGGTCTGTTTTATCTTTCAGACATTTGTGGGCATTATAACTAACTGTGCTTTTCTCTCTTCTTGGCTGGTGGGAAGATAAAAAAAAGCAGAGGCCAGTTTATCTCTAAAACCCTGTAACACAATATCCCATGTGTGTTTTTTGTGCTAATGTTATCTCTGATTTTATTTTCCCCTACATTTTATTTGACTTTTGCATCTTTATTTTATCCATGATATTTTGAATAATTTTGTAAGTCATTTAAAAGTGAATGTGTACTAGGGGTTGTGTAAATAAAAATATATAAAACTGATAAACAATTTTCCTAATCACTCTCCTATTTTTCAATATTTAGTTGCTTTCATTATACTTTTCTGCTTTTCTAACATAGTTTACTAGTTTTCTTTGGCACTAGCAATGTTTGAAATTGCCAGTTTTACCACTGACACATTTGGTGGAAATTATCATAACCCATATTTACTTTAATATTAGTAATAATATGATTTTATTATAGAAAGAGAAGAAAGTCAGGAATGGGAAGGCAAAGTATAAATAATTCATTTGATCACAGAGTGAACACTAAGAATGGTGGTGAACAAATCAAATCATGATCGAAAGCGATATGGCAAACTCAGACTTGATTTGTTCTGAGAGTATCAAAGTATAAGCTAGAACACTGGAACAGAGTCAGCAGCAATTTCAAGATGATAGGAATTCCTGTGGTAAGGTAGGTGGTACCATCAAGATTTCAAGGCACTGTTTTTCAGTTTAAAGCAAAATTCAGCTAATTGCTAGCAGTACAGATCAGACTCCGGTGCCTAGTCCAGAGTCTAGCAGTCATCAGAGCTGATTTGATGGGAAAAAGTATACTTACTTTAATTCTCATTTTTGATAAGCTCATCAGCCTAGCAGGTTAAACATTTAGTTATTACATTTACCTCCTCATTAAAACTTTTAATAAACTATCCAGCTAGCTATTGAGATACTAATATTTTAATTATTAGCTTCTATGACCTCTTTGTATAGATATATACAATATCTATAGATATTCACCCTTTTTATTTTTGCTGAAAATATTTTCCTGGTTTTTTATTTAAATATATGTGTATATTTACAACTTGGAGAACTTGTGGTTAGATTTTAAGTGTTTCCTTCTGAATGTATTGATCACCTTGAAGAGGTACAGCTTCAGATGTCATTCCAGTTATTGGCGTGGTGGAGTGCCTTGCAATCGACCAGCATTCCTGTTGAGAGCAATAAATGGTGATTTTTTTAAGTGCATATGAACTCTGCAGTTTCTGTTCAATTTTTTTTAAAAACCTAAAATTGCTCTAAAATAAAGTTTATTAATTAAAAATATACAAGTGTTCTGTGGTCTGAATGTTTGTGTCCTCCTCAAAATTTATATGTTGAGGTCCTCACCCAAAAGATGATGGTGTTAGGAGGTGAGGTCTTTTGTGAGATGATAGGGTCATGAGGGCAGAGCTCTCATGAGTGAGATTAGTACCCTTATCAAATAGAGCCACGGGAGCTCCATCTTTCTTTCTACCATGTGAAGACATAGTGAAAAGACAGTGTCTATAAGCCAGACACCTTTTTCTTTGGTCATGGACTTCCCAGACTCCAGGATTGTGAAAAATAAAGTTTCGTTGTTTATAAACTACTCAGTCTATGGTGTTTTGTTATAGCAGCCTCGAGGCACTGGTGAACTGGAAGCATTAACAGGACTAGGGAGACTCAAGATTTTGGATGGAGACAAAGTTAAGAGTGGTAAGCTCTTAGACTGATCATAGTTTTTTCCTGAGGATATTTGCCAATTCTGTATTTGCCAATTCTGGTTTCGGGAGAAGCATCTGATAATCCAGACTTTCTTCCTGCAGCAGAACAAACTTCAGGGACAGAAGAAAGAGCAGAGCTTTGGTAGACTCCAAGGCTTAAAGATGAAATTTGAGACCTATGAGGATAAGATCCTGGCAAGAAGGGAGGGGTAGAATGACCCTGACACTTGACAAATTTTCCTCACTGGATATTTGCCATTTTCTGAAGCTACACAGGTGAGAGCCAAGAAGCTGAACAGCTTCTGAAAAACAGATGGGAGATTTCTGCACTCTTGCCAAATTGAGTAAACAACAAATCATTTCACAGCCTACCAGAGAGAATAATGTAAGCAAATAAACTAAGTTCTACTACAAAAGTTGTAGATGGATACACTGAATGAGAACAAGCCAGAAGTAGAAAAAAAAATCATGTCAAAGCTGTAACTGATTTTGACTTAGCTCAGCCCCGGATTAAATCAAGCCCTCACTTTACTCACTCTGTCTTCCTGGCCAAAAAAAAGGTAAAGTTGAACCCTCTCTGCAAGAAGATAATATTAATATCATATGGAGACGCTAGAGTGACAAAAATTTATGAATGACAAACATTCAATTATAAATTACCAGACAGGTAAAAACAAGAATATATGAATTTTAAGATAGGATTAAAACTGAAAAAAAGAAAGAATAATATATGATAAATACATTAGAAATTAACAAACAAGAACATCTAAGTAAATATAATTAATATATTAAAAGAATTAGAGGAAAAGAGAAAAGAAGAAAAAATTGAGAATTTCACCAGCAAATTAGAATATGTAAACATAAATGAATAATAATTTTAGAACTGAGAAATATAATAATTGAAAAACTTCAAAGATGTGTCTAAAAGAAAGCTAAGCAGTAGAACAGAGGATAATGAACAGGAAAATGAGTTAATGAAATCAGGCAAACTGAGGTACAGAGAAAATGAAAATACAGAAAAGCAGAAGAGAAATGTAGGACAGTGTAAAGATCTAATAAGCATATAATTGGATCTCATAAGGAAAACACCGAGAGAATGGGGTAAGAGCAGTATTTGAATACACAATGGCCACAAATGTTTAAAAAATGATGGAACACATCAACCATTGAGTTCAGAAGTTCTGGTAGACCTGAGAAGGATAGATGCAATAGTAAAGCTGCTTCACATAAAAACAAAAATACAATTATACGAATAGTCACATAATAGAAACAATGCCTTAAAAGAGCATCAATACACTCATAAAAGAAACAATAAAACCAAAAGACAATGAAACAATATCCACCCGATCAAAGAGAATCCTATTCCCAGAGAAAATATCCTTTGAAAATTAAGATGAAATAAAAATTTTCACATAAAAAAATGCTGAGATAATTTGTTCCTAGCTGAACTAAACTAAAAAAAATCTGATAGAAGAAAAATTATCTCAAAGGAAAAAAATGAAGAAGAAAATGAATAAAAGAAGGATAAGTATACAAGTAAATATAAGTGAATATTGATGTTAGATAGCAATCATACTTAGGGCTTGGGGGCTTTACAATGTATACAGAATTAAAATGTATCATATAACACAAAAGGCAGAAGTGGAATAAATTGAGTCAAATCATTCCAAGATCCTTACATCGTCTGGGCATTGAGAAAGTAATAACTTACATTCAAATATGCGTGTTTTAATGATTATCCACAATAAGACAAAGAAAGAAACGAATAACTAATAAAGTAGTAGAGGGAAAATGGAATTGTGAAAAATAACTGATTAATTCTAAGGAAGGTTAAAAAAAACAAAAAATATAAAACAGATAGATTATATAGAAAACAAATAGTATGCTAATACCTATCAAACCCCCATCAGTAATTAAAAGGGATAAGGTATTGAGTAAAAGATTAAAAAATAAAACCTAACTATGCTGTTTATTGGAAACATATCTTAAATGTATGAAAACAGAAAGCCAAATAGTAAAAAGATGTGAAAAAGATATACCATAAAAATACTACTCAACAGCCCTTCATGCTAAAAATGCTCAATAAATTCGGTATTGATGGAATGTATCTCAAAATAATAAGAGCTATTTATGACAAACCCACAGCCAATATCATACTGAATGGGCAAAAACTGAAAGAATTCCCTTTGAAAACTGGCACAAGACAAGGATGCCCTCTCTCACCACTCCTATTCAACATAGTGTTGGGAGTTCTGGCTAGGGCAATCAGGCAAGAGAAAGAAATTAAGGGTATTCAGCTAGGAAAAGAAGAAGTCAAATTGTCCCTGTTTGCAGATGACATGATTGTATATTTAGAAAATCCCATTGTCTCAGCCCAAAATCTCCTTAAGCTGATAAGAAACTTCAGCAAAGTCTCAGGATACAAAATTAATGTGCAAAAATCACAAGCATTCTTATACACCAGTAACAAACAA
>NW_016803685.1:556304-606038 GCF_001698545.2 Rhinopithecus bieti | reverse complement strand
CATCAGAGAAATGCAAATCAAAACCACAATGAGATACCATCTCACACCAGTTAGAATGGCAATCATTCAAAAGTCAGGAAACAACAGGTGCTGGAGAGGATGTGGAGAAATAGGAACACTTTTACACTGTTGGTGGGACTGTAAACTGGTTCAACCATTACGGAAAACAGTATGGCGATTCCTCAAGGATCTAGAACTAGAAGTACCCTATGACCCAGCCATCCCATTACTGGGTATATACCCAAAGGATTATAAATCATGCTGCTATAAAGACACATGCACACGTATGTTTATTGCGCACTATTCACAATAGCAAAGACTTGGAATCAACCCAAATGTCCATCTGTGACAGACTGGATTAAGAAAATGTGGCACATATACACCATGGACTATGCAGCCATTAAAAAGGATGAGTTTGTGTCCTTTGTAGGGACATGGTTGCAGGTGGAAACCATCATTCTCAGCAAACTATGGCAAGAACAGAAAACCAAACACTGCATGTTCTCACTCATAGGTGGGAACTGAACAATGAGATCACTTGGACTCGGGAAGGGGAACATCACACACTCGTGCCTATCATGGAGGGGCGGGATTGCACTGGGAGTTATACCTGATGTAAATGACGAGTTGATGGGTGCTGACGAGTTAATGGGTGCAGCACACCAACATGGCACAACTATACTTATGTAACAAACCTGCACGTTTTGCACATGTACCCTAGAACTTAAAGTATAAGAATAAAAAAAAATTATTAAAAAAAAAAAACTTGAAAAGAAGCTAGGTGTTACATTAATGTGAGGCAAACTAGATTTTTAAGACTAGTTAAATTTCTAGAGAAATGCTGATAAAAGGTCAAACTAACAGAAGCATATAAAATTATAAATTTGTATATACCCAGTAATTTAACATGTTACTATAGATGGATGATAGCTATCTAGATAGATAGATGATAGATAGATAGATAGATAGATAGATAGATAGATAGATAGATAATAGACAGATTGACACACAGATAGAGAAAAGTTGGCAGAAGAAAAAAGAGAAATAAAGAATTTCAAAATCATTGTAAAGAATTTAACTCACCAATCTTCCTACCGATAAAAAAAAAAAAAATGTAAGAATAAAGAATATCTAAGCAACACAACAAATAACTTATTGGCATAAATTGACCAGTGCATACAAATATCATAAAATGTATATTATCTTTAAATGCATACTCGATATATACTAAAAACTATTATTAGCAAATGTTAACTGAATAATACAGAGAATATACTCCTGGTCACTACTGAATTAAATTGTAAAATAATAGCATAAATGACTATGAAATCTGTAACTTTTGGAAATTAAGCAATACACTTTTCAATAATACATGGGTGAAATAAGTCACAATGGATATAGAAAATCTTATGTGCTAAATAGTGTGATACAGTATATCAAAACTTTTGAAATACCAAATATTGTTTCTTAGAGACTTGTTTACAGTCTTAAATTCTTACATTAAAAAACAAAAAGAGCTGATAATCAATATCAAGATTCTATCTCAAGAAGCAAAAGAAATAAACAGTACATTAAACCCAAAAAGTAGACTGAATGAAGTAATAAAGATAAGAGCAGAAACCAATGAATTACAGTAGAAAGCAAACACACTACAGAGAAATTGAACAAAATACAAAACTGCTTTCTGCTTTTGAAGATTAAAATTTTTAATCACTTACAAGGCTGATCAAGTAAAATAAGAGAAAAGCCACTTGCCAATATCAGGAACAAAATATAGGTCTATAGGTCCTGTCTGTTGCACAAAGAAACACTCTTTCAAGTTGACTTCACCAGTGAATTCTTCCAAATATTTAAGAAGAAATTATGCCAATCCAGCATAAACCCGTCCAGAGGGTTAAAAAACAGGGGAAACACTTTCCATTCTTTTTATGAGGCCAATATAACCTTGATATCAAAATCTGGCAAAATATTACAAAAAATTAATATCACATTAAATCAACCTGTTTCAGGAATACAGGTGAAAAAAGTTTCTGAACAAAATATTAGCAAACCAAATAGAACAATATATTAAAAAGATGGTTGTATTACATGAATTGTAATGGTGTTTTACCAATAAAAAATAGATTAATATAATCGACATGAACAGAAAAGATGAATAATACATAATATTATATCAATAGATTACAAAGTTAAATATCATTTATTTTAAAAATCCAATTAGTAACGTAGGAACAGATGAGATCTTCTGTTCTACATAAGAGCTTCAGATAAAGTGTCTACAAATATCATCGTTAAGTGTAAGTTGTTGAAAGTATTTTCAGAAATTGAAAATGAGACAAAAGTGTCTGGAGGTCTCAACTAGTGCAAAAAGGCATGATAAAAGAAATGAAAGAGAGAAGGATGTTATAGGCAGACATAAAAACCATCATTTATGAAATATATGATTACATATGTAGCAAATCCAGAAGAATATCTGGACAAATTATTGAGATTCATAAGTGACTAAAACAAGGTCACAAAATACAAGGCCAATACACCAAAATCAATTGCATATCTATATCCTAGCAAGAGAAAAGATAATATAAAAATTTAAAACAGAAGCTATTCAGAAATAATTCAACAAAATATGTACAAACCCTGTGTCCTGGAAACTACAAAACTTTGTTGACAGAAATTATAGAAGGGGTAAATAAATGATAGAATATAGCATGCTCAAGAGTTGTAAGAAATAAGTGTATAAGATGGTCATTCTCCACAAAATGATCTATGGATTCAATGCATTCCCAATCAAAATCCCAGACGAGTTTTTATTCTGGTGGAAATTGATCATCTGATTCTAAAATTTTTATAGAAATGCTAAGATCTAAGAATAGTCAAAGCGGTCTTGTAGGAGAATAAAACGGAAGGACTTTCATTACCAGTTATCATGTCTTATTGTCAAACTGCAGTAAATATGACAGTGTGATATTGGCGAAAAAAAAAGACAAATAGACAAAAGAAACAAATGAGAGTCCAAAAAGAGACCCACATTCATGTGGCCACATGACAAAGATGACATTGCAGGGCCAGGGGAAATAAATGTAATAAATATTACTGATTCCATTAAATATTCATATTGAAAAATTGCAATTTTTGACAACTACCTCATACCATACAGAAAAGTAAATCTCAGAAGAATTGTAGGTCAAAATTTTAAAATTAAAACAAAGAGATTAAGAAGATACATAGTGGATTTTTGTTGGAAGAATAAATGATTTATTAATCAGGACACAGACCACATTAATTTTACATAAAGGAAAAAATGATAAAATTGATAATAGAGTTAAGTGTATAAGTTTTATTACAGTAGGCTTAAGGATGTTCAATAATCAAAACCATAGAATCAAAACCAAGACACAATGGTAAAAATATTTACACACACACACACACACACACAAAAGACATATAGAATAAACTAAGAACATCTACA
Organism: Rhinopithecus bieti; assembly: GCF_001698545.2. NCBI lineage: Eukaryota > Metazoa > Chordata > Mammalia > Primates > Cercopithecidae > Rhinopithecus > Rhinopithecus bieti. The sequence goes on along the minus strand of NW_016803685.1, from coordinate 602,569 downwards.
AATCAATTTTTTTAAACTATATAATCCAGTAGAAAGATTAGCAAAGGACTTGAATAGACAATTCACAAAATATTATATCCAAATGACCAATGGATGTGCTACAAGATGCTCAATTTCAGTGATCAAGTTAGTGAAAATTAAAACCCGATTGACATGCCTGCTAACGCACTGATATAAAATGAAAAATACAGATAATTCTAGTGTTGGTGAGGATGTGGTGCAACCAAAACCTCATGTAGTGCTAGTGAGAATATGAACTGGTACAAGTACTGTAGACAATTGTTAAACAGTATCTTCTGAAGCTGCATATATGCATTACCAACAATTCCACTCCTTGGTATATCCAACAGAAATGAGTAATATATTCACCCTTCCCCAAAAACAAACATTCTAATGATCACAACATATACTTATGACTATTCATTTTAGCAAAAACCTGGGAACAACCCAAATATTCATCACCAGTAGAATGAGTAAATCAACTGTGGTATATTCACATAATTTAATACCATAAAGTTATGAAAATAAACAAACTATTGCTACTTACACCAACATGGGTAATACCCAAAGATACAATGTTGAGTAAAAGAAACCAGACTAACAAAGACTGGGTGACTATATTATATAAAAACCAAAAGCAGGCAAAACTTATCTATGATTTTAGAATGTGAGATAGTACCCTTGAGGTTATTAAATCCTTGAAGAGAACATGAAGACTAATTCTGGGGTGCTGGTAATGTTCTAGTTGTTGGCCTGGAAGCTGAGTACACAAGCACGTTTAGTTTGTAGAAATTCATCAAGAAGTATACTTATGGCTACATTTTTGTTTTATATGTTACATGCATCAAAAGATTACTAAAGAATTGGAAAAAAAAAAAAAGAATTTCTCAGAAACGTATCCCACCAAAATCCTGCTAACATACTGCATTCAACTTCAATTGTTACATAATTTTCTTTGTGTACTATGTGAATTTAAACTGATGTTGTATAACTGCTAAGTAGCTATCCGTACAGCATTTACCATAAATCTTTTCTACTGTTTAAACATATACTTTACATATTTTAATCATTTTTTATAAAAGGGCTTTCTATTATATTCTGTAGTTGTATATTTCCAGTTTTGTTCAATATCTTGTTGTTTTATTTTTGGTTGATTTTAAAATAGAATTAATTTTCAGAGTACTCCATCAGTCTTCGTGATTTGCTTATATTCTCATGTGTTTATTTTTTCACATGAATTTTATCCACACTATTGAAATAATTATTTTCCTTCAGTTATACATATAAAAAGATAAATCATCAAAACTTTTCATGCAGGATTTGACTCAATCGTATTAGTGCCATAAAATGAATACATTGATATGAATAAGAACTGGAGGTAGAAAGACCAAGTATGGAAGCAAATTTTAACACTGAAGACAATATGTGACTAGCACATAAGAGGAACCCAAGAGTGGCAGGAAGAAAGAGTGGTAAAACACCCGAGATAAGTTCATGAAGTATAATCGGTGATCAAATAAATATGAAGAACATGAGAGAAGGAGGAATTAAGGATAATTCCACCTTGAAGTATTTGGCAGATGTTGATATTAAAAGTTCTAGATTTTAAATAGAAGGAGAGAGATTTGGGCTATAAGATAATGACTCTAACCTTGTAGCATTTACCTCTGAATTGTTTCTCAGATGCCCAAATGAAAATATGACCTGCTCGGGCATGGTGTCTCACACCTGTAATCCCACACTTTGGGAGGTCAAGGTAGGCTGATCACCTGAGGTCGGGAGTTCAAGACCAGCCTAGCAAACATGGTAGAACCCTGCTTCTACTAAAAAAGACAAAAATTAGCCAAGCGTGGTGGCACACACCTGTAGCCCCAGCTACTTGGGAGGCTGAGGCAGGAGAATCACTTGAACCTGGGAGGCAGAGGTTTCAGTCAGCCAAGATCGCGCCACCGCACTCCAGCCTGGGTGACAGAGTGAGACTCTGTCTCAAAGAAAAAAAAAAAAAAAAAAAAGCAAAGCATCAATCTCTCCAGGTCCTTTTTTTTTTCTTTTTTCTTTTTTTTTTTTTTTTTTTGAACAGTGTCTTGCTTTGTCACCCAGGCTGGAGCAGTGGCATGAACTCAGCTCACTGCAGTCTGAAACTCCCTGGGCTCAGGTGATCCTCTCACCTCAGCCTTGCAAGTTGCTGGGACCACAGACACGCACCACCACACCCAGCTAATTTTTTGTACTTTTTGTAGAGACGGGGGTTTTGCCATGTTGTCCAGGATGGTCTTGAACTCCTGGGCTCAAGCAATCCACCCGCCTCAGCTTCCCACTGTGCTGGGATTACAGGCGTGTGCCGCCAAACCCTGCCTAAATCTTTTCTTATTTTAGATTTGAGAGCTATCAGCATGTATGGATAAGAAAAACCGTTAACAGTACATTTTTGCAATAAGGGAAGAAAAAAAGACACACACAAAAAATCAAATTTAAGAGCTGGTTAGTATCTTAACTGGCGGCTACTTGTAGCATTAAGGGGAACTTCCTCCAAGGCGAAGTGGGCAGGAATGCTCTCAAAAACCTCTCCAGCTAGGGTCCACGTTCCTGGTCTGTCGCCTTGGTCCCAGTTTCAGCATCTTAGCTGTCAGATGGATGTGTTGATATTGTTTTTACTTGATTCCAAGCTTACCTTTGCATTCCTGACTTTCTAATCTTTCTCTACTCTATATTCTAACATCTCTGAGTAACTTTCACTCTATCCCTATAACTAGGGCTTTCTTCCAGAACACCAGCCCAGAAATTGCCCTCAGAGCCCCTCCTTTGCTTGGAAGAAAAGAAAAACTAAGGTGCCCATGAAGCAGGCAGAAAACCTGAAATCAGAGAAGAACCCCACTGGTTAAATGGCCACTGCTTTTCTAATTGTCCTAACTGTCCTGTCACTTTTGTATTACCAATCATTTTTCCCACATTGGTGAAAACTGATCCTAGATATACTCTCCTGGCATCCTAGATATTGCTCTCCTGGCATTCTTCTGGGCATACATCTATTATCAAAATAATTAACATATTTTCAGATACTCTGCCAAGGAAGAAAGTTCTGATTGTTAAAGTTCCTGTTTAACACTATGCCCTGACTTTGTGGTAGTCTTGTAATGTTTATCAGAATAGTGTCATCTGAACTCTTCACAAAGTCCTCCAATGGTTTCACTTCCTTTGTCCCTTTCCCTTGCTTCTCTATTCCCTTTGTTCCTTCCCAAAGTTCAAGAATTTCCACTTACGCCCATAACTTTATAACATACAATACTATTCTCAACCCCCTTCCACTGTTTGTTTTTAAATATATTTAAAACGCGTCTATTCTCTCTTCTACTATTGAATTCCATTTCATCAAGCTGTGTCCATAAAACTTTTTTTTGATTAACATTTCAAAGTGATTCTTGTATTAAATATGAAATCTTGAACAATTAGCTTTCTGGTTGTTTTTCTTTTTCCTTTCCTTTATTTTTTACATTTTTTTACAGTAGCTTCACTTCACACCCTCTTCAGAGTAGAACTGTGAGAAACTTCATTACCTAATTGGCATTTTGCTGCATGATGTACCGCCCATAAGAGAATCAGTTTTAGAAATTATACAACAAATCCATTCTCACTGCATTTAGGCGAGGTTAAAAAATATATTTTTCATTCTAAAAGTATTCATGAAGGGATAAATGTTAAAAAGATCAATTCCATAATAAGTAGAAAATGTTTGACATCTGGTTAGTGGGAGGGGGGATGAAAATAAGAAAAAAACTAGAGATGATATAACTTCTGAATCCTTACAAGTTTTAAATATTCGAAACCTAACATAATGCCATCTTCTCTTCTCTCTGAATTTCTCTCTCTCTCTCTGCACTTTTTCTTCCTTAAATCCTTTAATTATAGCCCTAGACCAGCTGCAGTAGTGCGGACTGTAACTATGATTTGCTAACACTCTAAGTTTCTTGGTTTGCTGCAACTGGCTACCTCCTAAAAAAGATTGGACTTGCACCTCAGCTCTCAGATAAAAAGTGAGAGCACTTGTACTCAGATGAAACTGAGTGCAAGCAGACATGGATTGTACTAGGCTCAGTTTACGTGCTACCTGAGTTCTGCCTGAAACCACCTACATCACGAGACCTTGGCCACTTTCCTCTCTGGTAGAGCTAGAGAGGCACTAGCGGAGGCTCACACCTTCCACGATTGCGACGTCCTGGATACTGCCACTGGTACTGCCACCTCCATCACCACACATTTAGGAGCCTCCACACACTGCATCTACTGACATAGGGACATAGAATCTACCCATTAGCTGTATTCGTCACATGGAGGCTTTGACTTCTCCAAAATGTATCTGAAGGGGCGAGCTAATACAACCCAGAATATGGTGACATTAATGCTAAATCAATAGACTTTAACCAATAAAAGTGAGAAAATGAAGGGGACCAGCAAATAAATGTTTGCCATCCCTTCCTGTAATTATTATTTTTATAATAGTTTCATATAACCTCTCTGGAGACTTCCTGCAACAATTAACAATCAACTGTGATGCAGGGCTGTGAAAAAAAAATTCAGGAACATACTCCTTAGCCTTAATTTTCCCTTTCCTCTTGCTTTTCTAAAATTCTATCCTCAAGACAGTTGTAACACAGGAACTTTTGCCTCAAGGTCTGTTTTCCAGGGAAGCTTATGCAAGATGGGCTAACTATCAGGGAAAAGATATTTTACATTGGCTATTCTAAATGATGACAACTAAAACCTAAGGTTATGGAAAATTTGAAAGAAGTATGAAAATATATATAGCAGGGCAAATAGTAAATTTTTTAAAACTACTGTAGTTCTATTAGAGATAAAATAAATTTTAATGAATAAAAAACTGTAAGTAATAAGGTGGATAAATACTCAATTATATAAAACAAATTTACCAGAAAGAGTTAATAATTATTTTGTGTGCAGCTAATAAAATACCATCAAAATGTATACAGCAAAAATGACTGAAACAACAGTAACGAAGTAACGAATTCTCAATCACAGGAAGAGACTTCAATTTACTTATTTTAATTGTTGATATGTTAACCAGAAAGGAATTGGGAAATATAGATAATTTAAATGCATTGTTGACATATTTCTAATAGCAATTTTCGAAAACCTAGAATATCATTTGACCAAAACCAAAATATCATTTGACTGATGACTTGAAAAGAAGTTGTATAGTCACTCAGAGAAATATTATGTAGCCACGTAAACGAACAAATTACAGCTGTGTGCAACAACATGATGAACCTAAGAAACACAGCCTTGAGTGAGAAAAGCATGTTGCAGAACACGTTGACTATGATACCAAACTAAGAAGTGCAAAATCTAGAGATAAATACATTTGTAATAGAAACTATTTCCAAAAGCAAAGGAACAATAAACCTAACATCTAGGATACTAATTTTGTTTTGGGGTTGGCAGAGGGATGTGATTTGGAGAAAAGTATAGATACAGCCTCAGTGATATTGGTAATATCTACCTCATAAGTTGGTTGGAGGGTTAGTGACTATTTTATTTTCATGCTTCTTTACTTTTATGTAAGTTTCATATATTATTTTATGTATCAAATATTATAAAATAAAATAATATGTAAAATTTAAAATTGATTTTAAAGTATATGTCTAGTAAGTAGAGCAAGGTATACCATTAATTACTGAAAAAGTTATTCACAAAAAAATGAGTTTTACCAATTTTGCTACCAAGCTTTACTTACTACAGATCTTGAATTTGGTCTAGAGATCATACTACACTGAGTCTCTTAGATTCTCCATCAAAAGAACCGTAATTTTAAAAAGCATAAACATTGATTCAATTTAATGAGCTGCTTTCCAATTTTACTACATGATTTTTTTCAATATGGAAGGGCTGTATGGTAATGTCCAGGGAAATTCGGCATGTTTTATTTAATTGTGTTCAGAAATGTAACTATAATTTTGAAACTACCAGTGAAAATGTGCTAAAAATGTATCAGTGTAGAGGAATGCCAGCATTACTGGATGTCATTTAAATATTCTTCCTTGAATTACCATATGCTATGTATATATACTGTATACTGTTACATACCCCAGTCCCCAACCTGCAAACCATTATTATAGTCAGCGCACAGAGTGACAATATAAGTAATAACCCTAGAGAACATGAATTGCTGCTCTGTTCATTTTAATGCTACATACAGCGAAATGTCCATATATAGTCTATATCTCAATTATCCACTATAGAGACCTATAGTGATTACTAGCTTGTTCCCAACAGACTAGAATTTATTCACTTACTACCTGTAGGACCATGGCAGTTTTATTATTGCTCTGATGTATTTTCTGCATTTTAACAAAAGTGATATTATGACTCCCCAATTTAGAGGTCTGTAGTGAAGATCAAATCAAGTAATATATGTAAAATTCATAGCACGATGTCCTTTTCATTCATTGTGAGCACTCAATAATAGTAAGCTGTTGTCATCATCATTACAAGCTTGGGTTAGTGCTCACATCCGTGACTAGCTTCTAGCTCAAAAGAAACAGTGTTGGTATGCTATTTTTTCCTACGACTTTGGACTAGCCAGACTCTACAAGAATATAGAATTCATATACAGAGAGATTATAAATAAAAGAATGATGAGTGTATGAGTTTCAGCTACAAGAAACAGAAGACCCAACTAAAAGTGCCTTAAATAATAAAGAAATTTTATTATTTCACATATTAAGAATTCTTTTATAGAGGTAGGGTGGTACGGGGTTCATTATTCAGAAGCTCTTGAATTTCACCAAAAACCTAGGCTGCTTCTATCTTTATTTTCTGCTATCCTCAATGTGTCTGTTAGTCTCCCCAGACTGGCCAAATGGCTACAGCAACTTCAGGTAAGCTTCGTATAAGATTGTTCAAAGATTGGCTGAAAAGATATCTCTTCCTTATGTCTGAAGACTATGGGAATGTCTTCCTAGAAGATGTTGCCTCATGTTCAGTGATCACAACTGCATCTCTTGTCCATTCACAGAAGTTGGGAGTGGAAAGGCTGTTAAGGGTAGGTAACTGACAGTATCTGTTACACAGAGGATGAGAAGTACGTGTTGGAAGTAGCATTGGAAAGGTTAATCGATTAACAAATAATTACTGTACAGCATCTATTACAGAGAACAGTTCTATGAATAGTTGAGAAAATTAAAAAATGAAGATGGCAATATGCAGTTCAGAAAATAAATGATAATTTTATGAAAAAAGCAAAATACCATCAGGGACATAGAATTAAGTAAAATAAGAAAAATTTACAGAATTTTAAAACAATATTATCTTATTAGTTAGGTATAGTGAATGTAGTTATTCTATGCATCTCTCCCCTTTATCTTTAATTACATTTCCCTCAAGGGAAATAGCACTCATTTTATTTTCAGTATTAGCATACCACATGGCTTAGAGGCTTTTGTTTTGTTTGTTTGTTTGTTTGTTTGTTTGTTTTTTCTGGTTGCTACCTGGACACTAACATTTTAAAAATAAACGGGAACCCTAGAAAAGTTAAATTATCTGTATTACGCAATTTGAAATTCAAGAGGAAAATCATAATGATAAACTAAGCACTTAGCACGCATATATAATATTGTGCTTACATTCTTAGGCTTACTGACAAATGATAAGTGTACAAACACACAAACAAGGAGGCAAATTACACTTTAGTTCAAAGCCATCACAGAAGCCATAAAATTCCTGCCTGTGCATTTTTGAACTTGAAAATATTGATGATTTATATATACCATGTATTAAATCAAAATAGTCGTCAAGAGAGTGACCGGTAAATATTTAATGGATTTGTGAACATTAGACCTATTATTTTTAACTTGATTCCATTATAGTTAAAAGGAATATTGAAAAAAAAATTCACAGTGGTGTTTTCTGCTGAAGACACCATGTTTTAAAGGCTCTGAACTCATAAAATTTTAAAGCTAATAGCAACCTTATAAATTATTTCATCCTACCTCCTAATTTTACTAATGAGATCCAGGTAGATAGAGGTTGAGAGACTTTTTTTTTCAGGTCATTTAGCTGGTTAGCTGCTTGCTAGGACTGGCTTCCCCTCTTTGCAGCCTGCATTTGGACTTTTCACAGGATTTTCTATTTTCTTCTCTAATGTGTTATTGTTCTTGATTTTTTTTTTCTCTTTCAATGTTAGACAAATAACATATATTAATATTTTACTTAAATTTAAACAACTTCTGGTAGAAACATAACCATGGAGAGATGAATTTTGTTTCCGTTATCATGTTTCACTTGTGCTCTAATACCTGTGAAGAGTATTTCCCCCATAGCTGGGAAATCGAAACAACAGTGCTGTTTCTCACAAGCACCCCTTCCTCAGTGTCATCCAAAGGAATATTTAACATCATAAAAGAATGAGTACCGTAATTATATTACTGAAAAGAAAATCAAAGTGTTTCAAAGTCCCTTTCCCAAAGCTGTGTATAGTCCCTGCAGGAAGATTGGTCTGAATAAAGACCTTACCTTCCAATCCTTGTCCCTGCACTAAAATCTACCACTTCTCTTTCCTTCAAAGTAAAATGCCCACAAGGGGACATGACCCAACATTATCTTCTGAATACACCTCTGGGTCTACATTGCTTAAGTCATCTGCTTGATACCAGCTTAGGCAGTTTGCACTTTGTCTCATTACTGTTCATGTCCATTTCCTATGCTGGTAAAATCAACTAGCTATTTCCCATTCAGTGATTCATTCCTTCAACAAATATTTGTTGAACACCTGGTGTATTCCTGGCAAACTAATAAGCTCTGGGGATATTTTGGTGAGCAAGAAAGACACAGTTTCTTTCCTTACAGAGTATTTAGTTCAACAGGGAAGGCAGGCAATTAGATAACTAAGCTCAACGTGCTATTTGCTCTGAACCAGAAATTATGGAGTATGATGAGAGCACATAACAGTGACACCTAATACAACTTCCAGAGGAAGTTACTTTTAAATTGGATACTGAAGGCTGAGTAGGGAGTTCACAGGCTAAACAGGCCAATTTCATTTTCACAATTTTGTTTTGAACTTCTTTATTTTTCAATAAAATCATTCCTAAAATAATATTTTAAAATCCAAAAGCTTTTCATTCGGAAACTCTGTTAAGTCTTTTGCACCAGGATTTTGCTGCCACGTCTTGATTTCTGCATTTCCTATAACTGAATCTTAATATCTGAATTCAATTTCTGCTGTGGCTGTGGTTTCTCAAAGAAGGGTCACTATCTAAAATTCACTTAGGCCAGGCACGGTGGCTCACGCCTGTAATCCCAACACTTTGGGAGGCCAAGGCTGGCGGATCACGAGGTCAAGAGATCGACACCATTCTGACTAACACAGTGAAACCCTGCCTCTACTGAAAATACAAAAAATTAGCCTGGCGTGGTGGCACGCACCTGTAGTCCCAGCTACTCAGGAGGTTGAGGCAGGAGAATCGCTTGAACCCGGGAGGCGGAGATTGCAGTGAGCTGAGATCGCGCCGCTGCACTCCGGCCTGGGCGACAGACACTCCGTCTCAAAGAAAAAGAAAAAGAATCACTTAAAGTAGTATCAAACTTTGAGATTATAGGGTCCACTCTAGTTCCACTGAAGTATAATCTCTGGGGAACGTGGGAGAGTCCTCAAATTTGCATGATTAACAAATTCCATTCATACACACTGAAGTTTAAGACTTATTGGCTGCCATCATTGAATGTATATACAGAATGTAACTAAAATCCTCTTCCCCAATTTTCTTCTAATTGTCTCAAAATGGAGTGTATTTGCCCTTTCATGGGAAAGCTATCTCTGGCTGTCCAAATGCCAAAAAACTCACCTTGATTATTTTCCCATTGCATTACCCTAAGGCACTATGTTGGTATATAAGCATTTCTTGGGACTAAAATGACACATGCCTAGGGCAATCACCAGTTATTACAGCCCTCTTACTTGGGAGAAGTAGGAACTAGAAAGATCAGTGTTCGAAATTCCTGTTTCGCCTACCTGGAGTTGTATATTTTTATCTAGGAAAATAAAATCACAGTTATGCTAAGTAACAAGCCTCCGGCCAACTCAGAAAATTGGGGCAAAGTTTATCAAAGTACCCTAGAGTTTTTGATCCAAGATCCAATAGTTTACCAACTAAATCATTCTGATGCCAAAGTATATTGTATAAAACCATCACTTTAGTTAGGATAAGAGTAGCCTGCTATGAAAATGGCATCCATTGACAATTCAGTGACTTAAGGAAGATTCAACATTACAGTGTTTTAAGTTAGGGAGAGCCCCTGCTCTACATAATTTTTAAGTGATCAAGGTTCCTCTCATTGGTGCTCCTCCTTTCTCTGGGATATTGTAATTCTCTAAATTGTAAGTCAGTTTGCTATCGATTCCAGTTAGTGGGGAGGGGAAGAAGAGCATGGAGAAAGCCCAATAAATCCATACATTATTTCTATTCATACTCTAGAAGTGAAAACCTAGTCTTGTGGTCATATGTAATTGACATAGAAGCTCAGAAATGTAATCCCTGACTGGTTGGGTGGATGACCAGCTCCAATTGTGGAAAAAGGGAAAAAACAGATAGTGGTATAAAACTAGCAATCTCCATAACTGTACTTTAGGGATGCAAACTGAATCGTTATCCTTTCGCCATAGAGGGGATTACTGGCCCTGCGAGGGGTAGAGGGAGTGCGGCTCGTATGTTTTTATGAGCATAGAAATTAATAAAATTCATTTAATAAAAAATGGGACATATTCCCTTCTGTAAAATAGTTCTGTGCCATTTATCTATTGCTGCTTAACAAATCACCTCAAATTTTAGTGACTTAAAACAGAGATCAGCAAACATTTTCTGTAAAGGGGAAGAAAGAAAATATTTTAGTCTTTCCAGTCCGTATGGTCTCTGTTGTAACTATTCAACTCTGCCACTGTAGTGTGAAAGCAATCTTAGACAATACACAAAATCATTTAGTGGACTGGATTTTGTCCATGGGCAGCCAATCCGCAGTTCCAAACAAAATTTTTATTTTATTTTTGCTCATGAGTCTGTGGGTGATAAATTGGTACTCCAGTTAGCAGACAGATCATCTAGGGCTGAATGGTCTACAGTGACCTTGCTCATATGTCTGGTGTTTGGTCCAGGGAGCCTCAGCTGGTATGGTTCATCTACACCCAATGTGGTCTCTCCTCCCAGCAGCTAGCTCAAGCTTTTTCACATGGCAGTCTCGGGGCAGCAAGGACAGCAAGCCCTAATGTGCACGTGTTTGTCAAACCTCTGCTCTCATCGGGCTTGCTAGTGTCATATTGGCCAAAGCAAGTCAGCTGGCAAAGCCAGATTGAAGGGGGAGGGAAATAAAGATTAGCTCTTGATGAGAGGAACAGCAAAGTCATATTGCAAAGATGTGTTCATATAGGGATAGAAGAAATTGTTTCAATTATCTTTGTAAACAACCTACTATAAAGTCTTTGAAGTAATGAAGGACTTACATTTCAATTCAGCTTCAGTAATTCTTTTTCTCTACTAGAAAATTACTTAGATTCTTAAAATATTTTAACAATAACATGATCTTTACAATTTATAAGTTGTATCAAAAAATGCATATGTATGACATTTTAAAATATTACAAATAATTAAATTCCAAGGCCAGAAATGAAAAAAGGATCTTAAGAATAATTCATATTGAAGACTACCTAGATGAGAGTTTTGAAGTAGGCAACTAAGCAGGGTTATCTCTAGACTGTTTAATCTTTCCTTAAATTTATTTCCTGCAGTGCCTACCTTTAAAGTTTCAAGTTACACATACTGTCTGTCATCATGATAGACACAGTGGCCTCTGGCTCAGAATTTTCTATGAGAGCTTTCTGAACAGTGGGGCGTATAGCTAGCATCAGTCCTCATATTAACTTATCAAGAAATTTTGAAGAACTGAAGCCACGAATTTAATCTAATTCAGGGGAGTGGGTTAAAACTTCAAGAAGTGCCCTTAAGCTTCTCTCTCTCTATATATGTGTGTGTGTGTGTGTGTGTGTGTGTGTGTGTATACATATATATAAATAGAGAGAGAGAGACAGAGAGAGCTTCTATATATATATAATATTGTATATATTATATTATATATAGAGAGAGAGAGACAGAGAGAAGCTTATATATATCACTGTAGGAAACGGAGTTTTTTCTAAACTGATCACACAGAAGAAATTTACTATTCAAGTATCAGTAACTGTTTATCTTCTATACAAAAATCTAACAATATTTAGGAGAAACCATTTCATCTATAAAGTCAGTAAACTAATTTTACAAGTCCTCCTCTCCTGGAATTTTGATGAACTATCTGAAATGCTTTCTAGGATGTTAGAAATGTGAAAGTGTTCTATGTTCTATATACAATAGGCTGAGTTAAAATACTACAGTGCTACCATTATTGATGTTTACTATGTACCAGGAATCATATGAAATATATCATCCAATGAAAGGTTTTCAGAATCTTAAGTGAACTTGTCATATTTAATTTTCTGTTTCAGATGAAAAAAAGAAAAAAAAAACCTTTAGATTCATAAAGGTTAGGAAACTTGTCCAAGGTCCGGTGGTGTTCTGGTAAGCTGGCACATAGGGAATAAAACCATGATTGTCTGATTTAGTGTGCCAATTTTAGAGGTGTAAATAATCTCATCTTGGCTGATTTCAAACTACCAATTATGTCACTGAGCACAATGTTGGGAAGAGATGCACACAATCAGCTATCATAAACCAGTAGGAGGTGGCTCTAACACACGACTGCCAAGATCACAGATATAATAGGAAATAGGAGAGCCAGGATTTGAGCTACCAGTAGTCTACAAAGCCCATCCTCTAAATCATCATACAGTGATGCCTTCCCAACATAACAAACTACTCACCTGACAAATCATAAAAATTATGAATATCAATAGCATTTTAAATTTCAGAAACACAGATATCTTTTTACACTATTTTGGAAATTAATACAGGAAATGGTTTTTCAGAATTATACAAGTTATATGATAGAGGTCAAGGAAAAGTTTTATGCTTCCTTCATTCCATTATCCTCTTTTTTCCTTAAGCTTTCACAATTTATTTGTGTTATTTCTTATTTGCATTTTGTTGCCACACTTCATCTTAAAATTCTTATGTTTGGCCCCCAACAAATTTCTTTGCTGTTTTAGACTGTTGGCTGCTGCTGTTTCTTTCCTTTTTTCATTTTCATCACATATTTATTTATTTTTTTCTTACCTTATGGCACAACTTTCACACTTTGACTTGTTGATTCTTCAACATTCTGGTTTGAGCAAGTAAGAAGATGGATAGGAAGTCCTGTCACTAAAATAAGGTGGGCTTACATTTTAAAAATTGTTTACCCACTCTGTATCAGAGATTTTTCATCTGCAAATGGGGATGACATAATACTTACCTTGTGCTATATGAGTGGTTGATCAACTAAAATAAAACAAAACAATAGACTATACAAGAAACAAATATGGAAACCCTGAGATAGGGATGATGCCTTGAGAATGAATGAGATCCAAAATTATTTGATGCAGATACAAAAAAATCATTTGATGATTGATAGGGACTCATTTTAACAATTTGGAAATAATTGAACTTTTCAAACTGATAGCATTTTTTTCACAACATAAATAAAATTTTACTTGGGTACTTTCTTCATTTAACCTATTTTACACCAAAATTTTATCCTTTGTTAGAGTAAGAAAGTTACTCAAAATACAATTTGACATGATCATGGATTGAAAGAATGATAAATGAGAAAATCTATTTTTCCCAAATTATCTTATATGTGTTAATCTTTAACAAATAAGAAAAATAATTTTGCAAGTTGGTATGAATTTCTATCTGATTGGTTGAGGGGAAATTCAAGAAAGCGTACCTGTGATGATAGATCAATGCATGGTTACACTACACCAGAGCAAGCCAAGAGTTTTAAAACTCAGTGGAATTTTCATAATTTCTTCAAATGTTTGAATTGAAGTGAGTAGATATCCAGCAAATTTTTCTCATATGCTTCTGTGAAAATATAAAGGTATGAATTAAGTGGGTTCTTCTTTTATAAAATGAGTTTCATTGTATATTTTTTTCCAGTGTAAAGACAGAATATATCCTGTGAAATAGCTAGTTGATAATGGATTATTATCACAGTCAATAAGTTAAAAAAAAAACTTACCTGTTGTCTGATGTGTTATTTTTATAAATCCATGGCAAAATCGAGTGGCATCTTGATTTTCTGTTGAAATTACTACTTTTATTATGTAGATTATGTAGCATATCTTAGAGTTTTAAAGAGTTTTACAAAATGGTGAGTAAAAATGTTTTTGGCCTAATGCATTTTCAAGTACCTCCAGGCAAATGAAAAAAAAAAAAAGGATAGAAAATAGAGACAATTTAGAAGATTGAGTTTCAAATATATTAAAACCAGCAATAGAAGCAATATGGAACTCTGAATCAGGAAATACAGCCGGGAGTGAATTCGCTTTAAATAGTGGTTAATTATAATTAAACTTCAAACAAAATTTGTGAATCACGTATAAGGCCACTGAATGGAACATATAACAAAGTTTGGATTTTGTGTCTTTTTATTTACTTTTTCTTCCTCAGCTCCCATCCTGACATTGGTGTTGTTCTATGAGAAGCCATTTCGTATGACAAACAGAAGATAGTTTAAGACTATAGTAATGTTAGGGGCTAGAAAGGAATCTTGGGGAGAAAAAAAATGATTAACTCAAAATTTAACCAGTGTCTTTCTAAAAGATGAAAAGTGATGATGATGGCATAATTGCTGCCTCGACCTAAAGAAAATAAAGCTATTGAACAAAATACTTCTGTTCTTTCCAAAGCCAAGTGATTTTACTTACTATTCCAATGGCTTTACTTGTTAATTTCATCGCTCAGCAGACAGAAAGTGCACCTTGGCAATAACATCGTCATATTGGCTTTTTTCCTTTACAATTAAAGAATTTAAATATTTCTTCTGCATATCACATTACACTAGACATACATGTTATTTCTCTTCAAATTTTGTTGTTACTATAAGGTGTGAGCCTCACTTATTAATACATGGTAATCAACAGCTTTTTTTCTTTATTCAAGGAAAGTATGGGAATGATCAGTTTTTGCATAAAACTTTAGGCTGCAGTAAATCCTGTTTCTCTCATAATTCTGGGTTAGATTTTATTGACCTGTAAAACACATGACATTTTAGGAGCTTGTAGTAATTTATATTATCTGTAGGAAAATGTATCACCAATGAATATTAAATCTAAACATATTCTAGTTTAAACAGATGGTAAAACAGAAGTAGTGAGAAAGCTAAATAAATAATAAATAAATTAAA
This sequence comes from Rhinopithecus bieti, assembly GCF_001698545.2. Taxonomy (NCBI): domain Eukaryota; kingdom Metazoa; phylum Chordata; class Mammalia; order Primates; family Cercopithecidae; genus Rhinopithecus; species Rhinopithecus bieti. The sequence continues at coordinate 587,188 of NW_016803685.1, read as the reverse complement.
GAGAAGTCAGGATTAGTCACAAAGTGAAAATGAAAGCTCTAATAATGACAAGGTTGTGAACAAAACATTTAAAGAAAATGCAAGACACATAGCTTGGATATCTAAATTCCATTTCTTCATAATTTTCTTGGCTTCATTTTATTATGAAATTATCAAATTTAGTTCAATGAATATAAAACATGCTGAACTTACGAGGAGTGATACCAAGATGATCTTGCAACATAAACATCAGTTTTGTAGGTCCTTAATATAACCTCTATATTGTCAAGATGTTATATTTAATAGTTTTAATCCTTCAATGAACACTACTATAATTCCCCAAAGTTAACTTTATTTGTTTATATGAACAATCCATTTCAATATTTGACCATGCTTTTTATTTTAAGCATTTTATTTTATATTAATTTTAATTTCCAGGAAACAGTTGATAATGTTTAAATTGATCATTTTTAGGGAATGCATGGTTTGTCATAAGCAACATAAATAAACACATTAATTGCCTTATCATACTTTTATCCGACAGATGGGTCCCCAGGCATAGAGCCTAACCTTTTATTTTGACACCTGCCACATTTTGCCAGCCCTGACCCTTTTTTCTTTGCCAGAATGTCACTGTGTTCACCATGGTTGCACTAATCTCCAGCTTTTAAAAGGCATAATATTGGAACCCTTCTGAGAATCACTGCTATCCATCAGCTGATACTACAACATAAAGATTTCACAGATCTATCCAACACCCCTTCTCTCCTGTGATTCAAGCACATTTTCTTTTATTTCTATGACCTACTGGCTCAGAAAGATTACATGGAGCTTGTTTTAATCTAAAGCCACATATTGTTAACATCTGACACAAACCATTTAATTTAGCAGTAATTTAAAATTTAGAATTTACTGAAGAATAAAAAAAGAAGCTATGATTTCATTTTGTACTAAAAGAAACTTTTGACTGTGAAGCAAATATGCTATTTTAATATAGCTAAGGAGTTAAAATCTATCTGAACATTTTCCTTTTAAATAAAAAGCATCAAGGCAATAAAACATGTTTTGAAAATCACTGTGCACTCAATCTCATACCTACACCTTTGATTTCTGGTGTGATTCCAGAAGCCATTAATATATGATATGTGTCTGGGTTAGTACACCTAAAAGCACATGTCTGGCCCATTAAAGAGTGGGGTTTGGTTCTAAAAAGCTCTGCAAATCAGAGAACATACAGAGGGCAGATGAATTGTGGGAGCTCATCCATTATTGAGATAATTTGGTATAAATTTCAAGATATTTCCTCCTTGAGCAAAATCAGACTATAATTAACTATTAAAAATGTTGTAATTATTATTTTTTGTGACTAAGTTAGAAACAAAGAAATAGAAAAGTAGGTACATAGGAGATAGATTCTAGTAGCAAACAGATAGTTCCACCAGATCAACACAGTTTGGTTTACAATCTCATTGCAGAGATGTGGATGCCCATAACTTGTCTTTCAAATATAGCTTCTATTGGTTCTGAAATAAACTTGTTTGGTATAACAGGAAAAGCCTGGGACTATGTCCTGGTTAAGCTAAGCTTCTTGAATAATTCAGAGACTTATTTGTGCCACCTAGGATATAGATGTACATTGTAAGACGTGTGGGATCTGTATCTTAAGACATTCAAAGAAAATGATGTTTCATGTCTTGGGCTAAAGGGTACTGGGGATAATTCTAGAATTCTAGCAGATTTATGTATTTCAGCTTCAGCACAGTTCTTTAATCTTTTTGTTGTTGTCATTTTAGATGGAGTCTCGCCCTGTTGCCCAGGCTGGAGTGCAATGGCGTGATCTCAGCTCACTGCAAACTCCGCCTCCGGAGTTCAAGCGATTCTCCTGCCTCAGCCTTCCGAGTAGCTGGGATTACAGGCATGCGCCTCCATGCCCAGTTAATCTTTGTATTTTCAGTAGAGATGGGGTTTCACCATGTTGGCCAAGTTGGTCTCGAACTTCTGACCTCATGACCTACTCGCCTTGGCCTCCCAAAGTGCTGGGATTACAGGCATGAGCCAGTGCGCCTGACCCAGCAGTTCTTTAATCTTAAGTGATCTACTATTAATGTGACTCAGCTGCATTGCACATATTCCTCTTTTTGCCCTGCCCCAATCCAGCTTTCACAGACGACTCAAAGTTTCTGCTCATTCCCATTTTAACTATGTCCCAAACCTTGGAATTTCATACAAATTTTTTTCTTCACATATTGCATCTAAGTCCGGAGACCAAAATATTGATGAGCCCAGCTCATCTTTTGCAGCCTGACCACACAGTTCATAAATTGCTGGCCAATCTATTTTTTGGCCCCACTCCATTCAGCTGTAAATTTAAAGAGTTAGTGTTTGGGTTGGGTTAGCGTTAGGGTTAGATCCTGTGTGAGTAAACATAGCAATTTAGATGGCAGATGTTCTGGATAAGGATGATTCTTTTAGAAGGGATATGTCATGATTGACACAAATAATACTCAAAGTGTGATCCAGAGACTGGAGCTGTTCCATGTGCTATTTGTTATCCATCCAAAACAATAAGCACACTGAGATTAACAATTTAGGAACTCTTAGAGCTATTTGTTAAAGTAATGAAATAGAGGTTTAATCTAGTAACAAAATATTTGGACTTGTGTTTTGTTTAACTTATTTTTTATTTTTCTAGTAATTCAATTATATTACTAAAAAATAATGGTTGGCAGCATACTGGGGGTGGGTGGGAAGCTGGTCTTTCACTGCAGATATTTTGAGAGAAACCGGATTAGAAGACTCCTAGACTCTAATTATGGCGCTTTCTTAACCAATTAATAATGATCAAATCTTTATTATCAAATTATAGTTCTCTGAACACCAGTTTCCTCCTAAATAAACAGGGACTATAATGGCAGTCACTCACCTTTCCAAGTTATCAGTCATGAGAAGACACAGTAGAATGAATTTTGAAAAGCTGTAAGAGGCTAATCAGAATTAAGTTATAATAAAGTTTCTTTATAAATACAAGCATACATATACATCCATATACATGTCACATGGGAGAATTAACATCCATACTCAACATTATCATAATAAATATATTTACTTTAAATCTTATCGCTTTCCCATATAAAATGTAAGATATGCGCAGTGTGGATTTTATTGCTTGTTTCTGTTGTATTTACTAGTTTTTACAGAAGGCAATTAGAGAGCAAATTGATAAAGATGAACTTAGCACTCTGTTCTCAAAAAGTTTACAGTTTAGATGATTGCATATAAAAGTTAAATAAAAAATATTAAGCAACATAACTCTAATAACTATTAAGAGAATTAACATATTAAATAAATTAATGATACAAATATTAAAGACCAAAGATACCCAGAGGAAGGAGAGAGGATTTCATGCTACTGTGGCCAGAGAAGCACAGGCAGGATTTATACAGTGTTTTGAAGAATGGATAAGATTTAAAAGGATGGAAAGGATGAATGGAGTTATTCTGGGTAGAACAAAACTTTCAAGCAAAAGTCAGAACATCTATGTAAACATATGTGTGAATAGGTCTGTGTGTGTTCTCACAGAGAAATGTCAGAAAATATATGAAATTAGAAATATAAATAAATTTTAAAATCCTAAAAATCAAATTGTAAAATGCAAATGTATTTTTTTTATTTTTTGCCACCAATGGTATGATAGTAAGTTATTAAGACTGGGCTCCTTGAAATAAAATTCCTTTTGCATATATGTATAATTTGCTGTCATATATGTGAAATGTAAATGTTACAAATGAAAAGTAATGTAACAAAGAATTTTCTCCAAATAAAACACAGTACATTATGATAAATGATTTTTTTTAATCTCAGAAACAATGCAAAGAATAAAACACAATTTTAAAATATTAGCAAACTTTCCAGTGACCTTCCCACGTTGCAGTCTGATGCAAAAACACTAACTAAATAACAGGAATTGCTTCTTCTGATGGGCAACTATATAACCTTAGTAATTTTATTACTTTACAATAGAGTCACAATAATTAAATTACAGAATATTACAGAAGTTTATGTAAATTTGGACCACTGTACCTACAGTGCCTCACTTAGAAAAGTCCACCTAGTAAAAATATCATTATTTTAAGAAGTACTGTGATATTAATAATGCAATCTAGTGATTTCAATACAGGCTTTCAGTATTTCAGCATTCAATCATGTCATATTAATTTGAAGTACCAAAGTACTGGTAATTTTGTTAGTATATTGTTTTATTATTCTGACATTTATTACAAGTAAAATCAATGATTTAATTGTTCAATTTATACAAAAAAGACAAGTAGACAAATGATCCACACATAATAAGCAAACATACTATGGTGCTGCAAACTTGTTTTGCAGGAATAATCCTACTCTGATGGCACATGTGTAAGGCAGTGTTGATAAGGAAAGCGGTAACTCTGTGTAGGTATCTCTAAGTATACAAAACAAAAGATGCTAAGTACAAACTGGAAATGTTAAAAAATATAGAAATAAAAATTATAGGTCTAACTTAATTAAAAATATTGCAGTTCTTGAAAAGAAAAAAGGTAGTAACAAAGATCTTGCATTTATGAAAAAAGTAGGATTATCTGAAGATGAAGGAATCAAAGGAAAATATGCAGAAATAGTTTACAGTGTGCTCTACAGCATTTCTCTGAGCAGTGTAGATGTGAAAAGAATTTTTGGAGCAGTTAGAAAAATTACAACAAAATAGATCAAATGAAGCTTTGCTTCTTTACATCACAAATCTATAAAACCAAAAAATATTGTTTTGCTTTCAATTATCTTGTTTTTTCCACTTAATCTAGTATTTTGTTTGCTATTTTAATAATACTTTAATTGAATCTTATGGATAATTTATACTGGAATGACGTTTAATATTCCCATACTATGTACTATAAATTTATACTTTTGCTTTTTGCATTCCTCCTTGTAATGTATTCGTAAACGTTTGCATTTGACATGCATGAAGTATTTATTTATTTTTATTTTTTATTATACTTTAAGTTCTGGGATATCTGTGCAGAAAGTGCAGGTTTGTTACATAGGTACACACACGCCATGGTGGTTTGCTGCACCCACCAACCCATCATCTACGTTAGGTATTTCTCCTAATGCTATCCCTCCCCTAGCCCCTCACCCTCCAACAGGCCCTGGTGTGTGATGTTCCCCTCCCTGTATTCATGTGTTCTCCTTGTTCAACTCCCACTTATAAGTGAAAACATGCGGTGTTTGGTTTTCTGTTCCTGTGAAATACTTATTTAGCTTTTTTTCATTGCTTCTTAATAATATTCATATAAACTACAAAAATAAATACTTAACATGGTTTGGACAAATAGTGCAGGTTATTAGAATTTGAAAAATCAGTAATTTTAAATTCTTACAAATAAAAAAATCACTGGAGGTTTTTGGACATGACCAGAGTTATGTTTTGCATGAAGGAAGTATGTACAGAGAGTCAAGTTATATCAGTGTATTTATATTCTAGACCAACATTAAATAAGAGACTATAGACACAAAGTGAGAATCCAGAGGAGGATGAGGACGTAAGGAATACTGTTGAGGGAAAATCCACACAATTTGTCAACTCAAGACATGTGGGAAGGAGTCAGAGCCAGGCTAATATCCAAGCCTGGTTTTCTAGGATTGTGGTCCTAATATTCAAGGACTAGGAAAAAGTGTGCAGAGAAGAGAGAAGCTTTTGGATATGTTGCTTTTGAGGTGATGGTGGGATATCAGGTTGGTCTTATTTTTTTCTTGTATATCTTTTAAGATAGCATTTCACCTGTCTTTTCCCCCTTATACTAGACTCTCAGTCACTGGAGAACTAGGACTTTGTGTTATTGGTTGGTGTTCCCGAGATCTTCATATAACACTTCATTCTATCATCTCAATATATATGTTGTCAGGACGAATGAACAAATGACTAAGGTAGCTTTTACTGACATCTCTTTATCCCTGAAATTCTGACATCCCAGAGTAGGGGATCTTAAGATCAATGCTAATAAAGCTAATAAAAAGACTACAATGTTGGTTCTCAGCCCGGGATGCACACTGGAATCACTGGGAGGATTTTGAGAAACACTAATGCTCCACCTACAGAGATTCTGATTTAATTGCCCTGGGTGGGATTCACTAAATGGTATTTTAAACGTTCCCCAGACAATTTGAAGTACACCCAAAGTTAAAACTTTTGAGCTACAGAGTAAGTGTAGGCTGGGGAAACTTGAATTTTTAATTTAGTTTAAGATTAATTTTCATATACTATATTTACCCCAACAATCAAATCCACCCAAATTAATCTTCTCACTGTCGCTATGCAATGGAATTTAATACCTAATAGATAATGTACATAGAAGAAAGAACTGATCTTAATAGAAAACTTGACTTTTAAAATCTGTATGTAATTATCTGAGATTAGAATATTCAAAAAGAATATGTTACAGGACCAGAAAGCAAACCAGCACAATTTATGCCTGGATTTTTTATTCTCTTCATGCAGTTATCTATTCATTTAACCAACATTTATATTCAATTATGTTTTTGTTGGTTAAAATTGGAATTTTAATTAGTACCAACATGATTTCAAATCAGGCTATTTTAAATTTTAGAATGTATTGGTCCTTAATACACATTATGTGATTATCAACAGTATTGATTATCTGGAACCCTGGTAAGACCTTCAAGGTCATTATGGATTTTGAATCCTTGAACTATGCTTTAAAGAGCATTACACTGCACTTACTGAGGGAGTGGATCCAATTGAAGTAGACATTTCTAACTTTTTAGTATTTTGTCTTGCTCTCTCTTTAAACACAGATATAACATGTATTTCGAACCACTTTTTACATTTTACATCTCACCAAACAGCCAATGAATATTAACTCATCTTTCTTGTTTTAGAAAATAATTGAATGTTTTTAATAACACATTGCTGACTCAGCAATCCATTAATTCATTTTGAAATATTAACTGATTTTTTTCCTTCATAGGTTCCTGAAGTGAAACAAGAAAATATTTAAGTTTTTTTCCTAAAATCTGTCTCAAAAAAATCTGAAGCCTTCTGGGAATGGAGAGGATTCTGACTATACTTAAATATTTGAGAGGGCAATTCCTTAAAATCTAACTGTGTACCACTCCCCAACCACCGCCCAGGCTTGCTGAGTGTGTAGTAGGTAAATGGAAAATGCTATAAACAAGTTCTCTCTCTTTAGAAACATACAAGGGATGGAGTAAAGTGAGCCATGACAAAGAGGAAATCAGCCAGGAATAAGAACTATGCAATAGATGGTTGCAAGCATGGGCGTAGAAGCCAGGCAGCCTGGCAGTGGTTGGCCAGAAGGAAATCTAGTATGGAGACTGTGTGATCATCTCAAGGGGAACAGTGAGGCTTCCAGACCTGGGGCCTGGGCAGAATCTGGGATGCCTGGTCCAGTGCAGAAGACATGGACGTGGGAGCCAGGCAGCCTGGGTTAAAATCCCAGCTCTGACACTCACCAGATGTGTAACCCAAAGTCAGTTATTATTGTCTTTGTAGCCTAAACTACAAAAATGGCAATAAATGGACTGCCCACCTCATTAAACTGTTGTATGGATTAACTAAGTTGTAGGTGCTGGCAAGAAATGGAATCTTACCAAATCTCCCGTCTCCCCACATCCTTCACATTTTTTTCCTCCCTGGGCTTCTATGATGCTGCCTCATCTTTATTCCCTACTACCACTTTGATCATTCTTCAAACTCAGCTTGTGCAAGACTACTGTTTTTAAGAGCTGTCTTCTGGACAACTCTCAATGTCATGGCATCCTATGAAGTCCCTACCATCTGCTTAAGAAACTTCAAGCTTTGTCTTCTACAGTCTATGCTGATTTTTTTTTTTTTTAATGTTTCTTTGCGCAGTCCCTTTAGATGAACCTTACACTTGGATGGCCCACCAGGCTTTTGATTTGGCATATTTCTTCTCAGTTTATCATTCTAGCACTGCAGTGCTTGCTGTGGATGGCTGCTACTCAGCCCTCTGCACTGGACTAGGCATCTCAGATTCTGCCCAGGCCCCAGGTCTGGAAGCCTCACTTTTCCTCTTGGGATGATCAACCAGCCTCCATACTAGATTTCTTTCTAGTCGAGCACTGCTTAAAGGATCAAAGACCCTCTGGTTCTCTTATTCCCCACATTCACCCAATCTCCTTTTTCTCCATGATTTCAACATTCATAGATAGGCTAATGGAAATAATGATTTAAGGTTGATTGAGTGCTACCATATACCAGCACTGTTTTGAGACAGTATTATTTTCCTCACAGAAGTGGTGGGTAACATAATCAAGTCACAAAGCAAAGGAAAGACTGACAGTCCCAGTCCCTATGCTGGGTGTATACTGAGTACGAATTTTAGAAGCAGAGTCACTGTCTAGATGGGAATCCTGCTTGGTTTGGGATCTGCATGACCTAAGGTAAACTGTTTAGCAGGTCTATGACTTGGTTTCTAGTTTGTAAAATGGGGATAATTATGCATATCTCCAAAAGTTTGTTTAAGTGAGTATTAAGAGTACTAGCATGTGCTGAGCAATTAGTACCCAGCACTTAGAAAGTGCTCTAATAGCTAGTTATTATTATTATTATTATTATTATTATTTTGTTTTCTTTTCTTTTTTGAGACAGGATCTCCCTCTGTCACCCAGGCTAGAGTGCAGTGGCATGATCTGAGCTCACTGAAGCCTCAACTTCCCAGGCTCAAGCAATCCTTCCACCTCAGCCTCCCAAGTAGCTGGGACCACAGGCACGTGCCACCATGCCCGGCTAATTTTTTGTATTTTTTGTAGAGAAGGGGTTTCTCAATGTTGCCCAGGCTTGTCTTGAACTCCTGAGCTCAGGCAATCGGCCTGCCCTGGCCTTTCAAAGTGCTGGTATTACAGGCGTGAGCCACCACGTCCAGCCTAGTTATTAGTATTATTACTACTGTGTACTGCCTCTCATGATGTCCAAATCACTATCTTTGTTCCAAATTTCTCAAACTCCAGGCCTATTTATCCAACTCTACTAGATGCCTGCATATTTTACAAATGTCTCAACTTACTATTATCTCCCTAACTTATTATTCTAGTATAACTTACCTTGGTGAATATCACCATCACGCCAAGCACTGAAGTCACTCAAGGCTCCTCCTTTTTAATCAATTAACCTCAAAGATGGATTTTCCCCATATTTTCCCAGCCTTATATCTTATCCATCTTCCTTTCTCTCACCCTTACCTAAAGCACACTCATTTCCAGTAATTTTGAAATACTTAATGTTAGTTCATTTCATTGGGAAAAAAAAAAAAAAAGGAACCCTAAGGGAACCCTACTATATGCTAGCCAAGACACTGATCGTGCAAAGATGAACAGGACCTAATCTCTGCCTTCAAGAATTTCACAGTCTAATTAGGAAGACAAAAACATTAACAAACAATTGAATACAATGTGGCAAGGGCTTACAAAACATAGGCGAATGTGTTAAGGGAAGGTAGAAGAGATTGTGGAGGTGAAGAAGGCAATATCAGAGCTCAGTCTAATTTAACAAACAACATGGTACCCGGTTCGTGGTAGGTGCTGGGGATATTGTTTATGACTTGGAGACTCTATAGGAAAGGAAAGCATCAAAATATATTTTAATATAAAGTAGTGAATGCTAAGATACAGGGAGGCACAGCATGTTCTCAGAATGCCATCAAGATACTTGTAGTTTAGGAATAAGAAACTTGGAGAATAAGTCAGGAAGTTTAGTGATTGTTCATACAACTTCCTCTGCTTGATCTAACTTCTCTCATTTTGTTTTTCTGGAGAAACCCATGTTTAAGATTCCAGTTATTACCTTCAGTTTGAAGCTGATTCCAAGTGCTTTTGATCCTCAGTGTCCTGTTCACCCCACCCCACCCTCAACATTTTGTCTCTCTTTGACCACTGATCTGTGACAGCAAATGTAACTTATTTTTTCAGCTTAATGATTTACACAGCCATTTCCCTCTCAATCTATTATCAAGTGTGTTGTGGAGAGTTTGCCATTAAAAAACTCATATTTCTTAGAGTAATCCAATGAATTATTACATTATTGTTAAATCGCTTGTCATGCATATTTTCTTCATTGAATATATGAGCCTTTCCCCAGTGTTTCCTACATGCTGAACACTGAAAAATCATACCTACCAGAGCTGGTGAGCTCTGATTCATGTGGCATCTTTGTATACTCTGGAAAGGAGCTGTGTTAGTCAGCTCAGCACAAAATATAGACTAGGTAGCATAAACAACAGAAATTTATTTTCTCACAGTTTTGGAGGGTGGCAGTTTGGGATCAGGGTGCCAGCTTGATTGGGTTCTGGCGAGCCCTCTTCCTGGCTTGCAGAGGCTGCCTTTGTGCTGTGTTTCCACATCACACACACATACACACAGACACAGACACACACACATGCACACACACGGAGAGAGAGAGAGAAAGAAAAAGAAAGAAAGAGAGAGAAAGAGAGAAATTGCAAGCTTTCTGAGGTTTCTTATAAGGGCACTAATCCTGAGGGCCTCGCTCTCATGATCTCATCTAAACCCAGTTATCTTACAGAGGCACCATCTCCAAATACCATAACACTGGAGGGAAGGGCTTCAACACAGAATCTGAGCAGAGGATGCGAGGACAGTTCAGTCCAGAGCATTCCACCCAAACCATCACCCACATGGATTTGCAGGATAGCCCCACCCTTTCCACCCTGTGGGGTTACTGGCCCCACCCCCTAGCTCTGACAGGCTTGAGTCCTCTGAGTGGTTCTGCCTCCAAAGAGCTGAGTGGAGACTGTCCAACCTGTTGAAACTGAGGCTGTGGCTCTGGCTATCTCTGAATTGCCTTAGGGACCGACCATTTTTTCCTCTCCTTGAAAAATAGTGCAAGTTCTCAGTCAAATAAGCAAACAAGCCCATCATGTCTAACCCAAGAAGTCTCGAAGCCTTCATTCTTTTTGTCCCATCTTCATCCCCTTCAGTTCAAACTGGCAGAATATCTGCTCACATAATCTCATAAATTCTTATCAAATGGTTGTCCAGTCACACTCTTAGTGTTCTTTTCAGAACAAGTTTTTTTCATTTTTTAATAATATGGATAAGCTGAGAATTTCCCAAATCTTCAAGTTCTGGCTCCTTTTTGCTGAACAATTTCCTCTTCAACTTATCTTTTTTTTTTTTTCATTTCAGCAGAAAAGGTCAGGACCAAACCAACTGCTCCTTGGTCAGATTGCTTAGAAATGTCAAACATTTAATTTCATCACTCACAAGTTCTACCGTCCCCAAAACACTAGAATACAGTTCAGCTAAGTTCTTTGCCATTTTATAACAAGTATCACCTTTCTTCCAGTTTCCAATAACATATTCCTCAATTCCATCTAAGCCCTCACCAGAATCACCTTTACTGTTTATATGTTTAGGATGCACCTGAAAATTCTTCCAGCCTCTCCTCACTACCAAATTCCAAAGCCATTTCCCCATGTTTAGGTATTAGTTACAGTAGCACCCCCATTTCTTGGTACCAAAATTTGTCTTAGTTCAGGGTGCCATAACAAAATACCATAGACTAGGTGGCTTAAATAAGATAAATTTTATTATCTCACAGTTCTAGAGGATAATGTCCAAGACTACAGTACCAGCAAAGTAGATTTCATTCTGAAGCCTCTTCTGTTTTCTCACAGATGGTTGTTATCTCACTGCATACTCACATGAACTCTTTGTGTGCCTGTGGGATAAGAGAGACAGAGGGCCAGCTCTCTGGTGTCTTCTCTTTTCAGGGTACTAATCAGGAAGTCCCCACAGTCACGACCTCATCTCAACCTAGTTATCTCCCAAAGGCCCCATCCCCAAATACCGTCACATTGGAGATTAGGCTTCAACATATGATTTTTGGGGGACACAATTCATTTTAAAGCAGGTGCCTTCCTCAAGACACTTTATGTCCATCTGTAGGCAATTTGTCATAATAAACTAATTTTAATAGAACAAGGTGTTCCACTGCTATCTGCCAGAAAATTGTTGTAGTAATACCTAAATCTGCAAAGTCTACCATGTGCAAAGTCTCCAGGAGCAAAGTCTCCAGCTCCTCTGGAGTTACACAGTAAGCAACCTACACAATTATTTGCTGTAGTCCAGGTTATTCCTTCCTTGTCCTCAACTGACAATTTTTATGTATTATAAGGAAAATAAATGCTTCAGAAATCTATTAAATCAGAAATCAGATGTTTAGATAAGTAAACTATTTACTCCAAAATTAGTACAAAGAAAAGACCATCTTAATAAGTAAAGAGTACGGTATATGATTTCAATTTGACAAGACACAATACTGTGTGACTAAAAAACTGGGCTATAAAAGTGATAGCTTTTGCTGAGTTTGAGTACTATAATTATTAAGAAAATCCGTTATTTAATAAAAGCAGCTGAGAACCTGTCAGATTCAAAATCACAAGGTTGAAATTGACCTAAATAGGTCCATATGTTGGTAATCCTGTTTCCAGAAGGGACCATCCTTAAGTCACCCAAAATAAAGGAATATCCTGTTAAATACAGATTAACAATTGATCCTATAAAATATCTTCCTTGTGTTTAACTTAAATCCATGGTACCTAAAAGTTAACTTCTTTTCTCTTGTTCTGTCAATGTCAGAATAAATGTTGCAGCAAATATGAAGTGCCTAGAATGTGGCAGGAACTCTGTAGATGGTAAAACAAAAATTAATTCACGTAGAACCCCTCTTATTAATGTATTTAAAATACTTCTCAGGCTTCCTTCTTTTCTGACAAGTTACACTATTAACTTTGTACAAGCAAATATTAATAATCAACTAGTTGATTATACAGTCTGAAATTTTCTTTTTAAAATATGAATATGGCAGACCATGATCTTAAGTTTCTATTACAACACATACTGCAGACATGCAAGATTTAGCAAGAAGGTATTAACATTGTAAATAGCATTACTTTCAAATCTACAGAAAATGGCTTTCTAAGATTTGTGCCAATCATTCATTTTTAAAAATTGGGAATGCCGGCCGGATGTGGTGGCTCATGCCTGTAATCCTAGCATTTTGGGAGGCAAAGGCAGGGGAATAGCTTGAACCCTGGAAGCGGAGGCTGTGGTGAACCAAGATCATGTCATTGCACTCCAGCGTGGGCAATAAGAGTGAAACACCATCTCAAAAAAAAAGTTGAGAATGCCTAGATTTAATAATTTGAGGAAATTTTTTAAAAGAAAATGAGCAGTACCTTTTCATCACCATGGGCTCCTTTCACCTATTTTCTTTTCTTAATTATGCCATATTTTCTAATCTTTTCTCAATATTTTACAGTAAGTCTTTTCCATTCAGCTTATCTCCACATAAAATAGAACACATAAGATTTTCCCACAATTATCTTTTCTTTCTTTCCTTCAGACTATTTCCTTCATCATAGATTATTTTAGACATATTAGAGTACTTAATGTGTTTGGATTGCTACAAGAATAATTGTGCATAGGCCCAATTCTGTATTGACTGGTTATCTTCAGTTTTATGTAGTCCTATTAAAAGCAGATTTTTTTTGTTTTAGTTCTTAACATTTCATGTGCAGAATATTTGTGCTATTTCATGGTAGTTTTACCTTTAATTATGTTGGCGCATTTTGTGTATTTCCAGTTTTAAAATTGTATAAAATAAAGGATCCTTAACCACTGCTGTATAAGAGTAGGAGGAGTGCTCCTATTTTCCTGGTTCTTTGTCACAGCCTCCCCTCAGGAATGGAAACCATGGTGGCATAACTGGAGAGCAGCTTATCAGGCACACAAGTTTAGGGAATCCAAGGGAAGAATGCTCTGGTTAATTGTGGGTCAGCATAGAAAAGAACATGATCATGTCCTTTGCAGGGACATGGATGGAGCTGGAGGCCATTATCCTTAGCAAACAAATTCAGGAACAGAAAACCGAAAGCCACATATTCTCTTATAGGTGGGAGGTAAATGCTGAGAACACATGGACACATAGAGGGGAACACACACTGGGTACTTTAAGAGGGTGGAGGGTGGAGGGTGGGAGGAGGCTGAGGATCAGGAAAAATAACTAACAGGTACTAGACTTAATACCTGGGTGATGAAATAATCTGTACAACAAGCCCTCATGAAACAAGTTTACCTATGCAACAAACCTGTACTTGTACCCTTGAACTTAAAATAAAAGTTAAAAAAAAAAAGAAATAATAAGATCATTTTCTTAATTGCATGGCAATGTAGTAAGAAAAAAATCTTAAAAAATGACTAAGATTTATATTTCTGTAACACTTAACATGACAGTTTTTAAACCATTCATCGGTTTATTTTCACACATCCCCAAAAGATTCAAAAATCTTTAACTACACACATGGACACATAGAGGGGAACACACACTGGGTACTTTAAGAGGGTGGAGGGTGGAGGGTGGGAGGAGGCTGAGGATCAGGAAAAATAACTAACAGGTACTAGACTTAATACCTGGGTGATGAAATAATCTGTACAACAAGCCCTCATGAAACAAGTTTACCTATGCAACAAACCTGTACTTGTACCCTTGAACTTAAAATAAAAGTTAAAAAAAAAAAAGAAATAATAAGATCATTTTCTTAATTGCATGGCAATGTAGTAAGAAAAAAATCTTAAAAAATGACTAAGATTTATATTTCTGTAACACTTAACATGACAGTTTTTAAACCATTCATCGGTTTATTTTCACACATCCCCAAAAGATTCAAAAAGCATTATCTACACTTAAATGATTTCATTTTTTCTTTTAGTGAATCAAACAGCTTTTTTTTGCCAGATTGCATAAACTGACCAGGTGTTTGATCACTTTTAGCAGATGTTGGCAATATATTGATATTACTAATGCCAACACTTTTGATAAAATGTTGAACTGATATTATTATGAACTCACCTTTCAATTTTTCATTAAATATGAAAGTGCATACTTATTTCCTTGTTGTTTCTTGAAAATATCCTTACAAACTATGCCAACTCTCTCTTGAAAAGGAAGAAAAAACAAATTTACTTCGACTTTACCAGATGCCGTGTTATTCAAAAGTTGTTTTTGTTTTTGTTTTATTTTGTTTTCAGGGAAAACCCCACCAATCTAAACAGTGAAAAAATTAAAAGACTGCATGATGTTTTTTAAGTATTGCTACAATATAAATGAGAGGTATTAATCTGCAGCACACCAATCCAAATCCTAAATTACATAACAAACAGATTGCTCGTTTTCTGTCACATATAGCCTCCTCTCTTTGTTAAAACCATTGTAATACTGCTAATATCTATAACTTAAAAACGAGGCATACAAGGTTAGGATGTCTCTGAAAAACAAAAAAGTTTTTAAGGTGGGGCCTTCATTGTTTGTGAAGAGCTAATCATTCAACAATTAAATGTTTGACAAGTTTGACAAGCTAAAACTAGACAACGAAATTGACTGTTGCTTAAAACAACACAAAACATCCTTTTAGGGGAAATTGGTAAACCTCTTCTAGGGGAAATAAGATCCATTTTCATGTTAACTAAGTTTAAGTTGCCATTAACGTGATAATAATAGAGGGAGAATAAACTGATTTTGATTACATGTTTAGTGTTAATTCAAGTGCCTCTTGATATCTCCCCAAATTAGTTTGTTAAAATAAAATTGCCTGTTGACAATCTATTTTATAAACATTTAGGTTATCTATAATTTAACTGTAGTTTTACTTAAGCCATAACAAATAGTGTTTGTAGTATAAATGTCATTTATATCCAAAACTTAACTTAGATTTAAAAATATTCTTTACTGATTTATTTGCTCACTGTTTCTTCCTGAATCATATTCTTTCTTTCTGGATTTATTTATTTCTTAATGAAATATGTCCTTTAGTGTTTTTTTCAAGTGAAGGTGGGAAATTCTGTGTCATTGTGTATCTTTAAACTTCTTTATTCCACCTTCTCTCTTAAATGTTTAACTTTTCATTGAAATTTATCTTGTCAGCATATTGAAGTTACTCTTTCATTCTCTTTTGGTCTTTCCTAGTGCTGATGAGGACTTCTATCAGCCTGATTGTTCCTTTGTAAATTACCTTTTATCTCTGTTTGATTTCAAAATTCTCTCTTTGTCCTTCATGTTCTGCCATTCCACTACAAAGTGACTACTAGGTATAATTTTTTTTTGTCTATTTAAATTTTCAATATAATTACTCATTGTTTTCCTCAGTTTTCAATAAATGTTTCAGCCATCATTTCAAAGATTTCCTCTTCCCTATCAATACAGTTATTATTATTATTATTTTATTATACTTTAAGTTCTAGGGTACATGTGCACAATGTTCAGGTTTGTTACATATGTATTCAAGTGCCATGTTGGTGTGCTGCACCCATTAACTCATTAACTCATCATTTACATGAGGTATGTCTCCTAATGCTATCCCTCCCCACTCCCCCCACCCCACGACAGGCCCCGGTATATGATGTTCCCCTTCCTGTGTCCAAATGTTCTCATTATTCAATTTCCACCTATGAGTGACAACATAGGGTGTTTGGTTTTTTGTCCTTGCAATAGTTTGCTGAGAAGGATGGTTTCCAGCTTCATCAATGTCCTCACAAAGGGCATGAACTTATCCTTTTTTATGGCTGCATAGTATTCCATGGTGTATATGTGCCACATTTTCTTAATCCAGTCTATCATTGATGGAAATTTGGGTTGGTTCCAAGTCTTTGCTATTGTGAATAGTGCCACAGTAAACATACGTGTGCATGTGTCTTTATAGCAGCATGATTAATAATCCTTTGGGTATATACCCAGTAATGGGATGGCTGGGTCAAATGATATTTCTTATTCTAGATCTTTGAGAAATCGCCACATTTGTTACTGGAATTCTTATTAGACATATGCCAGGGCTTCTTGATATTTTTTTCCTTGCCTTTTCAATTTTCTTTAATATTTTTCTTTTCTTTCTCTCTCTCTGTTGCATTTTTGTATGCTTTGATCTACCTATTCACTTATTTTTCTCTTCATCTACATCTACTCTACATACTCTCTATTATTGTTTTATTTCAATTATTTATGATTTTATTTGATTGAAATCTCCTTTTGGCTTACACTAGTGGGAGCAGGGAACACAGGATTCTATAGTGTTCTGATGAGATAATGCTATAAGTGATGCAAAAGAGCAAATGCCTCTGATAAGACTGTAAGATGCATGAGAGAAAGGATGTTTCATTATCTAGGTAGCCCTACTACCCGGTAAACAGCCTGGCAAATAGTATGTTCTCAATAAATGTTTTCATTAATGGATTAAATATAAACCAAGTAAATGTTAAACGTCACAACAATATACCTTAATATTAATATGTTGCCTTTAATAATTGCCAGTTGTTCAAATACAGTAATTCTCAAACCAGAGATATTAAAAATCACCTCTGGAGAACACTGAAGTGTAGATCCATAGGTCCCACCATAGAGTTTCTGATTAATTAGGTCTGAGACCTAAAAATCTGTATTTTCACAACATGTGAAGTCACATAAACTATAAATTTTGATTCTGAGAACCAAAGAAGTACCTTGAAAGAAATACTGTCTGAGTGCAACCAGATTTAGAAATGGCAATGCTAGAAAGGTAAAGCAAAGATTCTTCTACATGACTTGGTCAGCAGATGGGACAGGAAGAGACTGCCAGGAAGGAAAAGCTTTGGAATGAAGGAGCAAAAGTTAAATATTAGGAGGAAGTTTGAGAAGTTCTGATGCTGTCTTGGAATCCTCCTGTTCTAAAACAAAGCTACCTTGTTTTAAAAATACACAAGTAATAAACATTTAGTCATTTGCTCTAGTAAATTGTATGCATTTTGCAGCATATACTTTTTTTTTAACTTCTTCACATGGGTTCTTTTACTAATTAAAGCTAATTGGAAATAGGTAGAAAAGGTTAATATTGGGTCTGTTTCCTTGTGGATCTATTTTTTAAGATTTGCATTTAATTCTGTGGGATAATAGAATGATAATGTAATGTAATTTAGCTTAATATCTATTTTGTGTTAGATGACAGTTTTATTAAGCAGAACCAATAATCATCGTTATTCAGAGTCATAAAGACCCATTATAAATGGTCTCATTTTCCCTAATTTTAATTTTACCTCTTAGAGTATGCCTAGAATTGCTAAAATGGTTACACTTGGTTTCTTTCATAAATATCATTTTAACAATCAGTATGGAAACATAAGTCATCTAGTAGTTAAGTCCCATTATTCTACATATTTGACATATTTGATGCAAAACTATTTTAGTGTCTTGGTTTCTCTTAATTATACTTTCAGACTAACAAATTTCAGGAAGTTAAATTACCATCTTTTATGTATCAGAGCCTTAACATTGAGATGAATAGGCTTTTGTTTCTGGGATGCCACCTTTCTGACTCTTGTGTTTCTTAGGGTAGAGATGAACAGATTAGACAAAAGAAGGACTTGTCCCCAAGTAAGGTGGTTTTATGTTTATAAGGCATTTTCTTTTCTTTCTTTCTTTTTTTTTTGCGGGGGGGGGGATGGGGTCTCTCTCTGTTGCCTGGGTTGGAGAACAGTGGCTTGATCTCCATTCACTGCAACCTCTGCCTCCCAGGCTCAAGCGATCCTCCCACTTCAGCATCCCAAGTAGCAAGTAGCTGGGACTACGGGCGTGCAACACCATGCCCTGCTAATTTTTGTAGTTTTTTGTAGAGTCAGGGTTTCACCACATTGCCCAGGCTGGACTCAAACTCCTGCGCTCAGGCCATCAGCCCGTCTTTGCTGGGATTATAGGCATGAGCCAATGTACCTGGCCTTATCAGGCATTTTTACTTAAGGTGAATACATTTAGGGAACAGTCAGATAATTTTCTGTCCCAACAATTGCAACAAGAGATGGGAATTTATAGAAGAGAGAAAATGGAGTTATTTGGGTCATAAATACATCAGGGGAGAGAGGGCCTTAGAAGTTTCCTCATTTTAGGGCTCTTTTGAGTGACATCAAATATCTGTTTAAAGTTGCACAGTTTATTGAGTATTCTGACTTGCAACCTTTCATATAGGCCTACACCATTCCTTTCAGAGGAAGATCACTATTATTCTAAACTTACACCGAGAGGACTAAGTGTAGAGAAATTAACTCACATCCAAGCCAGTTACCTGGTTTGAGTGGAGGCAAAGCGTCAGCTTTTTTCACAACATCAGAGTTTTTACAGTCAGAACATATCCCAGAGGCTTTGGATGCCTGGGAACAGAGGCAAAAGGTCAAGCAAGTTCAAAAAATGGAGGTGGAAGGTCATCTCAAATACAAACTTTACCAGCTTTTTATTATTGTCCGGGGACCAGCATGCAACAATTGCTTAGAATTCAAGTAAAGTCAACTCCTTTCAGCTTCTGTCATGGGCACTATAGGTGGCTCCTGTTGCTTTTGAGTAATAATTCTATTTCATCTATACATGATTAAATAGAACTCTCTTCTATAAAATTTGTGCCTGGATGAACCAAAGATGCATTTTCAAGCATTCAAGAATATGCAGGAAGAAATCAGATCCACTCATGGATACAAACGTGGATTGTAACCTATGATGCCATTATGTAATTTGATATTTTACTTTACATGATTCCATTATTTCTTCAAAAAGTAATCTGTGAATGCCAGAACTGTGTTATGCACTGATGTCATTGAGAAAAAAATATAGTCTTTGCTCATACTCTGGTTGGGCAAGAAAGCATTGACAATACAACATGGTCAATAAAACAGAATTTTTAGTAGGCCATGGGAATGTAGAAGAAGATACTTTAAGGCAACCTTTCAATTATCTTTTGAAATGATTGTTTCACGGTGATTCATTTACATGTATGCATATCAGTGATTGAAAGTATCTATGTATGTATGCAGCTGTAATCTTTCTTGGTTGCCACACACTTTTTAAAATAACATTCCCAATTTGTTTAAACAGAGAATCCCCATAAAGAATGGTAAATTAGAAAGTGCTCTGATTGGTCTTGGAGTATGTAGTTTAACTTAATAGATATTGGACTATCTTTAATATAGGGATCATGATAAGCCATGCTGAGAATCGCGTTTAAAAATTCTTGGATAAATTAATGAAAGAAATACTTTAAGTTTTAACCGAACAGATATTTATTTTCTGGGTTATAACCATCTCTTAAAACATTAGCATGACTGGAAGGCTGTAACTACCCATGAATCCTGCCAGTTTAGTAAAGTCCTTAAGATAAAGCTAAAATAACTGAGAAAACAGAATATTTCTGACAATATGTTCCGAATGTATAAAGCTCTTGGTCAAAAACCATGGTCATATAAAATCCATGTTCTGCCCCTTGAGTTTTTAGGTCAAGTACTTATACCCATTGATTAATATACATAATGCAAATTATATAAATTCTAGCCAAGCTGTTTGGTTATATTTTTGTTATCTTTATTTTAAATAAAAAAGATTGTGGACTTCAGAGTAAGTCTTTGTAACTAAATTCAATCTTTGCCATCTTTGACCCTGGACAAATTTTTACTCCAAGATTTAATTTGTTGTCTAGAAAATAAAGATAATACCACCACATAGTTCTACTGTTAGAATTGAGTCCAACATGAGGAGCTGGTATAGTATCTAACACAGCATAACTTCAACATCAATGATAGTTCCTCTTCATGATTGACTACAAACCCTATGCTAGATCATGCTTTCATAAAAGTATTAAACATTAAAAAAAATCTTTTCACGACATTCCACGACATGTCCACCAGACATTCCATTGAGTCAAAAAGCTTAATGATTCCTATTCGGCTTACTTAATTTCTGGGGATATCAAACTCAACTGCCAGCCACTGGGCTGGTCCATGTGAAGAGACCACTCAAAATATTACATGGATTGTGTTTTTCCATGAAAAGTTGAGACTGACCACACATTTTTGCATATTTTCTCATAGTTATAGAATTGAGTGATGTCTCACATTCTATTTGTAATGCACATGCTGGAGTCAGTACATTAAGCAGGAATTGGGGACGTTTTCTCAAATTCATTAAAATATAAAAGCATCTGATGTTAAAAAATGGATTAAATTAGATTCATTGTTTGATATCACATGGATAGCTTAGCTTAGTTGGTCAGAGATTGGTGTTGAGATATCAGGTCTGAGATTCACTTTCCCCCATTCACCAATTACAATCTAATTGATTTTTCACTCACTGGGTTTTTTGTTTTGTTTTGTTTTAGGCTCACTGACTGACTGCAGCTGTAACTTCAACTTGCCAATGTACACCATTGCTCACAAGAGGACCAGCTGAGAGTGTGAATGAATTTATTGCCAGCCCTTTCCTACTCCTAAAACAAAGCAATTCTGTAGATTTGTTACTGATGAGTCATAGCACCATCTTCATATACAAATAACAACATTTCATATAGCACTATTTTCAGTGTAAATGATAGCAGAGATCATGAGGAGACAGTACAAATTATCTTGGGCCATTGTCTTATTTATAGATTAAAGTACAATTATGTTTTTCACTGATTTACCTTCTGACATCTTAGTTAATTAAGTTACTTGTTTCTTTTATGTTCATTCTCCCCTTAGATCTGGCACGTCTATTCTTTTCTTTAATATTCTTTCTGTTGTTAAATTGTTAGTTTTTTCTGAGGGGCAGAATACCTTTTTATCATTATTTTGAGAATGCTAAGTATTTACCTAATTATCCTCCAGAGAACATTGGAAGACAATACCGTTGAGCAAATGGATAAATACTACAAAAGGATTACCGGATAATTCTGTCTTTCTGGAAGCCTCAGTGATTGATTTATTCTCTTTTACCTTTACATATTTTCCTCTAGGTTACTATTTTTTTCCTGACAGGTTTTCAAGCTTATAGTTGGTCATTTTCTCTGTATAAAAAAAATTCTGGGAGTGTGCAAGTGCTCAGAAAAATATTATTTATTAGCAAACTCATTAATTTAAAACCTATTAATAAATTTGCTCATTCATTTAAAAGAAAATATCTAATACAGTATTTATTTTTATATTTATGGCTTTTAGTTAATATACAACTTCAAAAGAGAATTTCAAATCAAATCTTATGCCAGTCTAGAAAACGAATAACTGATATAAACAAAAGATTATAGGCCCAACACAAAACAGTAAGACAGAGATAATTTGTTAATTTAGTTAGGCTGTCAATTAGTCATCTATCATACAATTATTGAAAGCCTACTTTGTGCCAGGGATTTCTTTAGATACAAAGATGAATAAGTCATAGTACATCCCCTCCAAAAACACCTATTATAGCAAGAAAGGTGCTATGTAAATGTGGAAAAGAATACAACAATACAATGTGGTCAGATCTATTATAGAGGTATGTAGAGTCACTGAGAGACCATCTAGCCTATGAATAATACAATCTGGCAGACAATGTATGTTATTTCTGTTTTGATTTGGAATCCATTCTAATTGTTGACAAGTAATTTTGTTTTATTAACTTTTGTGTTAAATTGGCTAATATTTAAATTACTTTAATTCCTCATATAATACAATTAAGAGGTAGAATGAATGATACACTTTGATGAATGAAAGGGTCACATAAGATTAACATTTGTAAAAAATTAATTTGAAAAATAGAATTCAATCCTAAAATGGAAAAGTGACTGCAAAGTTAGAACCATGTTCCTGGAAACTTAGTAGCATAAGCCTGGCATTGACAATCTGATTCATGGTTCTCTTACTATCTACTCACATTGCTCCTTTAGGGGAAATTTGACAATGATGTCTGGAAAATGTGTTGCCACTTTCAAAGATTCTTGCTAACATTTGAGCAAAGTGGAAAGCAGTTCTGGCATTTTGGATAAATGTTCCCCAAATCTTCCTTGCCAGATATTTCATTAAGTAGGAAGTCTCACTAGGGTAATATGGAAAAGCAATTTAAATAGCAGTTTGATTCACAACATGATGATTTTTATAAATAATATTCTGGGAGGTCTTCTGTGCTTTTTATGAATTTAATTTTAATTTTACTGTTGAAGTTGCATGCCTTGTCCTGTCTTTTGTGACCAATAATATCTCCCTGCGACCCGTAGCTCCTTTTCAAAAAGAAACTGTAAATCAGTATATGAAAACATCCCATATTTTACATGAGACTTCAATAAATTACTGTTATTTCTAAAATATTACTTATTCATTATGTTCCCACATAAATGTTCTCTAAAACATTAAGTGCACCCCCTCTCTAATTTGATGGTGCACTTTAATAGCAATATTATAGCCTTTCTTTTAAATACTATATTATAATAATTGTCCCTGCATAATTCTAATTCTCTTGCTAAAAGTGGACCCCTAACAAGCAGGAATTGTATCTTATTCATTGTGTACATTTTTGTATCTCTAACTCAGCACCAAACAAATACATGTGCTTGATTAATATTTTTGAAGGAGTGAATGGGATGACTGACCAATGTTTCATACTTGCTGACATCTACTTATTTTCTGGTAAATATATCTTTCAATCTAATTGTCTTAGTTGAATATCCTCATTTATTGAAACTGGATGAAAAGGATCTTGAGTAATTCTTCTCTCTATCTCACTTGCTTTTGTCCTGGTGCATGTTTTCATTCTTTCTTGGTTGGACAACAGAAATAGCCTTCGTACTAGCTACTTGACATAAAAATCACCACCTCACTATGCCGACATCACTCCTCAGTGATCTTTCCAGACTCAAATCTGCTTATGTCACACTCATTCTCAGAATTCTCCCATGCCTGCCCTGCATTCCACCGTGAATCTATATTCCAATGTCATTTTGCATAGACATAGTACCATATATATGATAGGTCTCCCCATCTTTTCATTTCTGTCCCCCAAGTATCTTGGATAGTGTTCATTAAATAAGCTGAATAAATGCTGTTTGATTGAACAAAGGAAGGTGGCTCCAGTAGCCCACTTGTACCAAAGTATATGCAGGGGAATTCGTTCATAGAAATTTCTATTGGAGCTCTCTGAAAATGGAGATGGGTAATGACTGAGTCCAAGTGTCATCAGATCTAGAGAGTTATGACCAATTTTTAAGGATTCTAATGAAAATCTTGCTCTAATCCCCGAGTTTAATCTTTTAACAACTATTTATTGAATATCTACTATGTGTCAGGTACAGTTCTAGGTGTTGGGGATATAGCAATGGCTACACACACATAATCTCTGGTTTTGTTCAATTGGTTTGTCTATACTCACCACACTTGTCTCTAGGACTCTCCGGTGGTTAAGAGTTATTTTCATAGCCACTTGATTCTTACGCAAACTGAAAATTATCATCCTCAAAGTCCCATCATTATCCTTGTTAAAAAATAAGTGTCAGCCTGGGCAGCATAGGAAGACCTCATCTCTACAAAAAATAAAAATTTTAGCTGGGTATGTGCTGGCACATGCCTGTAGTCCCTGCTACTCAGGGGGCTGAGGCAGGAAGATCACTTGAGCCCAGGAGTTAGAGGTTACAGTGAGCTATGATTGTGCCACTGCACTTCAGCCTAGGAAACAGAGCAAGACCCTGTCTCAAAAGAAAAAATAAGTGTCTGAGTTTTTCAGTCTGGCTGGAAACTCCAAAAGTATCCTATGTCCTCTGAAGGTGTAACAGGTGAGTTCAGATTATCAGACACTACTGCTTACCTTGTGAGATCTATATATGTCATTGGCCAAGGTTCGTTCTAGATCTAGCCTTGAGTCTCTGACCTAAATGTCCGCATCATTTTAAGTACAATGACATTGTATTTCTTATTTTTATCTTTTGATCTGGGCATTTTTGTGCTCATTTTGAGAAATCCACTCGTATTTCAAGCTCTGGAGTAAGATGGTCAAGTGGGGATAATTGTGGGCTTTGGAAATCAGATTAACTAAATTTTAGCTCCATTTACTAACTATTGAACCATGAATAAATTACTTAACCTACCTGAGACTCAATTTTATCAGCTGTAAAATTGGGATAATAGTCCCTATCCCACAGGTTGTGAAAAAATGACATATAAGACAGTGTTATATATTATAGTGCCTGGTATTTAATACTTACACATTAAAATTACTGTGCAATTTATCTGCATCAAACAGCACACTAAGAGAGAGAGTTCTGAGATAACTAAGATAACTTATAAATATGCACTTATGGTAATAGAGAATTTATTTAAACTTTGCCAACTTTTCAGAACACCTAATATTTTTATGAAATGTGGTGAGTGAAAATGATGACCCCGAGAAAGGCAATGTTTTCTACTACTACTTTTTATAAAAAATCCTTCATCATAAGGTCAAGAATTAGATTTCTTGATATTTCATTTCTATATAAAACTATTCCCATTTTAAAGAACAGATTTTGTGCATACATACAGTAAAATTGCTACATTTTCATAAGAAAATTCATTCAAAGACAAAGTCTACTAAATTAAATCCAAGGACAGGACAAGACCATATTAAAATAAGCTACATTTAAAAATAGAACTTTGTGGCCGGGCGCGGTGGCTCAAGCCTGTAATCCCAGCACTTTGGGAGGCCGAGATGGGCGTATCATGAGGTCAGGAGATCGAGACCATCCTGGCTAACACGGTGAAACCCCGTCTCTACTAAAAACTACAAAAAACTAGCCAGGCGTGGTGGCGGGCGCGGTGGCGGGCGCGGTGGCGGGCGCCTGCAGTCCCAGCTACTTGGGAGGCCGAGGCAGGAGAATGGCGTGAACCCGGGAGGCGGAGCTTGCAGTGAGCTGAGATCCGGCCACAGGACTCCAGCCTGGGTGACAGAGGGAGACTCCATCTCAAAAAAATAAAATAAAATAAAATAAAAAATAAAAAAATATAAAAAATAAAAATAGAACTTTGCACATGCAAACTGAAAACAAAATAATAAGCATGTGTGTTAGGTTTTTTATTTGTTTTGTTTTTTATTCTGTTTTTTCTTTTCAGTAAAAAGGTTTTATAAGTGTATATGCGTTAGAAGACTGAAGCATTTTCAAGAGCCAAGAATGCCATGGTGATTTCTGTGAGATTGTTTCCAAGGACTACAAGAAACACACTGGTCGCTAAATGTGAATTAGGAAACATGAACTCTTACATACACAACAGCCCTAAAGAAAAGCAAAAGAAAAATCTATCTTAATTTTGGGTCCAAAATTTCACCCATACCTATAGTTGCAAAATAAAACAGAGAAAAATGGTCTTTATTAACAGTGGTTTAAATGTCCCTGGGGTGGTGCAATTGACTTTTAAAAATAGAAAGCTGGTATATCAAAATAAATATCCTTTGTCTCTTATTTATTGGAGAGAGGGATATTCTCACTAATCACCATACTATAAATTTAAGAGACTTAGAGCATCTTACAGTTTCTTTTATTGGTCACATTTCCCTGGTATCCTTGGAAAATGACTTCATCAAACACAAACAAATTTTTTAAACTGGTAGATTAAAAAGAGAAGTTATCTCTTTTGCTTCCAGGGGTTTTGTGAGTCCCACATTTACGTATTTATCACTGTAATTTGAATAATTTCCAACACTACCATCAACACTACCATCCAACATGTATATTGTACAGTAGGTTTTCTTAAATATTTCCATATTGTGGCACTCATTGAAAATAGTATTTGTGTACACACTGGGGTAAAAGAGAAGGGTTTGCCCAGCAGACATTGAAAGCAAAAGGCAGGGCCCCATGCCTAAGCTCTGAGGACTATAGGCATCACTGTTGTTGGCAAACCTGCAGCCTGATTGGAAACATTGGGGTATATTAGCATGCCAGTTGGAAAGCTCTGTGTTTGATTTCAAATAACACATATTAGTAATAAAGAGAGAATAATACACTTCCTCCCATCCCAAAAAGAAGGCTGACAATAGCAAGTGTTAGAGACAATGTGGATAAATCATTCTACTACAAATTGTTAGCGGTAGTATAAATTGACACAAGTGTTTTCAAAAATAATTCAATATTATCTTGTAAAGCCAAATTTTCACACATTCTACAATTCAGAAATTCCTCCTCAAGATATGTGCATATGTATGTGTATGCATGTGCATGTATAAGAAGACATGCACCAGAAGATATGTACAATAATATTTTTAGCAGTACTACTTGTAATAGCAAAATAATGCCACCTCTAATGCTCATTGACAGGAAAATGGACAAATAAATTGTGATATATTTGCACACACATGCACACACACACAATGCTGTGTGTTTTTTTGTTTTTTTTTTTTTGAAGTTTCCTTGAGCCTAAAGTTTAGCAGAAAGTATTTCCGTAGTTTATATTGTATCTTAGCTTTCTATTGAAATAGATTGTTTCCAATGTCTATGTTGATGTCAGGCAAGTATTTGAGCTTTAAGTCTCAAGTAAAAGCAATTAGCAAAGGTGAACCTGTTTGTACTGAGTTGGGTGTTTCCTTTTACCTGAAATTGTCGATGAAAAATTTGGGATTGCAAGTAGCAAATTAAATTCCTGAGCAATTTTACCTATGTAAGCTAATTATTCATGGTTTGAGGGAAAGGAATAAGATTGTATACCTATGTAACTGATAAATTGTCTTAAGCATGTTTTCTTTTAGAGTTTAAAATATAATGCTTAATGTTTCTCATCTAACTTGGGCATAATAATGACAATCACTAAAACAGAATGCAGCATGTCAAGCAATTTAACTTTAGAAAGGAATGTCTTTAAAGGAATTAGAAAGGCAAGAAGGAGAAAAAGAGATTGATTTCTTAGTCTCCCTTAGTGTGTTCAAAATTTAACAATTCTTCCTGTCTAGAAATTGTTATATGTAGCTTTAATCTTTCTACTACAATGCGACTTCATTTTCTCTTTTTATGTCTTGGAAGGCAGAGGGCCCCAAGAGTGTAAGAGAAGTTAAAGAATAACCAGCTCTACAACCACGACTGGGTAGTGTTGACACAACTATAAAATGAAAGCTATTCCACTTGTTCTATCACCCTTAAACTTTGGAAATAGTGTCCAATAGTGGAAAATTTAAAAAAAGGGGAAAAAAAGCCTGCCTTGTTTTCCAGCGGAAAAGGATCATGAGTCTGTCTTGCCATGATAGATTAGATCAATTGTATTTCTTTCAAAATATTTTAAAACAAAATGAAGCCTAAAAGAAGTTTAATGTCATCATTGTGATGTCAGTAACCTGTGACACTTAAGCAATTGATTCCTATTTTCATTTTACTTTATTAATAATCCTTTGTATATTTTCTGACACATTATCCTGTTCATACTTTCACAATCACTTCAATTTTGAAGATAGTCTCATTACAGTATGTACTCATGAGGGCCAGTCTCATCTGTTGGAGATTGAGATCATGTATCAGGAATACCCTTTGAGTTTTTGTGGCCTTAAAAGCAATGTAAATTGGATCACAATTACAGAAAAATAACCAGTCTGTAACTATTTGTCTCAGACTTCTTAATGGTAGCTCTTGTACTTGAAATGAGTTAGAGAAGACTGTTCAACATCAGATCTTTTCTGAGGAACTTATTGAAGTACATTTGAAGTTTATCATTCTCTTAAAAGTCCTAGGAAGTTTTAGAGAAACTGCTGGTTCCAAGTATGTGTTGTCTCTCACATGACATTTCTAACGATCCTCAATAATTGTACAGAGAATATTTTAAATATATCAACGTATTCACTATTTATGAGACTTTTATTGCAAACATTGAATTGATTCAAGCATAGAAAAATGTCTAGAAATTATTAAAAACATAGGAAATATACACTATTATTATTCCAAGTTTTGGGGAAAATAAATAAGGCACATTGTTGCTATGTCACTTGTTAACTGGAAATTATTCTTCTCAGATTTTTATGTTTTACTTTGTCACCTAGGCTGGAGTACAAAGATACAATCATAGCTCACTGTAGCCTTGAACTCCTGGCCTCAAGCAATCCTCCGACCTCAGCCTCCCAGAGAGCTGGAAATACAGGTGTAAGTCACCAGGAGCCACAGATCTGTCCAAATTAATCATTAAATAAATCCTGAGCAGTAGATTTGGGAGAAAAGCCTTTCTGTTTATGTGCAATCCCTGAAAGTCTGTCTAGAGAATAAATTTCCAGATGCCACACATGCACAAAAAATTGTACCTATGAATAAATTTATAAAATAGTTTTTTCATAACATTTGCAAATAATGTTTTTTACCAAGCCATTTTATAATTTTGAGTTGAAATAAACTATATTATTTACATTGTTTGTAATTTATGATTCTTTTTGCAACAGTCTCTTACCAAGTAGTAATTACATACATTTTCTGAATTACAGTCTGTTTATTTTTTCAATTAGAACTTGCTAATTTTTTCTAGATTCTTGATTTCAAATATCAGCTAATTACAACACTACATTTCCCATGAACTTTGTAGGTCCAAGGTTTTCTCTGTAACTTGATAACCAATTTGAATTAATTTATTTTGGCATCATATGGAATTAGTGTAAATGATCTTTCATTAAGGTGATATCCGTTTAAATCACAAAATTTAATGTCAGGAATGTAGATCCATTCATCAATTAACTTCTGCTAATACCTCAACATATGGAATAATAACCAAATTATTGTTCAATAAAAAGTAGAAAAGTCAAAATAATTTTCTGATCTAATGGTTAGTAATATTGCTATAAGCTTTTACTAGTTTCTACGCAGAAAGTGACATAAAGCAAAGTCATATTAAGATAAGGCTTTTTCTTTTAAACTATTGCCTGAAATTCTTTCCAAATAATTCAGCAATTACTCAGAAAACTACTAGTTTGATTGAATGTCATGTTGCAAAGATAATTATCACTATCACATCTAAAAATGATTTCTACAATATGAATAGATTACTTTATGTCTCTAGTTGTCTACTGAGGAATCTTCTTCATCTATAAATTTATGAGTATATTTTAATATAATGTCTATATTTTAAAGATGTGGACAGAAAGGAATTCTGTCCTGGTCTATGCACATGGGAAGCTCTTTTTTCTATCCCAAGAGAGTTCATGGGTTTTGGAGGTCAAGTCCAAAGCATGTGCTCTGTAAAATTCCCAGAGTTGCCCTGAGCTCCCTCTGGAAGTCTAGTTGTACATTTATAAGTGAGAAATTATAGCCAGGCCAGGTCACCTGCAAGACCCCACCATCTGCTATGAATCCCTGTCTTTAATGCAGCTCTGATTTCCTCCCTAGCTGATGGGCGTTGCACATTTAAACAACACGTGATGCCATTTCCCAGCTATCAAGTTAGCAATATTTTGCTGAAATTGGAACACACAGTTGATATAAATACAATACAATCAACACTTTAAAATATGAATAGTGGCAATTAATTGATAAACTCTCTAAAATTCATCTTGGCAAGATGCACTGAAAAGCTTAAAATGTTTGTATCATCTGAGACAATGCATTTCATTTCTGGGAATATATCATAATGAAAAACTAGAATACTGACTAAAGTGTATTGAAAGGTGGTGATGACAGTGACATCTGCAATATTAAAATATGGGAATAACTAACAAAATGGAACTGGGTAAATAATTTGTAGTATACCTGTATGAGGAAAAGATATTACAAATAATTAAAAATTATAAGATTATTCATAACATGGGAAATCATGGGAAATTCATAACATGGGAAATTAAGTCAATGAAAACTTACCATTGAAAATAATCTTTAAAAAAGAATCACATAATTTTAGGAAGAATTGTATCTCTGCATGTGTGCATATCTGTATTTGCAGCTATTTCTATTTTTCTATCTAACTGTATTTAAAATGCATAACAGCTATCAAGGAGAGACTATGACCAGTCTGTTCTTGTAAATTTCTTTACACTTCTAAAATTTTTCAAAATTGCATAAAATTATATTATATTATATTATATTATA
>NW_016803685.1:533190-556038 GCF_001698545.2 Rhinopithecus bieti | reverse complement strand
CTCAGCCCTTGGTAGGGGAAAAGGAGTATCCTTCATTAAAAATGTATCCTGTCTGAAATGCACAAAAAAAACACTATCAAACTGCTCCCATATACTAGAACATTCCATCTCTTACTCCTGGGTGACAAATTTTGGTACATTTGATAACTTGATTCATACTTGTATTATCAATAATTGAGGCACTTAGATTAATGTATAATAACATTTCCAATATTTCATTTTGTAAAGTGTAAAATGATGTGGGTAAGTTGAGAGTTTAAAAAAATCTCAAAGAAGGTATGAAAATTATAATTAAGAAATAATTATAAAATCATGCAGAAGTAGACCTTTATAATTCATCAAATATAGTAAAACAATTTTTTCCTGTGAATTTTTTTCAATGTACATTTTACGTGTCTTCTTACAAACAATATTGACTTTGGAGAACTTGAATCTGTAATGTTTGGAAACTAAATAGGAGTTTATTAGTTTCGCTTAGAGTCTTTCAAACAAAGTCTTGGAGTTGTTAAAAGATCTTTGCTTTCATCCTAGCAATTACTATGTTTTTTTATATTATCACCAAGCTGGTAACTATGAAAATGGAAGAATGGTCTTAGGATAAGCATAACTTGGGAGCAGGCCTAACTGCTCAATTTTGTCCAAATAACTAAGGTTTGTGGAAGGTAAATGGTTTCTATGGGGTGATTATGTTCATGATGGTAAACACCACATCTAAGATATTTATTTCAATGCTTTTTAACTGAGTAAGTATAGGTATGGAAAATGTTTATTAATTAATTGTATTGACTTAATATGTACGAAGTTTGCTCAACACCAGACACAAGGTAGTACAGTGTTCTGCACATAATGTGAACAAGTTGAAAAGAATGTGGAATGAATGAGTAAATGAAAGGCCTTTAATGAACTCCAGTTTCCTTGCTTTTCATCTCTGTTGATTCCTTAATTGATAGCTAAGTCAAACATTCAAATCTGCACTGTGACCTGGAAGATTTCATGTTTAAAATAATACAAAACAAACAAACAAACAAAATATATTTATTTTGTTTAACATAATTTTAAAACTTTCTGAGTAAAACAAATTCAGTTAGTAGGCACAATGCCGGTTTGTTGAATTCAAGTTTCAGGGGAAGTGGAAATTCTTACGTGTGCCTAGATAATAACCCTATAATATATATTTTCATGATTACAATAAAATGACTTACAGGCCCCTACAGTTACACTACTGAGAGCTGCAATCACGATGGAATTTGCACAAAGAATACAAATTTCATTTTTGCCAGAGTGATATGACTTTCATCACACGTGGTTGTTATAGTTTTAATAGATGCTTAGTAACTGAATCTATAGCGTTTGTTTGGTAATGTCTATTTAGGAAAAGAAGTATATTCAACCGGAACTAAGAAAATGCTTGTTTTATATTGATTGATGCACATTAATTGTTTACCAAGATATTTAAACATTTCCCAAGACCATCTTTTGAATAAATAATTTGCTAAATCATAGGGATACAAAGCATAACTGAAGGGACTGAAGTTCAACAAATGCTTATAATTTGAGTTTTATGTGCATTTGAGTCATGTGGTTTTATGGGTAACAGAAACTGAATAATATATTTATCTTGGGGTAGAACAGTCATCAGTAAGCTAAGAAACTAGAAATTGATATCTCTGCTTGGGCTAATTTGAAGATGATGTTGTGTTTGTTTGAAAATAATTTTTAAAGTAATGAAGTACCCACTAATACTACATATAGGCTTTATTGAAAACTAAAATGTAAAACAAGTGAGATAATGATCATTGTTTTAAAAAGAGGAAGGAAATGAGAAATGGTTTTACTTTTCAGTCAGTATGCCATTGCCGATTAAAGAAAAATGTGATTTCATTGCATGCTACAAAGGAGGATGACATCAAAGTGTCCTCTTGGTAGCAAGCTAGCTATATAAACCACAAAAGAGAGCTGCATTAAAATACAATACATTGAAACAGTAATTTTTCAATGCTATGTAAATACTGTGGACATTTTAAATTCAAAGATAAGCAGAATCAGCGGATAGTGACAGTTTTAAATTTGCTAAAAATCAATAGAAGAGCAGTAAAATGCAATTTTCCTAAACCAGGTTGTAACTTCAAGTGAGCTGAACTATTCTTGATGCAACTGAGAGATTTTCTTTTAAAATAGGACTTAAGAAAATTGATTTAACATTGTTTCATTTTATTAGTGGTTGAGCAACATAAACGTGAAATGCTTTGAAGTAATCTGCGTTATATTTTTATTAGCTTCAGAGCTTCTATATACATATTTTATATTCTTTTCAGAAGCTTAAATAGTATTACATTCTAATTATTATTTGCAGATGGTATTTGTTTTTCTTGTAATGACCAGTCAGAAATCAGTTGTCTGAACTGCACGAAAAAGAATAATTTCCTGTTGAGAAGCAGTTACTCAGTATGCATTCTAGCTCTTGCTATCTCAGAGGGAAAGATTTAAATAATGTATGGTGGGTTCCTTTGTAATGAGGTGCTCTTTTCTTATGTTTTGTTGTGATTTTGTCACGTTAGAGGAAATGTCATTAGTTAAAGGGACACAAATCATATCAAGGATTTTATCAATGCCGTATAATTGACCTATATATCTTTTAAGGGGTGGGTGAATGTCATTCAAGGCTCTTGAGCATTTAATTCAAATACTAAATTTAAGAACCACAAGCATATTGATGAGTTAGGAAAAGACAGAATTGTGTGGATAAAGCAAGACCTGGGTGAACAGTCTTTCTTTCTTTCTTTCTCATTAAAGATTGATCTGAAGATTTTTTTGAGGTAGACTTATTTGATAGCCATAGTCACTTTTGGGTTCCCAGAGTGGTAATAAAGAAATCGCTCAATAAAACACAATTTCCCTTTTCTCTGTTTCTGGTATTCCGTTTCTCTTCAAATGCAGCTGTTTTCTTAAAGCTTCTTTCACATATGAAGACCATGAGAAAAACAAAACAAAGCAAAACAAAACAGTTTCTGAAGAGCCCGGTAGCTTTTTAAGCCTTGAACTGAAGTCTTGCTTTTAAGGATTATTTCTAAAATAGGCAATCCTGCAATAACAAAATAAAATAAAAGTCTAATCAAAATTTAACAAAAGAGTGGTCTCCCTAAAGGTATCCTTCATTGTCTGTCACCTCTTTTCTTAAATATTTCCTAAACGTGAAGTCTCTTGTATCCTCTGGCATGCTTGATTTCTTCAGTTATCGATATTTATTTTGTGCATTTCTTTTTATTGCCTACACATTTTGCTATTATGCCATGTCAGGCACTTTGTCAATTGACAGTATATGTAGCCTTGTATTTGGATACATATCTAGGAGGCATAATAAGTAGTAGAAATCCATAGAACGCAAATCAGAATCTCCTATGCCAGAGAAAAATGATTTCTTTTACCAAAGTTCTATGGTATTCTCTTAAGGTAAAACATTAGCATCTTAATTTTACCTGTTTTCCAAAGAGCATGCCATTATTATTGACATGCTACTGGCTTTATGGTCCCCGGATGCATGAATTATTAGTGTTGCCCGACATCTTAAAATTCCTAACTCTATAGCCTACAGCAGTACTTCCTGTTAGCTATTATGAGCTTTAAGAGTACATGCTAGGTGCTAATCAATGATTGCTCGGTAATTCAGAGGTGTCACATTCTCTCGTGGGTTAAAAAAAAAATGTTGGCTCTTTCTGGATTTTATAAGACAATATCTAAATAAAATTTTAACACACTGAATCTGATATCTAGAGGACAACCATCCCGATTTTTTAAAAGAAACTACACTTTTCTATCATTATTTTTCTAAGAAATAAAACTATACTATTCAAATACATTTATTTAGTGGATTGTAGGGCCTTTTTTCTCAAAACATTACAATGAAATATTATAACAGCACTGTATCACGCAAAATTGAATTTATCTGAATATTTTTTATCCAAAAGTTCACCTAAGTAGGAAAATAATGAGGATATTTAATTTATAGAAAGTTATAGTATATTTATGAGTTTTCAATTTTCAAGAACAATACTCATTTTTTTATTAGACTGAGTTTTAAATGGTTATTTGCTTGTCATAGAAAAGACAAGCATTTGAAGCAATCAAATATTGAAACAGAAATATCAAAGACACATGCTTTTATCTGAAACAATTTTATCTTTTTTATATTAACATTTTCAGTGAGAGAAGATGTTAATCTTTAAGTGAATCAATGCATTCTCAAATGCATCTGTGTCTGGAATTTTTAATTGGTAAAGAATCACAATGGAAATACCTTATTTTCATTTTTTCCCTTTAATATTTATTAAGCCTGCCCTATCAGCAGGAAGCACTTTCAATTAGGAAACCTGTAATGAAACTCAGCACAATTAATTGCCTGTTAGTCTCTCATGCTAGATTTATACTTCCAGATATGTTGCTAAGTTTTGGGTTTGGGCACTTGCCTTATATAGACTGACTCCCAGCTCATCAAAGGACGTATTATAAAATCCCAGTGATTCGTTCCAGTGATTAATTGAGAATCACATTTTCTAGCACTCTCCTATGGACAAACCCAATGGCTGATTTTAAGCTCTTGTCCCAACTTATCTTTCTGAAGCATTTCAATCTATAGGACCATTTCCTACATCTTGAAATACTCTTCTCCTTTGGCTTCCATTCTTCTTGTTCTCATCTCATGCCATCTGTTAAACAATCCTTCTGAACTTCCTTTTTGGGCCCCTTCCCATTTCCCATTTCTTAGGTTCTATTTTTGGTACTCTTCTCATTTATCCACCCATAGAACATTTATGAAGTATTTACTATATAGAAAATTGGTTGAGCATGGTGACTCATGCCTGTAATCCCAGCACGTTCGGAGGCAGAGGCAGGCGGATCATGAGGCCAGTAGTTCGAGACCAGCCCGACCAACATGGCGTAACCCCGTCTCTACTAAAAATAGAAAAATTAGCTGGGCGAGGTGGCGCATGGCTGTAGTCTCAGCTACTCGGGAGGCTGAGGCAGGAGAATGGCGTGAACCCAGGAGGCGGAGCTTGCAGTGATCCAAGATCGCGCCACTGCACTCCAGTCTGGGCGACAGAGCGAGACTCCGTCTCAAAGAAAAAAAAAAACAAAACAAAAACAAAAACAGAAAGAAAGTTGTATAAAAAACTCTGAGGGATTCAAAACTGTATACAACAAGGATAATGTCCTGAGGATTTTGACATTTAACGTGTAAATCACCCCAACTGGATATCAATGCTTGTCTTCTCTATACTTCAGTTCTGCCTGGGGAATCTCACTATCCTCAAGACTTCAACCACAGTATATAGTGACCATCCCTAACACTTCTATCTAGAGCTGTGCTTTCAGCTCCTTCGTGGACATCTCTGCCTGCTTGTCTTCTAGGCACTTAAAACTCATTGTGTTACATACTTAATTTTCCCTCTACCAGTGCTCCCTCACCCCCACCCCCCAAAATCCTGGTTCATCTACTGAATTCTCAGTCTGCAACACTGCCACATGTTTTCACACTTTCCCAACTTCATGCCCTCGAATTTATCCTTGATTAGTGCCTCCTATTTCCTCTTTTATATTGAATTTGTTCCCCTAGTTTGCTGACTTTCCTCAAAAATAGTTTCTGAATATCAATCCTCATCACCACCTTTTATCTCGGTCCTATATCACCTTTCACCTGGATAAATGGCAAAAGTTTCATATCCTATTTTCCTACCATGTTTAGTAGTGGAAGTATAAGGGGCTTTGGAACCTTTCAAAAATGATTAAAGGTGCATGATTTCTCATGTGATTTTTGGATGGCTGATCGTTCTAAGCTTCAGTTTTCTCACCTATTAAATGAAGTAATAATCTGTGCATTTCAAATTCGTTGAATTAGGCAGTATCTTGCTAGAAAGTGATTAGCACAATTCCTGGCACATATTAAACACACACACACACACACACACACATTTGTTACTTTTTCAGTGCAATTTACCCTGGACAACATTGCAAAATTATCTTCCCGCAAAACTTATTTTCCTATTTAAAATCTTCAATGATTTCACATTGCCTACAAATCACAATTCACCTGGATATTCTAACGCCAATTTACTTCTCTGACTTCACTTTCTACCCCTCCACTCCACGCATGATTTGATTCAGTTGCACCAAACTTCTCATCACTCAGAGCTCTCTAATCCCTGTGAACACTCTACACCTTACTCACACTGTTCCTACTCACTTCCTGGAAAGGTCTTCTCCCACTTCTCTTGGTAAAACTCCTACTCATCTCCTAGAACCAGCTCAAATGGCACATCGTTTGGAAGTCTTCCCTGAATCATACAAGAAGGAATAGTTATCCTTCCACTTGTGTTTCTGTATCACTTTCTTTGCAAACATAATAGTATACTACTTTCTTGTGACTTTCCCTATATGAATTTCAGTTTGCTAAACAACAATAGTAATAATTAGCATTTATAGAATGCTTACTATATGTATGATCTTAAGGAATAAATTTATCTTGCTCATCTCATTTGGTCTTCACTACAACACAGTGAAGTAGATGCTATTTTATTCCTATTTTAAAGATAAGTAAAATGAAACTTTAAAGTTTGCAATCAATACAAATTACATCTATTATGTATCATCAAAAAATTTTAAGTTTGTAATTAGTCTCGGATGAATAACTTACACAGATCTCACTTCACAGTTCACATATAATCACATATAATCATAAACATATATAATCATAGATTCCAATATCGTGTGTTGGTGCACAAACCCCTTTGAGAATTTAATAAAAGTAAAAGAAAATGCAAGTTTCAGATCCATACAGAATTTAGTATATATCAGCTAGTTCATGGATCCTCTAAAACACTTTTATAGACACTTAGAATTCCATCGATCTAAAGATAGGACACTCTTCTTTACAGATAAAATGTTTAATTCTGTATTCTGATGAAAAGTATGCTCAAACTTTTCTATTTGAAAATAACATTCATGGTTAATAACTAATTGCATATTTTCAAAAAGCTAGAAGAGAAAATTCTGAATGTTCACAACAGAAAGAAATGGTACATGTTTGAGGTGATGGATGGACTAATTACTCTGATTTGCATATCAGATATACATTGCATACATATATCATATTTGATATACATCGCATACATATATCAAAATATCACTCTGTATTCCATAAATATGTACAATTATTACATGTCAACTAAAACATCCACATTTCAAATGCCAACCTTCAGTTATCCCCATAAAGTGGCCCATTAGGAACTTCTTTTAGGTTCTATGGAACAAAGCTTGAAAACCACTGGGCTAAGGTAGTGACATGTTCAGTCCCCAAGAAATGTTTACTTCTCTCCAGGTTGGACAGCATCATGAACCGTGCCTGACTTATCACTGTATTCCATAATCTCCTTTTTAAAGGATGATTTACACAATCAAGCTGTTATCTGAATATTCAAACGAGGTTGGGATGTAAAAGTGGAGTAAGATATATCTCCACAACTGAGGTAGATAGGGCAAATTACTTTTTGTAATGAAAACTGAGTAACTTTGGCAAATAGCTGACACGAATGAAGATATGCTGATCTAGATTACTAAGACCACCCCGGACATATTTGCATCAGTGCTCAAGCATGTGCATTATGAGTTAATCAGTAAATAAAATGAACAAAGTTGTGATTATATATGGGTAGCAGAGGTTGCAAATTGCCTGCCAACAGACTCAATTTGGCCTACAAATGTGTTGTTTGGCCAGCATAATATTTTTTAAAAATTTAAGCCAGTATTTAAACATCAGGATATTTGTTTTTTACATGAATCCCTGAGTTTCCAGCTTTCTCTTGAAAATTTGGAAGCTCTGACAATACTGGGCCCACATTCTCACATGGTGACAATTGGCTAGAACTGAAAGCAGCTGTTCCCTCTACACAAGACATGTACTTTCTAGTACAGCACAGCTCCCAGTAGAACCACATCACACACATACTGTACCTGCCTGTCCCCTGTTGTGCAGTTGTAACCCTAGAAGACTGGCCTAAAAATTTGAAGAGTTTATCAGAAACTGCTATTTTAAATAATGCATCATGTGCTGCAATGCCAAAAAAAAAAAAAAAAAAAAAAAGAAAACCATAAACAAACAAAAAACACCTCTTCTAGAGTGTAGACTGGAAAAATATACTTCTAGGTAGCCACTGAGACTGTTATGATCCCAAAAAATAAGAAAATAGAAAATTTTCACCTCTATTTATTTGAATTCATACCCGTTTTACTAGGGAGAAACAAAAGGTTTGCATTTTAGCCTATCAGTAAAAGGCAAATCAGTTCTGCAGGCAGTAGTGAAACAGCATGGAAGTCAAGTACTCTAAGATGTGTGTGAAATCAAATCCAGAAGCACAGTATTCTTTTGGTGAATTAAATTACAATTAGTTGTAACTTTTAGTATTACACTATAAGAAAGACAGAGGATGAGGTTGAGGTGGGGTTCAAATTTCTTCATCTTCTCTTCATATTGGTATTATTCCATTTGTATTATCACTGTGTAATAGGAAAGTATAATATAAGCAAGCAAAGCAAATGGGAAAACATTTTATAATTCTATGTTTTCTGGTTTCTATCTAGTGATGATGAACATGGCGTCATTAAAATGGTCTAGTGGTTATAGTATTTCCAGTTATTCTAATTCTTATAATTCTACAAGGTTTTGAAGGAATTCACTTGAGAAAAAATAACTATATCACAGTTTAATTGTTTATAGTGACTAATCAACATAACACAAAATTTTTATTCATAGTGCTTGCTTGAATCTTAAACTAGACTATATATTGGAGAACTGATTTGATTTAGGAGGACTCTGAATCCTTAAATTGTTATGGAAAAATCAGCTCACATTTCTTTGATGTGTCACTCACCTTTCAGTAGCCCTGCTAATATTAGAGCACTTCATTTTTTTCCAAAGTACTTTCACATACTGGAAAGTTGCCTTTAGGTATTGCAATTAAGTCAATTTTAGGATATTTAGCCTAATGGAAGTATGAACAAGGGTAGCTCAAATAGAAGGGCGACTGATTCAAGGCTTTTCTTTCTGGTTCAGCAGTCCTTAAGGACTGCTGAGAGATTTAATAACTCTGGTGAGCAGTGACAGGAGAAATACTATCTAGGAAGACTCCAGAAATATGAGAGTTGTCATTTATATTAGATCTTTGCCGTTTATGGATTTACCATTTGAAATCTGACTATTCATGAGCTTTCCGAAAAGTTTATGATATTTTAAAACTATGGTCATTTTTTTCAAAACTCCAGATCTGAATTATTTCCTTTTAACTCTGGTAGTGTGAAGAAGTCACTTAGCTAGTGAGTATTGTGAGTTACTGAGCATCATGCTCAGTGCTGCTTGTTGTTCTCCAACCATCTCTGCCCATACAAAACGTTTCTCTTAGAATTGTTTAAAAGAAACAAGAAAACTCAGTTTCTTTGCGGAAAGAAAATATCTTCAAAAGAGAGAGGCTAAAGCGATTAAATTTCAGTGAAAGGATTTCTCGATTCAAACAAACCAATGCTGCACTAGCATTTCTATGTTTGTAAACTTGGAAACTGAAAATTTCAAAAACTGAAAATTTTAGGAGTCTACTATCCTTTAGAGGTACTCTTTAATACTTGTTCTCTTATACTTCAACAATGGAAATCATTGAGCTTGCTAAAAGGCAAATTTAATCTTCACTTAGTCAAACAAAAAGTATTCATTGAGTGCTTATTTATGCATGTCATGGGATTACAGAGATTAAAACAAAGCATTATTACAAATCAGTTTCCTTCCAGAGATACTCTGCTCCCTCTTGATTTAAAGATCTCTGTATCTGATCACATATATGATTGTCTGACTAGAGTCTTTTCACCCCACACTTTTTAGGGTTACTATTATTTTTTTCAAAAAACAACGCTGGCCCCATTAGAGCATCCCTGTAATCCCAGCACTTTGTGGAGGCCAAGGCAGGAGGATCACTTGAGCCCAGGCATTTGAGACCAGCCTGGGCAACATGGTGAAACTTTGTCTCTACAAAAAATACAAAAATTAGCTGGGCATGGTGGTGCATGCCTGTAGTTCTTGGGGGCAAGAGACAGAGGATAGCTTGGGTCAAGGAGGTGGAGGCTGCAGTGAGCCGTGACCATACCACTGCACTCCAGCCTGGGTGACAAAGGGAGACCCTGTCTCAAAAATAAAATCAAACAAGCAAAACAACAACAACAAGTGTTTGCAAAATGTGGAGAAACTGGAACTCTTGTATACTGTTGGTGGGAATGAAAAATGGTGCAGCTGCCATGGAAAACAGTATGAAGGTGTTCCTCGAAAAAAATTAAAAATAGAACTAACATATGAGCCAGCAATTCCACTTCTGGAAATTTATCAAAAATAGTTGAAATCGGGTTCTTGAAGAGATATGAGCAAATCCATGTTCATCACAGCTTTATTCAAAAACCCAAGATATGGAAACAACTCAAGTGTCCATCAATAGATGAATGGATAAAGAATATGTAGTATATAGGTTCAAGGGGAATATTAGCCTTAAAAAGAAGGAAATCATGACATATGTGACATCATGGATGAACTTCGAGGATATAAAGTGAATAACAATATAAAGTGGATAAAGTTGCTACTCAATAGGCTAAAGTTTCAGTTATGCAAGATGAATCCATTCTGGAGACCTATTGCACAACATTGTGCCTATAGCTAACAATGCTGTATTATACACTGAAAAATTTGTTAAGAGTTATATCTTATATTGTGTTTGTACCATAACAAAAGAAAAGATAATAGATGTATATGTGTGTATTTATGTATGTATACAATGTGGCTTGTGTTTTAAAAATACCCCAAAGCTATTTTCTTTTGGTTTTGAAAAAAAAAAAAATTCATTATTAGAAGTAATTGGTCATTTAGTTTAAGTTAACACTATAGCAAAAGGGGGGAAAGTTTTTTTTATACTAGAAATATGAAAGAGTTATTGAACTTGAATTATTCTGACCAAATATGTACTTGTAACAATTTGGGAAATGTTTCAAAATTTGAATATATATTTCACAGTTTTGCAAACTGTATCTACATAACACCAGCAGATGTTGGCTGTGTGTGTTTGTGTTTATATACTTTACAAATAAATACTTCGCATTTAAATAGCACCTTACAGAGCAGTCAAGCATCATAAAGTCATTCATTCAATTATTAAAGGAAGTAGATGTCAAGGATAACTTAGAGTATATTATTTATGTCACCGAAAGCCTAATTCTATAAAACCTTGCAATAGAGAAGTGGGAGGGAAAGGCTGCTCGGAGAAGCAGTCTTTAGGTTTTCATAAGTTAGGGAA
The DNA here is from genome assembly GCF_001698545.2 of Rhinopithecus bieti. Taxonomy (NCBI): domain Eukaryota; kingdom Metazoa; phylum Chordata; class Mammalia; order Primates; family Cercopithecidae; genus Rhinopithecus; species Rhinopithecus bieti. The sequence continues at coordinate 544,666 of NW_016803685.1, read as the reverse complement.
ATTTGACTGTTACTTACAATTAACATAGAACATATAAGAATTTTCTCCCCTATGTGATCTTGGAAAATATTGTTTCCATGAATAATAGAAGCTTAGAAAAAGAAAGAGAAAAATCCCTAAACACACCTGTTATCTAACTTTACATGCTAAGAACAAACTGACTGTAGGTTTGTTTATGAGGCAAGAATCAGATCTAAGACCTCTGCCCTAACTGCATTCAGGAATGACAATTGTCAACATACACACAGTCACAAGTTGAGAAGTGGAGTACCCCAGACCTTAGCATCTGCATGCAAAATAGTTAGATATGACACAAAAGTGGTTTCTTTCTCAGTTTTTCAGCTGGTAAAGGTAGATTTTATAAATTAAAAAGCACATCCCTTCATGGTTATAGTAGATTTTTTTTCGTTCATCAGTGTAATAATATCTCCCTATCATAAAATACTAATTTTATTCAATCTAATTCATGTGCGCTTTTCTCATTCATAGCTGGAATTCAGCTCTCCAGGTGGAAAGGAAGAGCTAATATTTGAATAAGTGATTCCACCCATTTAAACATGAAGAAGTTGTCTTAATCTCTACATTTTCATGGTTGCCAATATTTTGATTAATTTTCATGACTTCTATTGACTCTGATGCTTGATAGATTCTCCACATCTGTAATATAAGTTATTCATATAGACCTAGAAACTATCAGGATATCTCCGATGAAGAAATCTTCATGTGAATGTTAAAATACCTTATGAATGTGGCTGGGCGCGGTGGCTCATGCCTGTAATCCCAGCACTTTGGGAGGCCAAGACAGGCAGATCACCTGAGGTCAGGAGTTTGAGACCATCCTGGCCAACATGATGAAATCCCATCTCTACTAAAAATATAAAAAATTGGCCGGGCATCGTGGTGGGAGCCTGTGGTCCCAGCTACTCAGGAGGCTGAGGCAGGAGAATTGCTTGAACCCAGGAGAGTGAGGTTGCAGTGAGCCGAGATCACGCCACTGCCTTCCAGCCTCGTCGACAGAGCGAGACTGTCTCAAAAAAAAAAAAAAAAAAAAAAAAGAAAGAAACAAAACAAAAAACAAATAAAAACAAAAACAAAATAAAACAAAAAAATAATAAAACACCTTAGGAATGTATTGATCAATTTATGAGTTAAAGTAACACTAAAGCTAACTTTCTTGAAAGAGCAATATGATTTACACATGCCAGGAACTCTAGGCGCATTAATTTTTTACCAAACTCTTAGGAGAAATCAGTTGCACAAATTTTCATACAGTAGTAACTAAATCTTAATGTTAGTTACCAAAAAACAGACATGACTCCTTTTAAATATGCTTTCTTCATTTTGAAAAATAATTAGCACTAGAATATTTTCGGTGGATTATTCCAAAGGAAGCAGTATAGCCTGGTGATAAAGTTCAAAAAGTGCTCTTCAGTCAGATTGCTTTTTAGAAAGCCATGCTCTGACAATTCTAATGTTTTCTCTTGAGACTGAGACTGTTTTCTACATATCTAATGGAAAAAAATAATAATGCCAATCTCACAGAGTGGACTGAGAATTAACCATTCCATTTAAGCCAAGCATTGTGCCTGGCACATGGAAAATGTTCCATACATTTTTGATATTAGAATAATAACACCATTAAAATTGAGGCAGTCTCAATATAAAAATAAACTAGATTTTATGACTATAGGGTTTCAAATTTTTACTTACAATTGGTTTGGGATGTTTGCTTTAAGAAATGTTAACGGTATGTGTGTGGAAGAGCATATTTCTGACTTCTTTCTTTCCTGTAAAGTTAAATGTGGGATTTCAGTTGTTTGCATAGCATTTGAACTACCATTTATACATGTTTCTGAGATACTATCTCTGAAAATTATCTCTAAAAGCTTCCTATCTGTTTCCTGTAGCTTGTAGTCTACACCAGTGTACATGAGAAAAGTGTAGTATTGCATGATAACATATTCTGCAAAAGACAGCATGGGTTTAAAAAGTTTCATTGACTCAATTATTTTTGGAGTTATCTCCACATATCATTTATAGTAAGCATTCCAAGCAGCTTCATCATAAAATTCTTAGTAGGAAGAAGTAACTAACATAGATAAGGAAAAATCAATCAAATGCTTTTTTTTTTTGAGACAGAGTCCTGCTCTGTCGCCCAGGCTGGAGCGTAGTGGCACCATCTCAGCTCACTGCAACCTCTGCTTCCTGGGTTCAAGCGATTCTCCTGCCTCAGCCACCGGAGTAACTGGAATCACAGGTGCCCATCACCATGCCTGGCTAATTTTTAGTATTTTTAGTGGAGACAGAAGTTTCACCATGTTGGCCAGGCTGGTCTCAAACTCATGACCTCAGGTGATCTGCCTGCCTTGGCTTCCTAAAGTGCTGGGATTATAGGCTTGAGCCATTGCACCCTGCCTGTATCTTCTCTTCATGCATACATTTATTTCATATCTACTTCAGAGGTCTGTTGTCTTAGCTGAGCTTTTTAATATTTGCATGGGGTGCACAATTAGTAAAGTTGGTACTGATATATGCCTCAGAGGTTAAAATCATGCAAGAATATATCTTTATAGAGTTCCCTGCTTTGCTGGAGCCTGCCCAAGACTTTCTGTAATAAGTAGCAAATAAATAATTTGCTATATTTTACAGAGACCCCATTCTGCCAAAAAAAAACCATGAAAAACAAAACAAAACAAAACAAAATCTTGCCTATAAGCTTCTATGAGATTAGAATGTTTCTTAGTGATAGAAATAAGTGAGTGTTACATAATATTATAATCCAAATAATTCTAAATACTAGGCCTTTCAACAAATTTTGTGTTTTAGGTTGCTTTATTTCATTGAAAATTTAAAAGTAACCATGATTTCAAATATTCTAATGTGAGATTGACATTACAATTTAGAGTGTTTGCATTTTTATTAACTTTGACTTAAGAAAAATAAATTCAGTTGAAATTTACTCAGTATGTTTCAAATATTCTCTAAATTACTCTTATTTTACTATTTTATGAATTATACCTTTTGAAGTTTTAGGACATTGTGATGATTATAATATTCCAAAGTAAATTATTTTAGAAAACCGAGAACTTAACAAAATTTAAGTCAGCTACCTCCTGTCAGTTAACATAGTAGCTCTTAGTACCCTATGATATCCCCTCTTTTGTTCTCTTAAGAAATAGGTGTCCCTCAAATATCTGCATTTATCTGTGTCCATATGGTTTTGAACAAGTGGTGAAAGTATTCACTATTTGCTGTGTACCCACACTTGTATAGTTCAGCTGGAATACCATCTGGTGTGGTACTCTTCCCATTTTCCTCATTTTGATTGCTTTCTCAATCTGGAAAATGGTAGCTTGATCGTCCAACGGGTCTCCAGATGGCTGCTGGATCATTCTATGTAGTATCCATCAACAACATTTGATGGGTTATTTAAAGTTCATCCAAGGTATTTGCAAGTTCATTATTTGGTCATAAAATATCAGATATTTCAATTGGGGAAATAACATAATCTCAGATTTCAGGAATGAAATCTTTTGGATTAGTTTGAGGAAAGAAATAAGAAAACACATTTATATCTTTCTAAGAAGCAGATGGCTACTCTTACAGTGTTAGTTATCCAAAATTGTTTCTATTTTTACCCTTCTATATTGGCTAAGATGACATTTTAGCGGAAACAGCATCCTTACATACAGACCATCTTTGTTCCTTGAAGGACAACTGTTGAAATTAAAAAGCATATGAGATTAAATTTCTGCAGAAAAATGAGGCAGACCAACATGGCTATAAGGATCAATTAGTATAAATTGAATAAGATCGTAATGACACCACAAGATAGATGTGATCTGAGGCAAGAGTGTATAGATGTGAGACAATGGTGATGTATAACCTTATGCGACTATATAAAACATGCCTAAAGGAAATCATGGTTTATCACCCTCTTTTTTTTGCCTCCCTACCAAAGCATGCCAAACTTTAATGAATTTTGGAGCACCAAAAATTTATAGTTTCCTAATGTATCATTTAACAGCCTCAATTTCTACATGTTTTGGTAAATAGGATGAAAGAAAATGGTTGTTTTTCCCTCTCTACCCAGTTCCTGTTTTATGTGTAGCTGACTTCAATTTTACCTTGGTTACATTTCCTCATTTTCTCTTCTCATTGATTCATTTATCCTTTGATTTCACAGTTACTGAGTATCTACCAGAGATTTAGAAGAGACTCTTTACAGCGCTAGTTATCCAAAATTGTGTATGCACGGAATTCTTCATGAAGAAGCCATAGGTCTTGGAATCAATAATTATATTTGATGTCATAGGTACCATAAGGTATTCATAAGGAAATATGAAACCATGGAAAGACCCCTACTCTGCCAGGTGGGATCCATGTCAATGATACCTTCATATTTTCCTCAATTACTATCTGCATATAAAAATCTGCTTCATTTGGTCTTTCACACAAGAATTACTAAGGTATGTTCAATGACATCGTTTATTGTATAAGTAGAAATACTTCTAGCTGGCTCAAAACCTTCACAGTAAACCTTAACTGAAACTGAAACATAATTTTCAACTTACCTTATTTGTGTAATACCTGTATAAAGTGTATCTGAATGAATTGTTCCCTCTTTCTAAATACTATGTAAAAATGGAAGAGACATTCATGATTGTAATCTGGCATCTATTCATTCTTTGGGCAAAGCTTTATTTTACAACCTCTAGCATGTGATGAGAATTTAGTTCTGTCTTTCAAGCTTTAGTCTTTAAGTTAAATTATTATTGCATGTCTTATTTTACAAGCTTCCTGAGAAATTCTTTATATCTCCAACTTTTACAAAATCTATGCTCTAGAATGTTTCTTCTTCAAAGTGGATTTGGATTGTGTTACATCTGTCTCAGAAGAGATGATTTGGCTTCCTATTAAGCTTTAAATTTATTTCAAAACTGATTGAAAATGATATTTAACTGATATTTGTGCTGTAGAGTAGTATTTGAATGAGAATTAAAGGCCAGGCATGATGGCTCATGCCTGGAAACCTAGCGTTGTTGGAGGCCAAGTCAGGAGGATTACTCATTGTCAAGAGTTGGAGGCTGCAGTGAACTATGATCACACCACTGCACTCCAGCCTGGATGACAGAGTGAGACCCTGTCTCAATAAATAAATGAGAACTTTACCTGTAAGAGTTATTCTGAAGATTGAGTGGTACTGCCTCCAAGCACTAAGCTAAAGATTCATAGAATATACTAGTTTTAGTTTAAATCTGGTAGCATTCTCGTTTAATAGGGAAATGCAAAGTTATTAAACTAATTCAATTTTATTTAATTTTGTCACTCAGTACTAGTCAATTAAGAATATTTGAATCAAATGAAATTTCAGAATGGTCAAAAAAGACAAATCCTTACATTATGTACACAAAATCACACAAAATTTCTTTTATTTTTTATTTATTTGTTATGGAGTTATGTAGATATATGATGCTATTATCATGAATTTTGTGTCAATTGATCAAAATGTATTTTCATAAAAACAGCTATAATAGCTTTAGAAAACATTATTTAATTTATTTTTACAATGTAAATATTTCAAGACAAAATAAAGCACCGTCTACTTAGCACCTATGTATAACCCAATAATAGGATACTTCATGTCTTTGAGTTGGTCTATGTATGTTTTTTCTAAAACGATGAGTTCACATAAAAATACTTTTAGGTGTTTTTGACAAATAACTTCTATTTTTTCTGACTTCCTCAAATATAGTATATATTTTGGAAATCCAAGGCATTTATTGAGAATAAGAAGAAATACATAAGAAACAGTTACGATGCTAAGGACAGAAGATTATCAGAATAAGATTCACATTGTATAAAAACACCTTGGTCTTTCTCACATACTCCTACAAACACAGGAAATCCAGAGATCATTGCTGTAAGAGATTGAAGTTTCTTAAAAACATTGTATCCAGTGAAGAATACTATTTTAAGTATTAAGTATTTTCCCACTCCGAAAGCTATTTTTAAAGAGTAATTTCTTTATTTTTTCAAATTACTACAGCTTTTCAAAAATGCCTGATATCTCTTTGGCAAATCTTTGCGCAAAGAGTTTGAATTTTCCTGAGAATCATGCTAATTAATGAAACTGAAGGACAAAGCAGAGAATGTATTCATAAAATATTTTGATATGTTTCAATGTCTCTGTACTTGGAATTGCCTTGGCTTAGAACACTCTTCATCAAGCATTAGTTTTATTTTTATCTTTTAGTATCTCAGAAAGATCCTCATTCCACCTTATCTAAATTGGCCTCCCTAATTTATCTCTATCTCCTTGGGTGTTAACTTCCTCTATGAAAGTTTTCACTATTTGTAATCACTGATTCTCTTTATTTATTTATGTTTTTCATCTCTCTCATCATCCTGTAAGCTTCATGTAGGTATCAACTTCGTCTTTTTTTTTTAGCAATGCCATTCAGTGCCTTGCATAGTGCCTGGCAAATAGTAGAGCTCAGTAAATACGTGTTAAATAAATAAATGAATGAAATAAAACTTAACCATACTTTTTATTGTTTACTTGCTCACAATGGGGAAGGGACATATTTGTATATGTGTGTGAAAAAAAATCCTATTTTCCAGGTGGGAGTAATTATTCATTATTATTTCAGATACAACAATTGTGAAATTTTGTCAATATTTACACAATAGCAGTACGAGAGCACAGAGTAGTAACTTTGGAAAGAAGTGATAATTCTTTCCACTTTGCCATCATTTACATTTTTGTCAACTTCAGAAAAGGAGAAAATGGTGAGAAAAATCTGTAAAGAGTTTACACACAAAAGAATATTTCAATGAAGGAAAATATGTCAGCTTACTATACCATATTTTGTTCTTTCAAAATATTACAAAATTGACATGGGACATAATGGTGTTTGATGTTCTAAGAAAAATACAATATGTTTAGGATACTGTATATGTGATGTGGATGCATCACTATGAGAACTATATAAGGAACTGCTAACATTGCAAAAGTACAGATTTTCAAAATGGTACATATATGTGCTTAAAATTGCTGGTGTGCTATAATTAATTTTTATTCTATTTTAAAGGGTCATTCACTCATCTTTTATAGACAATTTTCACAGCTTATCATGAATCCCTAGAGCTGCTATGATTAAGTCAATACATTTACATAAATAGTATGTAAATGTACTTAAGTATTTAAGTATAGTGTTCTTGATATAGCCTAAGGTGTTTTATATGAATATATCCAACATTTTGCTTTTTGAAGGAGAAAAATGTATTTTTATGCTTCATCACACATACTGTAAATATTCTTTATGCTTGTACTAGATTCCCACCTTGCTTCACATCATCCATTTAATGTTTTGTATTCGCAGCATAATAAATACATGTTGCTAAATTCAAACTTTGTAAGAGTCTGACCTGTTGTAAGCGAATTTCATATCTTTCTCTGTGCTTCACTGATCTGGTCAGAATATGGACTTCCTTTTATATTAATGAGCATTTTGTTCTGTGTTTGAAGCCATGAAATCAGATAAGAATGTGGGAAATACCAGAGAAATACTGTTCAGTGATACTGTTACTATGAATGCTTTAAGATTTTTTTCTTTCTCAAAAGAAAATAAAGTGCTTTGAACTTTTTAAAAATCACAGAAAGTTAAAGCTAGTTCTATGACCTAATTCTGCAGAGAAGGGAAATGAGGTACTAAGTGTTGAACCTCTAGTCACATTTCAGCTAGTGGTAAAAGCAGGAAGAGAACTCAAGTCTACTACTTCGCAAACTGATATTTTTCTCCGGCTCATCTCTGGAAACTCAGTTTTTTAAAAAAATTTAGAAAATAATAATAATAATACCTCACATAAGATTGTTTTCAGGAGGAAATGAAATGAGATAATAGATACTATACACCATGTCTGCCCCATGGTAGGCATTCAATAAACTATAGCTGCTGCTATTATGATCATTTGCAATTGGTATTATTTTTATAGTTAATCATTACTACAAGCATGAATAATCTTATAGCACTTCAGGATGAGACAATCTCAGGATGGGTAGAGCTCGCCTAACATTGGAAGAATTCAGCACTGCTTTGGCAGACCCTGGTTGCACCGAGTTTAAAAGTAATTAGCCTACTCAACCAAAGTAATCTGGAAATCGGCTCTCAAACCATATTTGCAATTTTATGTGAAAAGACATGATTCAATATACAGCAATGGTTAGGTACTTTCAGTATACAACCCTAAGGTCCTTGTGTAAAGAGGATTGTTGTCAAAATGGAACGGAAGTTTTGCATGCAAAATAATGGCAGAAGTCCCTTAATCAGATTTACACAGAAAAGAAGGGGATTGTAACATCATCTGAATGCCAACAAGTAGATGCACTGAATGTGAAAATCAGTTATTTTTAATGTTAGTGTACATATTAGCATTAATAATTGGACATAGAGTTGTTCCTCCAGCCTCTGTGTTTCATAAAGGGAAAAAGAATTCAATATTTGTCATGTTACATTTGAACAATATATTTACTTCAAATAAAGACATTAAAATACCTTATAAATTAAATAAATTCCATAAGATATCCAGTGATCAACTAAACAATAGGAAAATTAGTGATAAACTATAGGTGAGGAAGAAATATTTTCATAATAATAATCACTTTTGTAGTAACAATCATGATAGTAGTGACAAATGCTTGATAAGTCAAACCACATGTGTACTCAAACTGATCCATGACTTTAGAGTTACTACTATCAGCAGGGCTTTTACTAGAAAAAGAAAACTGTAATATCTCTAAGCTCAGTTTGTCATCTTTAAAATAACTTGGATTTTGCCAAACGACCACTTAAGTCTCTTCCAGCACTAAAGTCTCAAAACAATTCTATCGTTGATTCAAAGATATCCATTTAAAGATAAAGCCTTCATACATATGGACCCAGAATCCATCAGAACTGAGGACTGACGGGAGATGTTCCACCCTGCGAAGTTCTATTATAATAGGTCAAATCAACACCCAGGAGTATTGGAGGATTTGGCAGTGAGCCTAGAGATACTGCTTCCGTAATCACAACCTATTTTGTTCCTGACCCCCTAGGAAACCATAGACCTAGTTTTGACTTCAACAGGAAATCCCAAATTCAGAGCCTGAAGCAGAACTGCACTGTTTTGCAGAAATGGGAAATCAATTGCAGTGTGCTGACCTATTCCTTTAGCGGAGGTGATATAAGTGGCATCACAAAATCAGCTTCCTTTTTTAATGCTCACATATCTTGACACTTACAGCTTATTACATCACAAAGTATCCTCCATCCAGATATTATCTGGAAGGTGGTCGAAGGTATTCAGTAGTCTTCCAGCCTCAGGATTCCAGTTTTTCAAAATTTTGAAGAGACACCCATTCCAAATTTCCTTTGTTTAACCTATTCCAGAAACTGAAGTGCCTCTAAGTATAAATGACAGGATAATAGAACTTTAAGTCTTCTTTGCAGTGACTATTATGCTTTCATTTTGCACAGTAGAGCTCAAAATGCCTCACTTTATGCTGATGGTGTGCACTTTTAGAGTTTTTCATCTTCCTACAGTTAAAACATATGACAAAGTGGCCATTTGCAAAAAGAAATAAAGGGGAAAAGTGAGCACGAAATTCCTGGAAATTGAGACCATAATAAATGCTAAGTAAGTACACTTCCATTTACATCTATTTGTAGATAAAATTTCAAATATGCTACACCAAGAGATTTGCACTGACAGATTACTTTTTGTTTAAAACTAGATACTCTGGGAAAAAAAATATTCACAGTAAAGAACGATTGGAAATATAATAATCATCAAAAATCATTGTAAATCAAATATATATGTATAGCATTTAATAATGCATAAATAATTCTGTAAAATATATAACTAAAGGAATTTAAAATATTAAATTAATGTTTTTTTATTGCAAAATAATTTCTGTATCCACTGGTGGTCTGGACATGGAAAGCAAATATATATGTATACGGCAAAATAAAAATAAATTAAAATAAATGCCTTTCCTTTCTATTGAATTTTAATCCTTAAAATTAGTTAATTTTATATTATAATAAAGGTAAAATAAAAAAAATTCATATAAATGTCTCACTATTAAAAATGGAGGAGAGAGAGAAATCAAAATGAAGCTATTTTTAGAAAAAATTTATATAAAATATAGATTTTTTTTACCATAAGTGTACTTTCTAACTGATAACATACAAGTTAACAGACAAAAATGAAAACAGTATCATTATGTACCCAAATATCATTTTGGGAAACATATTAAAATTAGTCAAACTAAATTTTTAACTTTGGATTAAAATAAATAGTGGATCCTTGACCTAATTGCGTAAGTTTTTTCAAATAAATTATCAAATAAATTATTAAATATAATTAACAAGTGAAAGATTTTAAAATCATTACTTTACATTTTAAAATGTATCTAAATACATATAACTAAAGAAATGGCATCTGTGTGAGAGATGAGAGATTCCATTTTAAAGGTTAAGAAACCCAGATCAACTAGTGTAAAAGCTAATGAATCAGTACAGAATTTAAAACTTGATGCAAAGTTTCTTTTAAGAAATTTATCACATAACTTCAAAATGATATAAATGATAATTCTTAATATTTTGTAATTGTTTCTACATCAGGCTAAGATGCTAAATCATCCTAAAGATTGGATATTTTCTAAGTGGTTATGTTATACCAAGAGATGTAAAAGCAAAAGCTTAATTATCATGTGATGATCTTTTATCAGAGCTCAGTTTTGATTTGTAGCATTTAATTTCCATTCATTTAGCTATAAAATTTTTTTGTATTGTATTTTGATATTTTTTAAGCATTACAAATAGCATTAGTAGTAGAAAGAGATTAAAGTTATTTGAATACCTGGCTTTATCATGATCTAGAAGTGCTTTGCGATTCGTTTTCCTGCTTTATTAACATTTATGGAATTCTTTGCACTAAAATGTCAGCCCCATAGTTTCATGAATCATTACAAAAACATCAGGGAGTATCATTTATATTGTACAGCAATCCATTTTGATACATGAAAGTAGACTTGGTTGCAGTATGCCATTTTTGGATTTGATTTTCATGTAATTTCAGGTAAGTGCTAAATTATGATCTTGCCTGATATTTACTAGTGAGCCAGTCATGGCATTAAAGTGGATATGGATCAAAATGAAAGAACAGAAAAGAAAGGCATTAGAAATACTTTGATTTAATAAACAGATTATACATAAAATTTTCTATTTTAGTATGCTAATTTTAATACCTGGACTTAATACCTGACCAAAGTGTACTTTCACTTTTATTTCCTTAGTAAGTCTTTTTTCAATTATCTTTTCCTGTATGGTCAAACATTCCAAGTTTTTTTTAAATGAAAATTTATATCATATATATCTTATTTGAAAGTTTTAGAAGATGAAATATAATTCAGAATTCAGGAGAACTA
>NW_016803685.1:499835-531383 GCF_001698545.2 Rhinopithecus bieti | reverse complement strand
TTTTTTTTTTTTTTTTTTTGAGCAAAACGTTTAATAGGCAAGAAAGGAGAAAGGAAGAAGAAAACAGCTCCCTCATACAGAGACAGAGGGAGGGGGAATTCGAACAAAGAGAAAACCCCCCAAAGCTGCACTTTTACTAAAAAATATTATCATTAACTCTTTGTCGTGTATCCTGGCATCCTATAATGTGTATGACTAAATTCATGCATTGACATAAGCAAACACAATGTTTCCTTAATGAAAAGAAGACTTTGGGCTGAGAAAAAGCCCACTGACATTGTCAGCCAGTTACTTCAGTGTTAAATTCAAGGTGGTTTGATATTTTTTTGGTGTGTTAAACACAAAAGCCAATATGTAAAAGTCACCAGACTAGTCTAGGTCTTACAATCCAGAGTTATATGGTCTCATTTTAATTTAAAGCACTAAACAAGAAATTATTCACTAAGTTTTAGAGCTGCATTTTAAACAATCCAGCCTTTGAATTTCTAATGTTTTTGTGAAAGCTTCAATAAAAAGCTGTGGCTTGAAGTAAGAACATATTATAGTTTGTAAAACAATTGCCAGTTGGTGTAATGAGAACCCATATAATCTAATTGCTTAACCAATAACATTCATTTTTACTATTATATAATCACCTATGTTCTAAGTAAATTTTTATTAAATACAGTTCCAATACAGATATTAGGAAACTTATTTTATGCTACTGTAATGCTACAACATTTTGTAAGTGCTCTAATAATTTTGTCAGGGCAATTCCCTTCCACGGGAATTTAAAAATTATTTGTGTCATAGGTGAATGAGAAAATTTTAATAATCCATGAGACAATAACACACACACACACACACACACACACACACACACACGATCTAAAGGTCTTATTCAATATTGCATGCCTTTTATAAAATTAGGCTGATTCTCCTAGATTGTAAACTAGGATATAATTAAATACCAGAGTGAAAAATTTGAGCAGCTACTGGAATTACAAAAATAATAATAAATTAAATAAAAGAATGGTATAAGTCCTGGAAAAATTCAATCTAATGTTACAATTATAAAGATAGCAATGTGAGCATTATATAACACTAATGAGTACTATGTAAGTTTTACATAAATAGAACTCAAAATGGAGGCTTAAAATATTCCCCAAATGTAGAATTTACCAGACAAGTAAAGTGATAACTTTTAATTTAAAATATCTGGTCTAATTAATAATAACAACTTGTAACTTTAAATCTAAAAGAGAGCCTAAGTTGGGTCAGCATTGGGTCAGTGTTGCATAGAACCTGACTTTAATTGTGATTTTAAAAAAATCAACAGAAAGCAGTGGTTCTCAAATTCTAGCAGGCATCAGAATTGGGCTTGTTAAAACTCAGATTAGGGTTCAGAGTTTTATACAGGGGCCTGTTATATGTTCTGAGAACAGGCATTTTAACAAGTTCCCAGGTGACACTCAGGCTACTGCTAAGAAGGCCCCATTTTGAGAACCACTTTCTAAAGTACAGCATAGTGTGTTCAGCATTTTCTTTTACAAAGCCTGTCATCACAGTCTCAAAAGACATTTATTGACTCTGGAATCAAGTATTAATGAATTTGGGAATTACATATGAGCACTATCATTTTATAATCACTAAAACATATTGTCTGATAACTATGGATACACAAATAACTTGTCCTGGGATAATATAATTATGTGTCATTATAAATGGTGTTATGTAACTTATAATTGGTTATACAGCAACTATTGCTTTGATGCAAAAAAGTATGTATGTTTTCCTTTTCCTAACTGGTGCTTCCTTAGTCTACTCAGTTCTGAAAGACTTTCCATACTTTAAAGGAAAAAAAAGAAGGTAAATCCACTTCTAGAAAGAACTTACTACTACATCTGTGACATGTAAGTATTTTCTGGTGAAGAGACACCAGCAAGGGCTTGTAGAAATAATCACTTTCATACAGTTTGATATTTAATATTAACCACATCCTAGTCCGCTCCTTGAAAGGATGCTGCTGCTTTACATTCCCTGGACTTCCCCACCAAGTCTCCAACAGCCTGAATTGTAAGAGGTCCCGTACATCATGGATGCTTCAAGGGCAAGGTCTGCTCATTATTCCTCAGTAGCCCCAACAGTTAGAAGAATACCAGTTGCATAGTAGGTACTTAAGAAATGTTGACAGACCTGGACACAAACCTCATGAATAGTACATGCATAATGGATATTTCATGATTTATTCTGAAAGGCATCCTAGTTCTTTCAAATATACAAGTTGCTTTTTCTCAGCAAGTTCATCCCTTGCTGTAAAATAAAAGATGGGCTAGTATAGGTGTTTGTATGTTAAGGCAGATAACTCTGCAAGTGTCCAATTGACCTTAGGCTACTAAGTTTACCCATGTCTATGATACAGGAATTTTGGTAAAAAGGTGTTAATACTAAAACAAATTTTATTGTGTACTTTTTAATAATTTAGATATGACTTTGTACACATAAAATATATGTTTAAAATATGCACATCATCATTGTTACTTGTAATATAAGTTACAGGTTTAGTGAGAATAGAATGGTGGGAGACAAATTTTACTCTGTTATGGCTGCAAGAAGGAGCTTTATAACCCAGTACTAGGACTTCCGAGGCTTAAATCGACCTGTGTATTTCCCCTAAAAATGTCATTACTAATTTCTACTCCTGAAGTATATTAATTTAGATATTATCATTGTTTTTCATCAGCTCTGATAATTATACCCCAAAATATACAAGGGAATTAACTGCATCCATTCAGTGACGACTGCACCATTACAAAGAAAGCATGGGCATAAAACTCCATAACCAAAAAGTTACGAAGAAGTTCCCTCCTTCTCTCACTGATTGGTAACCCAAACATCCAGGAAAAAACAATTGCAGAATATAGGATATGTGACAGGGGTGAAATTGCAATAGCATCATAAGCTCAAATGTCTTGATAAAACTAATTTTTTTCAATATAATATGAAAGACCACTAACGACAAAACACTTGAGTAATAGAAGTCACTCAGAGACGAAAGCAAGAGAGAAAGCAAGCAAGCAAGCAAGCAAGCAAGAAAGAAAGAGAGAGAAAGAAAGAGAAAGAAAAAGAGAGAAGAGAGAGACGAAGGGAGAAAGGGAGACAAAAAACAGGGAAATAGTAAGAGAAAAAAAAGAATGAGAAAAGAAAAAGTGCTACTGCTCTGCCTCTGTTTTAAATACTGACACCCCATAAACAAATCTGTCCCTAGGATATGATACAGAGGCCTGGAGCCTGTGACCTCCTTTCTGAATCTATCAGGAGACACAGCCCACACCAAAACACCAGGAGTGTTGCTTCTGCCAAATATCCTTTACTAACTTCAAAGAAGAACAGGGAAAGAGCTATAATGATGCTTAACACGAAAGACTGCCTTTCTGCTTCCTTCCCTTTCCCCATAAACTGAATGAACTGTCGTTATAAGACAACATACTCCTGAGTTAATGTAACTTAAAAATTTACAGCAGGTTGTATGCCTGGAGGCACATTATGGGACCACCTGTAGGCATCTAATTCCAGTGAAAATAATAAATAATTGTGGAGCATTCCTCAGAGTCTAGAGAGAGTGGATAAGAATCGTGTTGCTTGTTCACTCCAACATGGATTCTGTTGTGGAGGAGGATTAGAGAACTGAACTCTCTCCAACAAATGAGTAATCCTTCTCCCCACAAAAGAGTCCGCTAAATGCTACACCAGACACCTGAGTGCCAGATCTATACAGCCATTTTTGTGCACTTTTGATAATCCACCTGCAGAAATTACCACGTGGCAATTACTTAATATAGCACGTTGATCCATTTGAGGACTTAAAGAGTAAAGAAAGCTATTTGGTTTGTCTCTCTGTATCCTGTTTGTCTTTTTGAAACTCCTCCTCACATTTTGGCAAAGATAGAGAGTGACAGTAAGAATATCTGTGATATGACTCCAACCACTTATTTGGGAGAAATTAATATGTGTATTTTAGCAATGCCCAGCAACCTTGACCTTTTTTTGACTGGAAAGAAAAAAGAATGTACTACAGAGCTGCTTTTAAAAAAAATAATAATAATAAATAAATAAAAAGAAAGAAAGAAAAGGCCAAAGGATTTGTTATCGTGCTTTTGCCACAAGGTAGGTGGGTTAGTATTTATCCTGTGACTACTCAGAGTATACATGTTGTTTATTTTAGATAAGATAAAATATTCTAAGAGAGTGAAATTTTACATATGTGTGTGTCTATACATATATAACATGAACTTTTATTAAGTAGGTTTCAAAAGATAGTCTAATTTTTGTTCAGTTGGGTTATAAATTACCTATAAACTGTACTAATGTAGTCCTCATCTTATAGTCACTGCAATAAGGTTTGGATTTAAAATCTATGACAACCTTTGTTCATAACAAACACGTGGTTTGGAATTAAGAAAACTAGATTGAAACGATCATTTAAGTAAGTAGTGAAGATTGGATGCTGGGTGGTATTCAGGTTGACATTTCCTTTCTATTTGCACTACACGAAGGGTTAATAAGGTTTGCATAACCTTATTCTTTGAAGGCTTTTTGGCAGAGGCAGACTATTGAAGGGTTGCTGCCAAAACAGATTTTAACCCTTTTAATCATACTGTTAATAACCACATTGTACACGGTACACAGCATACTGCACATAAGGCAATATCACTCTGAACACAGTTTGACCTGATACCCAATCAAGGAAAGGTTCCTAGAGACACTTGCCATTTTGGTTGCTATGGTGAGTTTCATATTTTATGGAAACCACGGCTAGATGTCTTAAAATAGACCTTTGCCAAGAAAAACATTGGTCCAGTGGCATATGCTGGCAGAGCCTACCAAGGTTGCTCAAATTCCCTTCCTTTGTTTTTCACTCTCCCCACTGGGGCAACTGCTCCAAGCATCAACCCACTAGTCTGGCAGGCAGAGAATCCAGAAACTTGCTGCTAATTACAATGTTGACAATTCCCAACCTGTTTACTGGCGCCAGCAATCAAACTGCATCCTCTTGAGTGAACCAAAAAGCACTTGCTGGCTTTAGCTTCCTGAGGTTCCAAGCTGGCTATATTAATTACTGTTAACTTAAAACTGTATGTTGTACAGAAGAAGCTTAATTAGCTGGTATGAGGATTAAAATCTATCCTTTACACAATTTAAAACATTTTGTTCTTGGCCAAATTATGTGAATCCATAAAACATTTTTCTTTGGACAAAATATTGATTATTTTAGGTGCGACTTCTCAGTGCCAATTTTTCCACTGGATTATTTTCATTTGAGCATCAAAATAGATTTTAAAGAGCCAATCTATCTGTCTGTCTGTTTATCTACCTACATATCTTGGGATTGTATCTACAACCTTTTTAAAAAACTTGAGAAAAAGAATGAACATAGTTATTTACAGTTATTGTTTATAATTAATAAAATAGGAAAACCTATTAAACAGGATTAAATGGTCAAAAGGATATCAACTTTCTATCTTGATGAATTTGAAACAAAGATAGTTATACCACTTTTTCTAGTGAACCCTCACTGCTATGATAGAGGAATGATTTGGTAGTCATATGGCACATAATGATGTATCTATCAGCGACAGGTTGGATATACAATGGTGGTCCCATAAACTTGTAATACTGTATTCCTACTATGCCTTTTCTATATTTAGATGTGTTTAGATACACAAATACTTACCATTGTGTTACAATGGGCTACATTATTCAGTATAGTAACATGTGGCTGTACAGGTTTCTAGTCTGGAAGCAGTAGGCTGCCATACAGCCTAGGTGTATAGTAGGCTATACTATGTAGGTTTCTGTAAGTACATTCTATGTTGTTCCTACAATGACACAATTGCCTAAGGATGTGTTTCTCAGAATGTATCCTTGTCATTAAGCAACATATGTATAAGGAGCATGCTTCATGATTGATAAGTTGGTTCTCACACCCCTAAATGGTTAGCATTACAAGTCACCCAGATGTGGCAGTGGCAGACCACCATGCAATTTTCATAAATAGCACAACAGAAGTGAACAGGGTTTTGCAAAACTGAGAATTTTACTTTGATTCTGCCCTAATCCAATAGCCGATCTGTCCTTCTTTATTCAACAAGATAGCTTTGAACATTTAAAAAGTGAAGTAAAAGTAAATATAATTTTAAATTGTATATTAAAATGTGACTTTACTTCTGTTATTTGGTATGAGAACATCATGAGGTCACTGTTACTTAACAACGTTACTTTAAATTTTTCATTGAATACACTGCATGACAAATATTTTTGTATCCAATCTTTTAGTCGACATTTGCATTTGGAAGCTTATTAAACTGAGTTGATATACTTGTGATTAACATTTCCCTTGTTTTACTGAAATATTTCCAACTAGGGTAAAAGATCAAGTTATTCCTTTAATTATGATTCATTTTCTGTTTCTACATTAAGATAGCCTATGCCATTTTCCAAGATTTAAAAAATCATTAGTACAAGCACAGTAGAGACCTTTGGAATATGTTGATACATTCACATCTATATATACAATATAAGAATTTTTGAAAAGTTTAGATTAATTGGGTAAAATATCACTGAATAGTATAAAAAATAAGAATTATTCTCAGACAATAGGAAGAGCAACGTTGTGAGAAAAACTTCAACATTTAGTGAAGTTTTAGTGTGGTGTATTAGAAAGAAAACACCAAACAAGGACTTAGAAAATGGGTTACTAATATTATCTGGGTGTCCATGGAGAAGTTATTTGGATTCTCTGTGTTGTGAGGACTTCATACGGGAAACATGAGAATTGTATTACATACCAAAGAACTAGATCTGAGATAGAAATTTATAATGACAACTGAATATCATATGAATTTACTATGAGCTTACCAAAGACTTTTGAAATTTTGTATTCCACGTGGATATAGGAAGGGAAAATAATCATATTAAAAGCAAACAAATGATCAGGTGGAAATGTTATGTATTTGGAAATAGGGCCAAGTTAGACAAACACAAACATGTCAATCTTCTCTGTCTTTATCATGGTTAACTAACAAATAGATTTCCTCTCTAAAATCTAAATCAATTAAGTGAATGGGAAAACTAAACTCTTGGTATCAGTATTTTATATCAGGAAATACTGTCTTAACAAATCCTCCTAGGTTACTTTATTTCTAGAGCACAAATTCAAGTATCATACATATATTTTCTAATAGAAAACTGTTAAAAGGCTGTTTCTTTTAAGCCATGTCCCCCTAGAATTTTCAGAAGTCTCTGTCTTTTCAGACTGATATTCTTTCTTTTACTTGAGAAACATCCAGATTTCTTGCCTTTCTCAATTTTCTACAGATAGGCTAGGCTTATTTTATTCAGAGATTATTTCTATTTTAATTGATTCAAAGTTCTATATCAGAGCATGACTTTGAAAGCAAGAACCTTTGGATACACTTGTCACTCATACTATGAAAGAATCCTTCTACAATGAAAGAATCCTTCTACACAGATAAACTATATAAAATCAATATAGAACACTATGCATCACAACAGGGCAAAGGGTACCATATAACAAACAAGACCTCTTCTAACGTTTTCTAAAATTGATATTTTTTCAAGGTGTACTGGTCCCAGACACCAGGAATTTCATTATTTTTGCTTAATACATCTCCAAAATCTGCACATTCTTCACTACAGTACACATCATTAATACTGTTACTTGGTATCATTGTCCCTTTTCTCTTGTCAAATCCAATTGTTATCTACACAAATCGCCAAATGTAAATGTGAAACTGCCTCAAAAGTTTAACGTCACTCACTATTTTTAATAAACATAGCATTCACAACTAACAGAAACCTGCTTGTTTGTGGTAAAGAATCTCCTTATTTTGACTCTGTTCTAATATATAATATTAAAACAATCTCAAAGCTGTTTTATGGACAACCACATCCAACAACAAAAAGGAACATGAGATATTTTAATAAAAGTGTGAATAAATGACTTCCAAACCTCATACTCCTACCCCCAGATATATATTTGAAGGCAATTACTTTTGAAAACTTTGTAGAACTTTTATTGAACTTATTCTGTTTTTATTTTTTAATTAATATTTTCTCTTTAAATCTCTATTCTTTTTATGCTTGATTCCATGTAGCACACAAATCAAAGTTTTCAATGGACATAATATTTTATACCCATAATTAAACTGAGAATGGATAGCATGTAAACTATCTGATTAAAGCAATAGCTGATAAAGCATATTATTTTAATTTTTAGACAATGAGTGTATTATTTTGTGATTAAAAAGTCAACTTACATTTACTATACATTGACCATCCCAGAGAGTCACACCTTTCAAATAAAATTGTAACTTAGTCTGCTTTCCTAGTAATTTTTTAAAATTAAAAAAAAGTTACACAGATCTTTAGCTTTGAAAACATACCTATCACAGTAATTATTATATTGCATAAAGTATGTTTCTATTGATTACGTCTTAAAACTTTACAAATTCTTACAAATATGTATACATTTAATATTAAATAAAATACATTAGGTAACATTCACACGGACTAAAATTTTCTATTTCAGTAGTAGATTAAACAGCTACTTGGAGTTTCAAAAAGAATACCAGCTTGAAAGCAATGTTCTCATGGATTTTTCCATTATTTAAAAGTTATATCAAATAACCAGAGACAATGTATTTTCCTTCTTGGCAAAGAAGAACTGCACTATTAGTACACAAATTTGAGAATTAAAATTTATGTCTAACATTAAATTAAACTTAAATATATGCAATACAACAATCATTATATATAATAGTGACTGTAAATAATTATGAAAAAATGTAAAATTTATATTAACGTATGCCCCAAAAGGATATCATTGCTTTCACAAAATTCATAAATATTTTGAGCACCTACTATGTGCCAAACACTGGACTAGGTATTTTAAAAGATTAACCATTTTAGAAGAATTAAATATCCTAGACAATTGTTGGTCCTTTTAACAGAATGGAAAAAAACACAGTAATTTTCACGCTCTTCCAAATATTGTAATTGAATTTAATAATATAAACATTTACACAAGGAGTAAACATTTTTAGAGGCCAACTGTTCATGTTCATTCTTTATCGGCTACAATCACATAAATCAACTTTGAATAGAGTTGTTTGTGATTTGGCCTCATTAGGCTAAAATGCTTATGAAGATAGATCTACGGTTTGAGTAGCTTCAAATTTATTATACAGATATACACATGCATGTACTCCCATGCTAACACATTAGAATGAATCTGTAAAGCATTCTTTGGGGGCTTTTTCTCCCCACCAAAACTTCAAATAAAAAATGAAGTNAAAAAAAAAAAAGACTTTCTTTGAAATGGAACCCTAAAGATGTAAAAAGGCTTTAAGCGAATCCAAATCTAGCCCTTCTTATGGATGAGACAACTGAAGACCAGGCAAGCTGTGTGACAGGTCCATTGTCATAGTTCACAACAGAATCTGTACTCAAAATCAGATTTTCTAGTCTTATTCCAAAGTTCTTTCTACCACAGGAGAGATTCTCTCTCCTTAAGTATCATGTCATTGAGGGACAAAATGAAATTTGAGATTTCTCCATGTAACGGCCTCAATTCTCTAATTTGCTTTGTTTCAGTAAACACCAAATCCTATATAAATAACAGTTATGAAAAAAAACTACATGAAACTGGATCCATAAAGTAATCATTCTACAACTTTAATTCCTGTGTAGTTATCTGTAAAACAATCCAGGATATTTGCAAGTCTTATCATGATATGTTTCTATTACAAAGGAAAAAATCTTTTTTTCATATCTGCTTCTGATAGAATAGCAGGCATGACATTCATTCATTCATTCATTCATTCATTCTTCGTGGAATACAAAAACTAGCGGACTATTTGGGAGATATATAAAAAACTATTTTAAATGAGTAATTTTTAGTTTATCTTGAGACTTGTTTGAACCAGTTCTTGAAACTGACTACACTAGCTTAGAGAGACAAAAATAGGCTTCAAACAATTAATACTCACTCATGTATTGAATACAAATTTTAAAAACAAAATTGCAAGAAATATCAATTTTCCAATTAAAATGTATCATTTTATAAAATAATCTTTTCAGAAAAGTGTTTCCAAAAGCACACATTTCATTCAAGTTTACAAATAGACACTACTTTCAAATTATGCAATTATGTCACTATTGTAATATAGTTTGTCAACTTTTTAAAAAGCATATTATGATATAAATTGCATTTGAACTGAAAACATAGTATTAACAGATTCCAGCAATATGTCTTCTTTAGTTTGTAATTTAACTGAATGAGATTCAGTATTGGTTTAATATTAATAAAGGCAATAACCCTTATTTAAAATATTTGAACTGCATGCTTTAGGACTCAGGTTTTTAACATTTGGTTCTAGCTTGATCTACTATATATGTATATATTTTCAAATACTAGGAGTCTCAAAGGGCTTTTCCACAAACAAAGCAAATGAAGGGTTGTCTTTACCCTTGCATATGCATTATAATATTTTAATTGTGTTGAAGATCAGACTGCCTTGCTTAGCTCACATTATTATTAGCCAGGACAACAGAACTCAGAACTCACAAGACATAGTTGGCAATACATTTTTAAGCTGGTCAACGATACAAATATACAGATACACTGATTTTATTGTTAGGCTGCACTCAACAAACTCGACTAATTAATGGGTAATAAACACATTTCAAGAAATTTTAAATTTTATAATATATCTTTTCTGGCTTATGTTTTTTTGGATGAACTGCATTGTTTCCTCAACTAAAATGTTTATTTTATACACTCATGCAAAATGTTTTCTAGACTTAAACATAAGACTTGTAAGTCATGATTTAAAGTATAAGCACTAAGATAAAATCTGAAAACATTTAAAAAACAAATTGTACTACAAAGCTATTTGCTTAAAATCTATTTAGCATTCGTGTTTATAGTTGTACAGCTATCAATAACTAAATTCAATAGCTAAATGATTTAAAAGTCTTTAAATATTCTGATGTCATTATTACATTTTTTTCTTCTTACTGAAAATACATCCAAAAGAAATTTACTTTTAAATAGTAAGTCTCCTATGCAGAAATACACTACTTTCCAACACTGTAAGAACATCATTCTGTCATTTCTGTAATACAATGGTAGCTGCACCTGTACATATTGACAAGATGGTGAACAACTGTGATGGCCTTATGCTGTCTTTCCTTCTATGCCCTTAGTACTTCTCCTCTGTGCTACATAAAACACAAAAATGTTTCCCAATATACCCATCATCTCTACCTTTGTTGTCTATTTTTATATTTGAATATTTCTCATGACTAATGTGGAATATAAGACAAAAATTGATAATAGGGTTTATGGAATATTCCTTCCAACAAAATGCTACTTCATTGTTTCTTGCCTTTGCTTGGACTTTCACTGGAACCTCTGTTCTGGTTCTAGATTGCCATTGCTCTGACACCAACAGCCGCATCATTCTAGGGCTCACAATGGTCTCGGGGAAAGTTCATGGGGTTGTCATGATGCTCTATGGATCTTTAACCATGAATACCATCACCACTCCCCACAATTCTATTCAAGCAACAACATCAGAACAAGATTCACAAATACAAAGAATAAAATAAGCAAATTTTCTGAAAAATGCAGTTTCGATCAATCTGCTTACTTGGGACCCGGTAGCAAACGACCAGTCAAGCTGATGTTTCTTCTTACACTTATTAATGAATATTATAGTATAAAATTGACCATTTATAGACATTATATAAATTTAAATGGGCAACCTAAAATCTCCCACCTATACATCACAAATTGTGTTCATAAATTCTGAGTATTTAGACAGGCTTTATTAAAGTAAAACTAGTGGATAAAAGTAATTTTCACAATTTGTCTCCCTTCTCCTTTACTGTGCCCTCAGTATTGTCAAATGAACAGCTTAAGCTGAATCTATGTTCCTTTTTTCAGGAAAAATTTCTATCACCTTTGTAAAGCAAAACAAATATTAGAAAAGGCTGCTTACCCTTCTAGTATTAGGACATCAATTGAAAAGCCATCCAAAAATTATGACTACTTAATACTACTTGGATCTAGCACGAAAAGCACAAACAAGCATTTTGTACTTCCTTAATCTTGGCTTTGGACAGTGACAGGGCAAAATCGTAATTGACTAGTGGTGACAGTCAATTGTAATTGACTTTTAAATTATTTTCTGGAAAGAAAAAAGCTGTCTTGTAACAATAAAATTACCTCCAGTAATTTCAACTTAATAAAGTTTTAATTTTCCCACTTTCTTATCTTAAAAGGTCTGATGATGGAACATTTTCACCCCAAACTTAAATAAGAACCAGTTCAGTCAGACTGACACCTAATGGAAGCTTTTATAGGAAAATGATTCTGCAAAGGAAAGAAAGCAATGAGATAAGTATTTAAACAACAACAACAAAAATACTTTGTTAACTATGAGTAGAGATTTCCTTTAGATTTCATCACTAGCATCTGCAATTATTCCACTCTAAACATTATTCTTCTTCGATGAAGCAACAGCAATAAATCTGCACGAAACTAAATAGAATAGTTTATTTTTCAAAAGTTCTTCCTCATCCCCTCAACAAATGCCAGAGTATTACATCTTTGGTTTCTCACAAACTCTGTCACCAGGCCTTCAACTCTCTTTCTTCCTTTCAAATCCTAAACACTTATTATTTAGCCAACCAGCATGAGGCCAACTTTCTAGAGACCACCTAGGAGCTAAAGTATGTAGCTTCTACTTTTCTAATTTCCCAATGAAACAATGCCACCAGTAGACATATTGCATTTTGTTAAATACATAACAAGCACAATATTTAAAAGCCCTAAATCACCAACTGGTGGATCCCTAGAGAAAGAAGGTAATTCATGGAATAATGAAGGAAAGAACGGGAGTTACATATTCTCTTGCTGGTGATAGAATGTCGAATGCAAAGACAGCATCTGTGTTTTCTTTCCTACTTCAACTCATTCTTAAAATGGACTCGCCCCCGGGAGCTTCTGAGAAGGGCTCCACCCGTTCCCTGCAGACAGCAATGTTTTTTGAGCGCAAAAACTGTGAGTATAGATACCCTGGGAGTAATTGTGGGATCAGACAGAATGGGGTGGGATTAGGGGTAGGGAGAGGGTATGTGTGGAGTACCCTTCACTGGGAATCCTAAATATTAGAAGAAAGGCGAAACCCTAGGTGGGAAAGCATGAGAGTGTGCCTGCCTCCTTCAAGACACTTCGGTGTCAGCCTCTCCAGGATTCAAACCACTCTTGTGGGCAAAAGCCCAGTGGGGCACACGCACTTCGTGCCTGGGAAAGGCCCATCCTCCAGGGGGAGAAGGTGTCTGAGTTGCAGTTCAGCTTAGAGCGATCCCAGAGCGACGAGAGGGAGAGCTTCGCAGGCCTCTAAGTTTATTTGATTTTTCTCCTGCAGTTTCCATTTCTCAGGAATTCAGTCTTCGTGCGCAGCCCGTGCACAACCAACGACCACTATGCAAGGAGGAAACCTGGTCTTAGTGTTTGGCCGCGCTAGTGAATTCTTCTGGGCCCCTGGTACGTTCTTGTCTCCAGCACTCTGTCCTTAACACTTTTGAAGCGCCTTGATAGGACGGTCCCAGATGCCTCCACAATAGGGAAAGGCAAACTGCAAAGCTGGCAAAGTTGTGTGGTTCGACGCCGGCAAGAGCTGAGACCTGGAGCACCGGCCCACGCCTTCCACTCTGGGTCATCCTTCCCAGCTCCATCTTGGGCATGCCAACTCCTGCCACGTCCGATTGTCCCCAGAAGTGCCCGGGCATGCTTGAGGGGGTTGGTGGCGGTAGCTTCCTCTTCGCTAGGAGGTGACAAATCCGTGTTGTTTTATCGTCCATTAATATTTTGAAACAAACAAACAAAAACTCGAAGTAGAAGGAGGGAGAGGCTCTCTCTTGCTCCCGTCCCTTCGCAGCTGACCTGAGAGAGGGCACGTGCCTTGAGTTTGTTGGTGTTTGAGACTCGTCCTAAAGGCAGAGGCAGGGAAGACAGCGCTGAAGAGGTGTCCCAAAGAGATTGGACGTCTGAACAGTCACTGCCTGCCCCAACCTCTTTCAGGAAGGTTCCAGGTCTGTGCCACACTGCAACCAATCCGGTTCCCATCCTCTTTCTCCACCCCTTCTCGGAGAATCCGAAAAGAAAATATGCGTTCCTGAGAGACCCGCCACACTTCCGATCTGGAAGTTCCGCGGGGACCCAGCCCCGGACCCCGCCCCCTCCCCAGCTCGACCGACTAGTCTGGTTGCGGAGCGGCGCAGCCGGCCGGGGGTGGGGCTCCGGCACCGCCCCGGGCCCGGGATTCGCGAAGTCACGCGCTTCCGCAGGCTTGCGGGGGCACCTTCGCCCACGGACACGCCCTTTATGCGGAGGCAGCCCCCAGCGACCCTCTGCCCAGCTTCTGCACCTCACTCGCGACGCTCCCAAACTGCTCAAGGCCTTTCAGTCGTTCCCAACTTTAGAAAATTGCCCAGAACGCGTCTCTCCCCCGAGCCGCACCCCACCGTGGAGAGGAGAGGAGCGGGCAGGGGACGCAGAACCGCCCCACAGGCTCGGGGAACGGACCCCTTCCTCTCCCCGCCCATCCCTTTCACCTCGCCCCCCGCCCCCTGCGCGAACCCATTTTCCAGTCCTGGTCACCAGAGGCGCAGCGCACAGCCTTTCCGGTGGAACCAGTGCGAAAACACCCGAGGAAATGAAAAGAACAAGAAAGTGCTACCTTGGCAACCACGGGCGTTTAGTGGCCAGCTGGTGGGCTGGGGAGGGCGGCCGCTGCCCCCCTGCCGCTGGTACTCTCCTCGACTACGCGTATTCTTAAGCAATAACAACGTAATCCGTATTATCCACCCAAGAATACCCGTCACCGAAGAGAGTCAGAGGACCAAGCTGCCGCTGCCGCTGCTACCGCTGCCGCTGCTACTGCCGCCGCCGCCGCCACCAGAACTCTTGCTGCTCGCTGAGCCCGCCCCTGGCTGGGGATGGGCTGAGCTTGACCGGGACCATAAATCCATAACTCGATTTCCCTAAAGAAGGATCCAAAGCTGTGCTCGGCTGCTTCCTGCCCAAATCCAAATGGCCGCTCTATTTCCAATTCTGAAAGACAAATCACAAAACCAAATACTTAACACAGAAGAGTGCTGTCTTTCCAGTGAGAAGGGAAGATGTGGCAAGGATCTTTGGGCACAAGTGGGAGTGACAAGTAACCTTCAGTTTACCTGGTGCTCTCCCAGTGCCTTCCTCTGCACTTCTCTGCTTGGTACCCAGTCTGGTCTCGGCCAGTCCATTCTAGGTGGTTTGATTGAGTGCCATGGCAGCCAGAGAACCCTGTAAGAGACATGAATAGTTAACCACACAAACATTACAAATATATTTGCCTAGACGGCTTTGGGAAGAAGTGAGGCTTAAATAAAGATAGGGTCATGCATGGGTGAAATTTTCAGTAGTATGTTTTGGAAATGCATTTTTCTCAAGTCCAAGATCATAGAAAATAAACACTCATTCAATTTACTACTTGAAATCAAATACTTATAGATTTACAAAAATAGGCATCTTTTCTTTGAAGGCCTTAGAGCTATACAACATAATGATTTTTAAAGAAAAAAAAGCTCCAAGGCTTACAATAATTAAATCCATTTTCTATAGTATCAAAACTAACTGAGTTGAGAAGCTGGTAGAGTTTCTATGATTTAAGTATCATTTTATATCACCACAATATTTAATTTCATAGCACACCTTTAAAATATATACTATAAATGCATTGCTGTACAGCTGTTGTGGACACCTCTACAGAAAACCTTTGAAGCTCTGTGTTCATAAAATTATTTTAAGAAGAGAAAGCCCATAAAACTCATTTGCAAAGTGAGTGTAATTTTGGCATTTAGAGAGAGAATCTCTGTGATTCTTTGATGATCAATATGGCTCTTACTGGAAAAGCTTTGTCTTAAGATCCTGCAGTGGATATTCTGATAATGGGGGTTTATTGTTCACTAAATAAAATGGACAAGTGCAACGTCACTACCCAAGACATGGTGTAGCTTCATTAGAAAGTTCTCAATTTGCTTTCCCCTTTACTCTCAAATACATGAAAGTACATCCATGTAAGGGGAATGGGGGGGAATATGGAAACATGGCAATAGACATTATGATTTCCCAAATTATGTAAGTGCAAATAGCTCTTCATCAAGGAGTAATTATATAACAGAATCTCTCCCACTACCACAACTCATCTTTAACTGACCTGGTTGCAATTTAACGCACTTAGGTTGTGCTTGCTCTTATTTTTTTTAATATAATATTTATCCAGGCACACCAACTCATCATTTTCTTGACATGTTACTTACAGATGGAAAAATCAACTTGAATTCTAGGTTTTGTGAATAGATGTTTAATATATATGTCTGAACCTAAAATAACTAGAAAGAAAACCAGTATAGCCCAGCTACCAGACTGTTTTACATTATTTTCAGGTAACTCTTAAGTACACTACTTACAAAAAGACAGATATCAATAAAACAAATAAATAAGCACTGTTTTATGCTGTTACCTAACATAGGTATAAACTGGAGCTTTTCTCTGGGGCTAGAACAAAAAAAAAAAAATCAGAAAGCTGACAGGTTCTCTTCAGCTTGAACTCCTAGAAACAAAAGCCCTTAGGGAAAGTAATGCAATAGTCTATGAGCAAAGTGTACATTTGCTTCTGCACTCTTCTATTTAAATCTCAACTAATATTAAAAGGAAAACAAGAAACACATTATATAGATAGGTTTGGATTTACTAAATGGAACCTTTTAAATTCAAAAGGATGGTCAAGGGAGGCACACAGACACACACACAGACACACACACACAGACACACACCAATACACGGGGCATCAGAATCACAGCATAAATACCCACACAGCTTTTCAATGCTTTCCAAGTAGTCTCCTTCAGTTTTGCTTCCTCACAATTAAAATAAAATATATACACACACTGACCCACAGACTCACAAGCTTTAAGAAACTAGAACAACGCAGTTGATATGCTTTCTTTCTACCCA
Organism: Rhinopithecus bieti; assembly: GCF_001698545.2. NCBI lineage: Eukaryota > Metazoa > Chordata > Mammalia > Primates > Cercopithecidae > Rhinopithecus > Rhinopithecus bieti. The sequence continues at coordinate 514,255 of NW_016803685.1, read as the reverse complement.
AGTAGCAGTGCCAGCCTTTTCCCTACCTACCCAATGTTCCACCAGCTTCAGCACCTGGACGAGTGGACAGCTCAACCCGGGCCGACTGCCGGCAGCACTCGCAGCAGAACTGACGCTCTGAGCTCTAACCAAAGCTCTCTCGTGCTTGAGCGGGGCAGCCTGACTTACGAGAACACCATTTCCTACGAGACCACTGCCGCTGGGTGCATATTCAATTCAAGCCTCCTTAAGCTGTCGGATTTCCCCCACCCATCCACCCTCCCCCCCCTTCTCCACCCTCCACACAAAACAGAAAAGGGAAAAGCCCAATACCATTAGGGCGTTTGTTGATCAACTTACACTTCGCTTTTGAATATTTAGATACTGCTAGCGGAACAATATCAGCGGAGGCTTAGGTCCGCATTAAGTACCTTTGTTCATCGACTCCTGCAAGCCATGTTTATTAGAATCTACATTTCTCTCGCGCCCCAATAACTAGAGGTGTGTTTTGCGGGCAGGGGGCTTTCGGCACCTTTTGATCTCTCAAGGCCACCGCGACTGACTGACGGTTCCCAGTACTTTCCTATGCTATCCCCCACACTCCAACACCCATTCCAGTTAATCGCTTCGCAATTTGCAACCAAAAATACATAAAGAAACGCGACAAAGCAATCGGTTTGAGGAAATAAGCCAATTAAGCTAAAGCTGAAATGCCTCTCTCTCTCTCTCCCCCCCTCTCCCCCTCCTCTCCCTCTCTCTCTCTTCCCCTTGACTCCCTCCCTCTCCCTCTCTCCTTCCCTCTCAAGTAGAAAGGGGAAACACCAAGGAGAGAGAAAAAATCGGGAGGAGGGTGGTAGTCGACTCTTACAATCAATGGAAAAGAGTATACACATCTTTACTGAATAATACTCTCGTTCTCAGACAAAAAGAAACACATTTTTCGATGTAAACATAGTCTCCCTCTCCCATACATCCTACATCCTTTACGTTTGCTGAGATTTGTCTTGCTGTATGGCAAAGTAACTGTCACAAATCCATCTCGATTGAAGTGCTTACCCTCTAAATCCAGGTTTCAAGCGGGACTCCAACTGTGTGTAGAAGGCAGGGAGTCATCTGATGTGCGGTGAGGTAGGCTCTGGGCAGTGGGAGCTGCTTCTTCTCTCCGAGTGCCGGGTTACAGTGTTAACAAGCCCTGGGAAGGGACCTCGGCGCCTCGCGCTGGCTGTGCCCCAGTGCCTTCGCGTGGTGGCGGCTTGCTCATGCTTCTGAGGAGTCCCAGGCGATAGCCTTCAGCTGATGCGAGCTTCCAGAAAGGAGTGGGGAAGGGAAAAAATCATCTAATGCAATCAAATCGATCTGATCTACACCATCTGTCGCCTGCCACTATACACAAACGTTAAAATAGGAAAACGGAAAACACTGACAGCCGAGAGGGTTGGTCTGCAAAGAGTTCATTTTTAGCAGAGCATAATTGGATATGGTCGGCGTACAGTTACAAAAGCTGCTGTTAACCATCCAGTAGTGGATCCCAAACATGCTAATGGTGGATTAATTGAGGAAGATCTGACGTGCAAGCTTCATAGTCTCTTATTCATGACTTCCCAATGGGAAAGGACCAATGCCTTGTGGGACTATGGTAACATACAGTCAAAAAGCTGCTAAGAAAATGGCTGTGTGTTCACAGCACCTCTCTCTGATAACAAACATATGTCGACTAAAATGGTTTAGTAGAATGGGAGGGGGTGTTGGAGAATAAAATTTTCTTTCCCCGTGTAAGCAATCCCCATTTTCTTTTCTTAAAGAAAAGCAAAAATAGATATGATCTCTTTACCATAGTGGGGGGAAAAGGATGTTTTAAAAGGTTTTTATCAAGATCAAACTCTGACATATAAAAGAAACGGAACACTCCTGTGCAGCAATTCTTAAAAAAAAAATCTATTATCATTTTTTTCCTTACTGTGATCAAAGTAGATCCATAGCATGTGCAGTATACAGAAACTCAGTCCAGTTAATCCCACCAGGATTGACTCAAGGTTGTTTAATGCGAGGTACACTTTTGACTTCTTGAAATCAGGATGCCTTTTGGGGAAGGCATTTTGTATCATTTAAAATAGACATAATGAACATTAAATATGACTGCAGTGAGATGAGAAGAGTTTTCCTTTCTAATTCTGTAATTACTCTCTCTAGCCAAAACCCCTTTTGGTTTGTTTCCAGTCTTCGCAGATCAGTTGATGGGGAAATATAGGGATGGGGGAGGGAGTGGAAATACCAAGCGGGAGGGAAAGAGAGTGTGGATTATCAATGGCCAATAAATTCTATTCCACTTGTAATAGAAAAATATATAGCAATAAAAGAGATAACTCACTAATTGTTGATCATGATTTTAAGTTTAAACCAGTTTTAAAAATTAAGGTTTTATATATGGAAAGAAGACATATTGCAAACAATGAGATGACTTTCCCCCACCCATTTATAGTTATAAGTTTAAAAAAATATTGAAACAGAGTTTATTATCTAGATATGTGACAATCTTTTATTAACTATATCTAAAAATTCCATGTTTCCTCTGATTTTGTCATTCATTTGAACACTGAAAACTATGGTCATTTTGATTTTGCTGCCTTTTCTTTGGTAACATACATTACACAAATTCCATAGTAAACAATTAGTGTTTGTTCAGGAAAATTCTAAAGATGAATGTGTCTCCTAAAACTTTGATAATCTCTTTAAGAAAAAAAAACTAACAGTTATGAATTAGTCTAAAAATATAATTTGAAGACAAATCAAACAATTTACCTATCTTTTGTTTCAATATACATTAATTAAGCACTCTTTCCAACCTACACAACATTCCAGGGTCATAGTCAGATATTCAAGTATAATAGTTCAGCAGGCTTTGTTGTCATTCGTGTCAAGCTATTGCCCCCTGCAGGTTAGGCTGAAAGTGCAGGCAGAATTTGGCCAAGTCCTCAGGAAATTGATGGTAGTCAAGTTACTCAGTCTCTTCCAATATTTAACTAGAGTCAACTTTTTAAGTTTGCTTTCATTATGGTTTAAACTTTTTATTTACAGATAGGTAGTACATTAAGAAAAAATGCTTTTTAAAGACGTGATTTCAGTTTTTCTCCTGAGAATTTAGCTGCATGGAGTCAACCATCCACTTTGTTGTGATACAAGGAGCATTTTGATGCACTTAGTATGGTTTTCTTCATCTTCCCTTATCCTTATTCCACAAGATCCAGCAAAATTTAAAAAAAAAAAAAACAAACGTAACAGAACTGGAATTATGAATTCTCAGTAATAAATATATAGCCCTGGGCAATTTGATGTCAGTATGCTCTTGGTAGACTCAATGAAGTGCGTGCAAATCAAACCATTTCAGATTCTTCCTGCTCCTGATATGATGAGGTCAATTACACCGTTTCTCTTGATTATAAAATGAAACATTATTTCAGCCTCCATACTCCTGCTATACCATCATCCTTTCCCACAATCAACTTTTCCAAATAGGGCACCTTGCCCAGATGAAATAAATTTATAATTGACAGAATAGAAATTAAATTACATCAACTCTTTCACAATATTACAAAGTGGAGCAAGTTTATAGAAATGACTTCAGAAGGTTTATGGAAAGATCCTTTTATTCTTTGGAAGTCAATGATGTGGCTATTCACACTGAGTTGTAAAGAAACCAGCAATGGTATTTCCCTATTATATAAATATTCATCTCATTGAGCAGTGGGATATCATTATGTGAAATATAATCAATTCTAACACCAAATTAGCCATCAATAAGAATCTTACTTAGTCAAATTATAGAAGTATTATTTCAACATTGTATTAAAGTAGCTAGAAACATGAACTGCACTTTGCTATTTTAAAGCTGTTATGAAATGCTCAAAAAAGACTTTAAGTTTAGTGGCAAAACTTGAGTCATTTTTGAAGGATTTTTTATTACCCTAACCACTGATATGTTTTCTAGGTCTTCCAGAATGGACATATGGGATAGGAACTGGGGATAACTGTGTCATATTTTAAACAATATTAAAAACACAAGTCAACACAAAATAAAAATAACCTGAATACTTATCTGTTTTATTACATTTTCAAAGCTTGTTAAATTTCAAGAGGACACTACATCTATACATTAAGAGCTTTGCATCTACAGTTCATTAACACTCCTGCTCCGAGTAAAGAGGGGATTTAGACTAGGCTGTGAGACTATTAATTGCACAAATATGTTGTAGCCAGAACAGTGACTGGTTGCCTGCAGCAGCCATTTCTAGTTGTCTTTGAGTAGGTGTTTTTTTCTTTTTTTTTTAAGTAATCTCCCCTTCAAAGTCATATCTCACATATATATGATTATACCTGATTGTGTGTACTGAAGCACATTGCTATTGAGTCAGAAATTTTCAAGTATCTTGATTCAAATGACTGTCAAATACCTAAGAACAGAGTTGCTTTTAATTAGCCTCCAGAAAAGAGAGATGATATTTGACCTGTGAGTCTTAATCAAGGGGAATATTTTAAGTTCCCCCATAAAAGATGTAGCAGATTGCTTGCAAGTGTCTTGAAAAACATAATTCTACTGCTCCTCCTACTATCATTACTATTGTTCTAATAGTTTCTAAAGGATCAGAACAGAGTTCTAGAAACCCTGTAATGCTGTTATTGCTGGAATCCTGGGTTATTAAACATTCTTATCAGCAGAAGCAAAGGACCATCCAATCCTATTCATATGCATCCTATGACTCAACTCAGTTTCCACTTGGCGGGCTGTGTGTGTGTGTGTGTGTGTGTGAGAGAGAGAGAGAGAGAGAGAGAGAGAGAGAGAGAAACTGAGAGAGAGAAACTGAGAGAGAGAGAGAGAGTGAGTTCATCCTGAAAGCGCTTATGTTTCCAGAGGTTTTCAAATGCAAATGGAGTGGGAGTGGTGGTGGCCGTGATGGAGTGTACTGTGTGGGTAGGGGGGATTTGGGGAGAAGGTGTCGTGGGCAGTAAGTTTAAACAAATTCAAGGCCATCACTACCACTGCAGACCCAAATAACTTAGGTCTGAGAGACCCCCTTCGAAAGATACAATGCCTTCCTCATCTAAAGGGAGGCAAGCTAATACCAGAGCGATCTCAGCGCTCGTGCAGTTTTGAAAGAGGGTCCCGAAAACCGCCGGAGGCCAGGTGCCGCGGGCAGGCCCCGGGCTAAACTCTCGTCTGGCGAAGTGAAGAGCCCAAAGTCTCCAGGCCCACAGCGCCTTCGCGGGGCAGATCGGCCACTCTGGCCCCGGGCCGGGCTCGCTCTCCTCTGAAGCCCTGGAGCGGGCAAGGGGCACCATACTGGCCACAGGAACTCTAGTTTCAGCAGCCGCAGCCCGCCAGCGCTGGCTCGGACGGGGGCCTCCTCTGGGAGAGTAGGAGAGCGAAAAAAATCAACCACCACCTTGGATTTCAGATCGAGGAAAGGAAGCCAAAGCAAAGGTGTGGTTACACAGGACATCCATAGACAAACCGTTGCCTCTCCTAAGTGGGCCTGCGCTTTGCGGCTCCAGAAGCGCGAGGCGCGGTTGGTGCGGGCGCGGGGGCGTGGGAGTCACCGCTCTCCCCTCAGCCCTGGCCGCACTCTCTGCAGTCCTCCCGAGTTTGGGCCAGGGACAACGGCTCGCCCCCTAACGCCCTCGCGAGGACGGCTGCCCGTCGGGCCAAGGGCGCCCAGTGCTAGAGGCCGGAGCGAGACGGCCCCGCGGGACTCTGGAGCCGTGGTAAGGGGGAGGCTCGGACCCCGTTCACGAAAACGCCTGGCGCCTCCAGGATTTGTCATGTCTTAAGCAGCTCCGAGAAGGCTCCGCTGGTTCTTGGGAAACCCCGCTGTGCGGCTGAACCCGTCTGTCTCTCTCAAGCTCTCGCCTTCCTCCCCTGGTCCTCCCTTCTCCAGCTCCCCTGCCCGCAGTCTCGGGCCCGCGCCGGCTGAGCCCACGGCGCCCGGAGAAGAGCGCCGGAGCCCCTGCCCTGGCCGGACGCGGCAGGCGCGGCGGCCCGCATCAGAACAAGCACTGTTAAATCCTTCATTTCTTTTGCTCTTCCATTTCTAACTTTTTGTACAACTGTCCCTGCAGAGTCCATACCCGTCCCGCTCGATCTTTGGCAACAATCCCGCCTTCACGGCCATTGGTAAATCAGTGCTAAGAGTTTGAGAAGAAACCGATATGCAGCTTGACTCTTTACACAATTCAGCCTCTGCTCGGCCCGCTCGGTCCCTTCCGCCCCGCGGGCGCTGCCCATCCCGGACCCGCCTCCACCCTCCAGCGCCCTGGCGCTGGGGGCGTGCTAAAAGCAACAGAAAACAAAACAAAAACAAACAAAGCGCCAAAACCCACTCTCACCTCGTCTACTGGTCAAAGGTAAGTGTGAGTTCAGCCTCTCCCTCGTGCGTCTCTGACCCTCTTCTGGTTCTCTGGGCTGAGGTCTGAAGGAGCCAAAAGGGGCCCCCCGAAAAAGAAATTATGGCCGCTTTGTAAAACATGTTTTCCAAGCATCAAAATCTCTCTTTCTCTCTCTCATATACACACACACTCTCTCTTTCTTCAAACCCACACTTGCCAGTCTGGAAGAGTATACCGATGTGCATGTTTCTGGAAGCATTTCCTCAGCTATTGGAGGAAATGTTTACTAATATTTCAGGTCGTAGACACCAATAATTATTCTGTGAATTGGGGAGAGGGAGGGTAAAGGAAGACAGATTCCTCTTAATTTAACACTTCCTCCCGTATCTGAGTGTGAATCCTACTTTCAGTCCTAAGTCCTGGCATGGGCCGAAAAGTTTTCATTCTTATACTGAGAGGGAGAGAGAGAGAGTCATCCATTTCTGGGAGGTTTCCTGTACTCCCATCCCTCACTGTGGAACTGGGGAAGTGATTGTTTTGTTTATCTAGACAATTCATGACTTGGTTTTGTATGGCGTTTTGAAATTAGTTTAACCTTGAAATAGGCTATATGCTTTGAGTGGTACAGTGAAATAGGCTGTATGTTTTTCTGTTCTCAGGAAAAGGTTGTTAGAAATCACAATGTTTCTTTATATTCAGGCAGCCTTGAGTTAGAGATGGGCGTAGTAGGCTATGATTATTGTGACTTTTAGTAAAGTCTGTTGCCTCTGGATGTTTACTGTCTTTGGAGAAAGATAGTTTAAAAACATCATAAGCTTAGGCAAAAAATAAGTATAGATAGGTCCAGTAAGGGATCAGCACTATTAATATTGGCTTCTACTTTCTTCACATTCTTCTGGGGAAAGAAACCAAATGACTTTTTTTTTTTTTTTTTAACTGTCCCTGGAATTAGTTTGTTCTATCTAGGAAAGATCCACGAGACAATCTATTAAAATGGCATCTGTTTTCTTATTTGGTATTTTCAGGTGGATGACAGAATCTTTGACCTGCTAATAAGGAAGGGGATGGGGCTGAAGTAAAGAGGGATCTGGTATCTTTCCTCTGTATTCATCAATCCAGGAGATCTGAACAGGCCATAAAGAGTTGCAGCTCCCCCTGAGGATAAAATCGCAATTATAACAATAAAAACTAACATGTGTTGAGTGCTTACTCGTTGCCAGGTGCTGTGTTACAACCTTTACCGTCATTTTCTCATTTAATTTCCACTGCAATCCTATGGATTAGCTACTATGATAGTTTCTCATTTTACAGAGAAGGAAAGTAAGGATTGGGAAGATTTATTTACTTGACCAAGGTTATAACAGTTGGTAAGCAGAAGAGCAAGGATCTGAAGGCAGGCAGTAAAAGAGATATCTTGAGAACTCAAGTTTATTGTATTGAATTCAGACTGGTAGTAACTAAGCTAATATTTCAGGTCTCAGTCTTATTTTTCGTAAAGAAAAGATGAAAATATTTTCTTTACCTGGAATGAAAGCATTTGATCAAAGGGAGATATTTGCTCTTTAAATGTTTGTTATGAACTCCCTATCCCCATTTCACAGATGAGAAAACTGAGAGAATGAATCCATTTAGCTACCATAGCAAAGTGCATAGCCAGGCCTTAAAATCAGAGTTGCAGGTCCAGGTTCTATATCCATTTCAGTTAACCATACTGCTGAAACACAAAAAGATCCTTGGTTTTTCTGAAAATGCTAAGCAGTAGATCATTAACAACCCAAATCCCGTATTTCTCAGTGAGGAAGCTTTCTTTCACCTTAAGTGTGAATACCTTTTTATACTGAAAAGATGCAAATGTGGAAATAGGGCTATTCTCAGTGGTGAATTAAATGACAAAAATGGCAAAAGACTAAAATAATTACATCAGCTTAGCTTGAAAAGCAGTTAAAGCAGTTAAAAAGATATCTGAAAGGCTCCTCTCAGTACCAATTTAGTCTTCTCCAACCCCCAAGACCCATCCTACCCTACTCCAGGAAAGCCATTCCACATTACATTTATTTCTGCTAGCTTTTGTTCACAAAGGAGTTTAACACTAACAAGATTTTGGTGCCTTTCGTCTCCATTCATATATTTCTTCTTTGCAACTGTGAATGGTTACAGTAAAAATGTCAAAACAAACCTCTGGAATGAACACTTTAACAGAAAAAATATATACGCAATATTAATTGGCCGAAGGTTTTTGACTGGCATCCACATTTTAAGACACACTTATGATGTACTGAAGTAAATTGTGGAAACTGATTTACCCTTTACGTTAAAGGTAGTTCAGGTCCAGAATATGTTTCAAAAAACGATCTTAGGGTTCCTCCATTTTCAGTAAGGCTCAAAGTATCAGAGAAAACCAGATGAACTGCCTTAAGTCACTGACTGGGCTGCAGCCCATGTCTAGGTTTCTCAGTCATTTTTGTGCAGATTATTTGGCCACATGGCCTCCTGTCATGTTGGGGATCTGTGATTTTTCCAAAGGTTTAATTTGGTTTAATATGATTGTTATTGTCAAGTTGGGATTTTTTTCCGTCTCACCTCTCATTAAAACCCTTAGTATCAATATCGGTTTTGAACTATTATGTTACATAATGAAGCTTGCTTGTCTGTGTGAATTTATACCATAAATTGTTCACAGATTTTTAGACTTGAAGGGCTTTTTGGAATGATCTAGTCTAACCCTTTTATTTTACTGATGAATAAATTGATGTCCTGAGAGGTAACACAGAGTTCTCAAGGTCACCCATCTAGTCAGAGGGAGAATGGGAACTGGAACCCAGATTTTCTGTATTCAAGCTCCAAGACCCGTGCGTTCTCACAGCATCACGTCCCTACTTCTTTCATTGTCAGAGATTCAGTCACTCTTTCAACAACTAGTTATTGTCATGAACTTGGCAACTGTTCTAGGCATTAGGAATTCAACAGAGGGAAAAATAAAACAGTCCTGAAAAAAGGCCTTCCTTTGTTGAAACATATTCTGGTGGTGGAGTGGGACAGAATCAAATGGCAGTCTTAACAATGGCTATAAAGACATTTCATAAAGACATTTTTCTTATAAATTACCTCTAATAGATTATAAAATTCAAGGCAGACAAAAATATGCTGATATTCTTCTGCTTTTCCTGTTAAAGAAATTTGAAGAACTTATGATGAAACCAAGTAATGAACCACTAAATAATGAAATCACCAAATAATGAAATCACCAACTGGAAATTAGTAGTAAATGGTCATAGCAAGCCCTAACTGGGTAAGTAGAGCCCTCTCAGATGATCCATCCATGGACCAAGGAGGACTGTTTCCCAGAGTCATCACAGGGTCTTTCTGTGAATTGGGAATTAAATGCCTGTGAGAAAACATAGACTTGTACAGGAGCTGGGATAAAGAAATAAAAGAGAGATCAAAGAGGAAATTATTCAACAAGATGTTTGACACATTTTCAAATGTATATTAGACTGTCCTAGCAGATGAACCAAAGGGCAAGAGAGCATTATCTTGAGTTTAAGGCAGAAGCTTCAGGGATTATTACAATTGGTTTTTGTGATTAACTCAACTTTTCCCTTTTAGAATATGGTGTATGGTAGTCTTCCTTCATCAATGGAATAATTGAGAAGGGAAAGGTATTAATAATTCAATCTTGTAAAATCTTGGGTTTTGTGATTGTGAGGTTCATTAAAAACGGTGTTTTTTAAGAAAACAATTGGTCATTACAAAGGGAACATATACTGGACATTGAAATGAAAAATTATCAAATGACTAGGATATAGTAACTTCCTTAAATCCCTTCCCTGCCACTTCCCTTACAAGAATTTTTGCCTGTTTGGACCAATGGCCAATTGTCTTATATCCATATTTACCACTTGAGGGGAGCACATTTTTCCCCCTAGTGTTTTACTGTATTTGACTTGGCAATGAAAGGAAGCTCCCTCTCGGCAAATATGCGGAATGAAACTTTTAGTTAATTTGTGACGGGGGGAGGAGGGTTTTGTCTGATATTACAAGGGGAAAAAGTGCATTTACTCCATTGAAGTTTCTTTTGTACTGTTTTCTGCCAGTTTAGTTTTTATTTTCTTCGGAGTTCTGATGATATAGTGATATAACAGATATAGTTTATAATATAATATGTTAATAATATAAGAGTTTGACTATTTCATATTTTAGTCTTTTACATGTTAGTCACATAACACAAAACATGTAAGCAGGACTGGTTGAAAGAAACTATTAGATGTTTGTTCCATAGTGGGGGCCACCCAAGTCCAATTCACTGCATGTGAACTGTTGAAGAAATTTTGCAGAATTTCACTTTCATGTTGTCAGATGTCATGTGGTAGTGTCAACCAGGGAAATGATTAAGTTGGATTCTCCGGAGAGTCACCTGTATATTTCCTGCCTCCAAGCATATCCGAAACCAAGCTACAACTACACGAAGTGTTGAATTGCAGAAATGTGGTCGAATTGTTATCTCTACTACCTGTATTACGGAGATTAGAAGTTGCAAGTAAGGAAGTCTGGGTCTTTTTCAACTTTTTGTGCCCTGAGGCCAGAAGAAGTAATAGCATGCTCTCCCACCATGGTCACAAGTAGCAAATCTTAAGTCAAGGAAAATGTGAGATCTGAGATCTTTTCGATCTGCCTTAGGATTGGACAGAGTTTATGGAATAATTATGTTGAAGCTCCCAAATAATGTGATTGAGGTTATCTTTCTGGAGGGGTGAAAGGGTCTTTGTGACCCACATTCCTTTTGGAGCTAACCCACCAAAAAAAGAAAAGCAGAAAGACAGAAAGAGGAAAACAAATCCTATTTGAGATGGAGGTTCAGTGACAAGAGAAGCTTTTAGCCTTCAGATATATTTGCTGTGCACCAGGTACATAATAATATAGTTTTTGGATCTTTAAATCCGTACTTAGCTAGGCATTAAATTCTAGGAATAATCTGTTTATAGAAAATAAAGCCATTTCTATTTGAAGACAAATGGAAAAAAATAATTATTTTCCCCCAAATGTGTACCCTTTTAATTGATCAAATGCATCCAAGAAATTCTGCTGGCAATTTGAACACTGTAGGTGTTGTTGCTGCTCTAAATTTGTCTGCAAGAGGAATTGTAAATGGTATTTACCTTTTAATTAAACAAAGCATCTTGCAAATTAAACACATGTTCTTGCACATCAAAATTTAGTTAACATCCTTTTCATTGTTCATCCTGCTGACACTCTGACAGCATCGTGAGTCCACACACAATATAAAGTCATGCTGCTCCCCCCTCCCCTGCACTTTGCATTCCTCAGAGTAGATGATATCACATGCTAGAGTACCCTCTGTAACTGACTTCTAATAACTGAGCAGCTTTTCCCATTTAATATACTTAATATTGTGTAAAATATGGGACTGCCTTGGTGTGTCCAGAACCTGGAAAGCTTTGGACACTGATCTGACATATGTCTTATAATCTTACACTGAAAATTTGACAGTGAATGACAGAACACCTTAGAGGAATATAAGAAGCTGATAAAGGCAGAAGCACTGCACGTGAATGCAGAGTATGGTTTCTAATAGCTACATACTTTTTTACATGCATACCAGTAATTTGACATTTATAATTCACGGTGGAGCTGAATTTCTGTCATTTTCTTACTGTCAAGTCCTCCACATTTTGAAATAAATGTCCCTTCTAATTATTATATGAATTTGAACTCCAACATTCAATTTTTTCCCCTGTCCCTTATAATGGAGTACTACATTTAGCTGAAGTCTGATTTACAAGACCATTTAGGAAGTGTGATCATTTCAAACGTATTCCCACAAACTATACATGGGAACCCCTTTCTTGATTGTACTCTGTCTTACTTACGAAAGTACAGTTTAAAACCCATCTATCAGTACTAATTCTAAGAAAATAAGGTTATTAATGGCAGAATGAAACTGAGATAATTAGGATATGGTCTTAATGGAACAAAAGTCAGAGAGAGGTTTTTCAATAAAGCAAAATTGTCGTTAACGATTGTCATTCAGTTGCACCGGTGCTCATTAATCTCTTTTATTTCTGTTTATTTATGGTTTATATAATTGAAATAAAGTCATTTGCTTAGAACATTGCCAAAGGAGAAATGTTTCCTGCTTTGGAAAGAGACAACTCAGAATAATAGTTAAATAAAATCCAGGGTGAAATGAAGTCTTCCCTTAGCATTATGGTACCCCTGAGATTTTCCTTTTAAAAGTTGAGGGATTATTTTCACTGTTAGTGTTTACTTTTAAGGTTCAGGCAGCTAGCGTGTTGAAGAGATGCTACTCATGTCAGAAATTGCTTTGAGGCGCAGAAATGATTGGTATCGATATGCGTGGAAGAGAGGGAGGGCAGCCCTTTAATGTCATCTGAAAAAAGCTTTTGCTCAAAAAAAAAACCAAAAAACAAAAAACCTCATCCCAACCAAGCTTTAAAAAACAGAAGTAAATGATAAAAGTACACTGTTCGAAAATACTGAGTTTTATGTTTTAAATAGGTGTTTAATTATTTTCGGTGGGATGATGGTTGCTTGTTGATTAAGATAAGCCTTTATGCAAAAAAATAGGATGTCCCTTTTTGATTTCAAAGAAATGAACAGAATGTGGATGATGAATACACAAATAGGACTTAGAATCATCAAACTAGTTTCCCTAGATTTAGGTAAGACCAAAGATTAAGGACTTTGGTTAGTCACTAAATTTTAAAATATTATTTGCATTTGTACCAGCATAACTTCTTTTGCCTTGTTTAAACATTTCACAATTTAACTGGATACAATTTCCCAACCATATAGAAAATCTATGCCAGCCAACAAGTTTCAGAAATATTTATTGGAATTTTCACTGATGTGTAAAATGTGCCTGAACTCTAGATGTAAGATTTTCCTTCTGAAAAAAAAATTTGAAGTATGATATTGATCCTTGTGCCACTTGGTTTTCTCTAGGCTTAAACAAGATAAAGCAATGATTAAACTCTTTGTAGAATCATCCAATGTGTATAATTTTACAACTGATATGTAAGACTTCTTTTAGAGTAATTTTATGATACATTTAATAATGTGCTCCTAAGATATTTTATATATCAATTTCCAAAAGATAAATGAGAATATTTTAAAAAGTAAGCAGAACTTTCATCGTTGCTGACAAAATGGCCGGTGCCTCTTTAGTTCTTGCTAAGTGCCAGTCACTGTGCTGAATATGGGACACATCTTATCCCATTGCATCTGAGGGAACTAAGTCTATGGAGACTGAAATGCCTTGTTCAAAGTCTCCCGTCTAGTAAAAAGTAGAGCCTGGTTTCAAATCAAGTTCTGATTTATGAGACAAGGCTCTCATATACAATGTGGTGTGTCTTTTTCACAATTCTCATTTATGGAACACTTACCATGTGTCAGATACTGTACTTAATACTTCACAGGTTGAAAATCTTTCTTGTTTAGCACCAAATCTAAATCATAGATCTGAGACAAAGACTTTGACTAAAAGGCACTTCTGAGCTTAAGCTAAGTGTAGAAGTGGAAGGGTGTATAGGTAGGTTCAACCTAAAATGAAACAACAAAGTGGGCCAATGTGCCATCAGCTCCTTTTCCTATCTACTTCTATACTTTTCCCCAATTTGCTTCTCATTTCTATAGAACCAACTCATGGAAGAAGTGATTCCTGACCAAACTTGTATTTGACTAGCCATGTCTGAAAAACTAAACAGAAGTCAAGCTCTAAAGAACAAGATTCATGGCTGGGTGTGGTGGCTCACGCCTGTAATCCCGGCACTTTAGGAGGCCGGGGTGGGCGGATCACGAGGTCAGGAGATCGAGACCATCCTGGCTAACACGGTGAAACCCCGTCTCTACTAAAAATACAAAAAAAAAATTAGCCGGGTATGTTGGCGCCTGTAGTCCCAGCTACTCGGGAGGCTGAGCCAGGAGAATGGCGTGAACCCGGGAGGCGGAGCTTGCAGTGAGCCGAGATCGTGCCACTGCACTCCAACCTGGGTGACAGAGCAAGACACCGTCTCAAAAAATAA
>NW_016803685.1:476673-497335 GCF_001698545.2 Rhinopithecus bieti | reverse complement strand
AAAAAAAAAAAAAAAAAAAAAAAAAACAAGATTCATTTGTGCATTCATTCATTATTTTATTTATTTATTTATTTATTTATTTATTTATTTATTTATTTATTTTTGAGACGGAGTCTCACTCTGTCGCCCAGGCTGGAGTGCAGTGGCATGATCTTGGCTCACTGCAACCTTCACTTCCTGGGTTCAAGCAATTCTCCTGCCTCAGCCTCCTGAGTAACTGGGACTACAGGTGTGCACCACCATGCCCAGCTAATTTTTTTTTATTTTTAGTGCAGACAGGGTTTCATTATGTTGACCAGAATGGTCTGGATCTCTTGACCTTGTGATCCACCCGCCTCAGCCTCCCAAAGTGCTAGGGTTACAGGCGTGACCCACTGGGCCCGGCCTCATTCCTTCATTTTAAAGGATGAAAGTGCTGTGAGGAACAGAGAATGTCCTATAAATTACATAGTTCAAGGATGGGAAATTGGAATCCCTCCAAATTGAGCTCACAAATGTGGTTCCCCACCATCAATATATTATATTTCAGAAACTTGAATTTGAATGCCTTTAGCTGGGGCATACATTACCCAGTACAGCATGACCCCTCACCACCCTTACCAATTCTCATCCTCGTTTCACAAACTCTCCGCTTGGTTCTTAAAATCATCCTGAGTTCATGACTATGTTGGAGATAGCCCAATATTGAAAGTTTTTGAGAAGGTTGACTCTGAATAAGATTATTTCACTAAGTCAATGCCATCTTTTTCTTTTCAATGCCTAGTTCAGTGCTTGGTGCACAGGAAGCTCAATAATTAGTTATTGAATGAATGCATGCATGCATGAATGAATGAATGAATGTGACAGATTGAGTCCTAGCGTCCAAGTGTCCTCTATCCCAATCCAGTGTTTGTTTTATCTTGTCACCTAATCCTCAGGAGGAGTGGGGCAACATCTCTACTTTCTCATGCAGGAAATTTGGCTCTATCTTTCAGCACATGATTGTACTCTTTTTGCCTAAATCAAATGAGGCCGAAACTAACAGCAGTTCAGCCAAAGGAGGTTTATTCAAAGGTTGACTTCAAACTGAAACCATGTAAACACAACAACCAAGAAGACCTAGAAAATCACACTTACTTCCAATCAAGTCATAATTCTTGATGTAGTACATTATCTTCATCCCTGTGGTTGAAAGGGACAAAGAAGCATCAGACAAAGTAGATATCTCTGCCAGGCGTATGGAGAATGTTTCTGGAGTTTGTAGAAACCTTTAGACTGAACCTATTTTATGTCCAAACATTCAGAAGAAAAAAGTGAATAACTGGGCCATTTAGCTTTCTCTATGAATAATTCGTGCTATACCCATATCTGGCTATTTAGAAGAAAAATTATTTCTTTATTCAGCATTCATGTGTATATATAGTATGATATAGCTTAGGACTGATTCTGCTGTTATTTTAATAGTGTGTCAGCCATATGACTTCTCTAGAGAACCTTGGGTTGCTCATTAGGATAATTGTGTGAAGTAATAGAAAAGTTGGTAATTTTGATCAGGAAATAAAGTGTTTTTAAGGCAGAAACTGTGTTGCCACAGGAAAGATAGATAAACTTATTGGGCACGTCAGTTGTACAAAGTCAAGACAGACTATGATGTCTAGTGTTGGACCATGACAGGCCCTCATATGCCACTAACCATTTGCATGATCACCACATTCCACACTGCTTCAAAGCCTTCAAAACTCTGTATTTTCTGAGGACCAATTTCAAAATCCTGAGCATGTCAGTCAGGTCTCCTCATGGTAGTGCTCAGTAAGTATTATTATTATTATTATTATTATTATTATTATTGAGACAGAGTCTTGCTCTGCTGCCCAGGCTGGAGTGCAGTGGCACGATCTCAACTCACTACAACTTCTGCCTCCCAGGTTCAAGCGATTCTCCTGCCTCAGCCTCCTGAGAAGCTGGGATTACATGCACGTGCCACTGTGCCCAGCTAATTTTTGTATTTTTTTTTTTTTATTAGAGATGGGGTTTCTCTATGTTGATCAGACTGGTCTTGAATTCCTAACCTCGGGTGATCCACCGGACTTGGCCTCCCAAAGTGCTGGGATGACAGGTGTGAGCCACTGTGCGTGGCCTCAATAAGTATCTTTTGAATGAGCTCATGGATATTTGCTGTCATACATTGTGTCCTGCATTTACCCAAGAATTCTGAAAGATCTCTGAATCTTGTTATTTTTTTCTGACTATACGAGTTTTCCCATAATTCTCTGGGAAAGCCTTTTCTCACTTGAGGCATGGCCTATGCATCTGTGAAACTTTCTGTTACTGTTCTTGGGCATCCTCTGAAAAATTCGAACCAAGCACCATCTCCTTTCTATCATGGTGCCCTGCACTTTCTCTGCCTCTGCTATGGCACGTATCAAATTGCTCTTTACCTGTTTTATAACTGTTATTTGTATGCCTGTATTACCTATATTATGTATGCTAGGTGTATGCTTGTGTTACCATATTATAGCTCTTAGGTACATATCTGTACCCTAAAAACCTGTGAGCGGTACGAGAAAAGGGATCACATATTTATGCTTTCCATGGTACATTTTCAATGAATGTTGGATCAGTCAACCAACTAATCACACTAGACTGCTTGGGTAAGAAAAGAAGAAAAAAAAAGGGAAAAGAAAAGAAGGGAAAGGAAAAGAAAGAAAGGAAAGAAAGAAAGAAAGAAAAGAAAGAAAGAAGGAAAGAAAGAAAGAAAGAAAGAAAGAAAGAAAGAAAGAAAGAAAGAAAGAAAGAAAGAAAGAAAGAAAGAAAGATAGATCAAGGGAAAGTGGTGCTATCTTTTGAGGTATATCCATAGCCCTACCATTTTTTTCTTATTTTTTTAGTGTGACTATAAAGTAATACATTTTCTCTTTTTTCATCTACTTTTAATTTTGCTTATCTTCAAGGTTCTTTTTTGAAACAAACTATGAAATTTACACAGCAAATGTCATTTCACCTTTCAAAATGATTATATTTATTCTGTTCATGTTGACATTGCTAAGACTCTTTTAAGATTGTCTTCTGGAATCATTTCAAAAGTCAGTCTCATTATTTTGTTGCCAGTTTGCTTTTCTTCTCATTTNCCATAGCCCTACCATTTTTTTCTTATTTTTTTAGTGTGACTATAAAGTAATACATTTTCTCTTTTTTCATCTACTTTTTAATTTTGCTTATCTTCAAGGTTCTTTTTTGAAACAAACTATGAAATTTACACAGCAAATGTCATTTCACCTTTCAAAATGATTATATTTATTCTGTTCATGTTGACATTGCTAAGACTCTTTTTAAGATTGTCTTCTGGAATCATTTCAAAAGTCAGTCTCATTATTTTGTTGCCAGTTTGCTTTTTCTTCTCATTTTGGTTCATTAAAAAAAAAATTAACCTATATTGAAAATTTGAAGATTTCTAATAATTAAAGCAAATCCTAAATGCCAAAGAAGTGTTTATTGGTTTAAAAAATGGCATAAAATTTTTACAAAGAACATTATGCAGCCAAAAATATTATGACATTATGATAGGAAATTAGGAAATAATTTACACAAACATTGCTCGTTATCTTTTTTGTGTGTGTTGCTTGTGATAATTTTCTGTTTTATTTTAAAATTAAGCCTACAAAGAAGTTGAAAGAACAATTCAATGGACACTCAGATACCATTCACCTTGATTTATCAATGTTACATTTTATAGACATTTTCTTTATCTGCTTGTCTGTTTCTCTTTCTGTTTAGATTGATAGAACTGGGGTCTGTGTGTGTGTGTGTGTGTGTGTTCTGAGTAAACCAACAGGATTTTTCTTCACCTTTACAGTCTAACGGCTAAAAAAAAATACTAGTTTTGTTAGAGTTTGTCTAGGTGATTTCTTCGGTACATGTGGGCCTTTTAAAATATGGGAGTCATGTCTTTTTCTATTTCCAGGATCTTCTTCTTTGATTGTAATTTTATATATTAATTCTATTTCATTATTTTGCTTTTTTATTTTTCAGGGGATTATATTATTTCTATAGTAGATGTTCTATATTTACTTTCTATGTCAACTACATTTCTATGATTTTTTCTCTTTGTTTATATTGGCATAATGCTACACTTACATTTTTTCAGTATTTCTTATAATCTGTTTTTGTCGTTGTTGAATTAATTCTTCCTTGAGCGTTTTGTAAGTTAGTTTTATTTCCAAGGTGATTTTGTCTTTTAAGAAAGCCTTTTCTTTCTGACTGTCAATTCTTATTTCATATCTTCATGCTTTTTTGTCTGTTTCTGTTTTGAAGTTTATACACTTATGATTTAAGTTTTTCTTAAAGAAATTCTGTAAGTTATTGTTTAAGGATATTTAATTCAGTTGCCTTATGCTTTATTGTAGTTTTATTAAGGAAAATATATGCTGAACTATTTTGATTTGCATTTTCCATTTTTCTTGTAAAATAGTTTTGTATGAATGTTGACATTATCTTTCTAAAAAATTTTGAACGTTTAATTTTCTTAGACTAGAAATATGCTTTATATAGACAAAGGAGACATGTTTGCATGGCTCATTAAGTTTCTTAGGTTAAGAGTCTTTCTTGTAATATAGTTAAATTGATTTTCTTTGATTGCATTTATTTTTCTCTTGGGTAAGGGGATAGTGGGGGCCTGCATGTTTTGATTTTGTGACTCTTTTTTTGTTTGTGCAGGTTCCCTTAGTTTCATCTCTTGCTTCCATATTTTCCTGCATTCTCAAGCTTCCAAGAGCACCTTCTGCAAGTTGGTATTTTCCTTCCAGAAGTGGTGCTTTCCCAGGGACCTACTCCTGGTTTCACGCACTTTATCCCTTTCCTATTAATTTCCCAGTCGATGGTGCTTTGATCTATCCTATCTCAGACTTGTTTTTGTATTTTCTCATCTCAAGGTTGGACTTTCTTTTTCTGGGTCAGGGGATGGGGGTATGGGCATTTTAACTGTGTTCCACACTGGTCAGCTAATGCTCCTTCTGTGTCTTCATGTGTAGAATCTCTGCTTGATGTGGGCTCAGGAGCTTCCTCTGCTAGATTTGGGTATTTATTTTCATATTTACACAGAATTGGAAACTTGTAGTGGTCCTTCTGTCCTAGTTATTCTGTAGGCTGGGAGATGAATGGTTTTACTTACTCTGTTGTTCTATACGGAACTAGTGTGGAGAAATGAAGATTTAACTACATTATACTACAGGAACTGAGAATGCCTCTTGTGACACATTTGTTCTTTCTTGTTTGTTTTGGAATCTATCAGTGGTTGTTATTGGAAATTTTCTTGAAAAGGAGATGAAGAGATAATACTGGATACATAGAGCAAAACTTGACACAGATCCTCATGACTCATCTCTGTCACCTGAATAACGTGTGTTTTTTGTTTGTTTGTTTGTTTTGTTTTGTTTTGTTTTTTAGACGGAGTCTTGCTCTGTCACCCAGGCAGGAGTGCAGTGGTGTGATCTTGACTCACTGCAAGCTCCGCCTCCCAGGTTCAAGCGATTCTCCTGCCTTAGCTTCCTGAGTAGCTGGGATAACAGGTTCCCCGCCACCGCGCCTGGTTAATTTTTGTATTTTTAGTAGAGATGGGTTTCACCATCTTGGCCAGGCTGGTCTAGAACTCCTGACCTTGTGATACACCCGCCTCTGCCTCTCAAAGTGCTGGGATTACAGGCATTAACCACCCTGCCAGGCCAATATTTTTAAGTTGTAAAAGAAAGCAATAGAATGGTATAAATAGAACAGTCTTTTTTATTAAAAATGTGTATATTTGCATCAAAATTGTCGAGAAACCTGAGTACATTAATTTATTCACCCTAGTTATAACTGGATGGGGGATTATATGTGATTTTTTTAATCTTTTGTATGATAAACCTTAGATTACTTAATCACAAAAAACAGAGAAAAACATTTCTACTTTAGAATATTAAAAAAAAAGTTGTCACAATTCAATTAAATTCAACAGAAGTTTTACATTTCTACCATAACAGAAAGCACACTAGATGCTGCATTATGTTCTAAATGAATTTAGAATATGTTAATTAAGTGAATTATAATTATAATTAAATTAACTCTTCATGCATACATACACATACCTTTATGTACACGTTCAGGAATATTTGTGTAAAAAGTTAGTCACATCACACTTGAGGAGGGAGACAAAAAGCAGTGGTAGGAGGCACAGAGAGTGAGTCCCCAGCCAGGAGTAGCTGGCCTGGGAACAGCCTGTGGGACAGCACTCCCTAGCAGAATATGGTCACCAGGTCTGGGTATGACCAGGTCCGGATTCAGCAATAATGGGTGTACTCAAACATTCCCAAGTAATCTGCAGCCTTTTTCTTTTCTTAAGTATTTCTGATCAAGGTAAAGACATGCAATTGGGAAGGAAGAGAATAAAAACTGGGCTGAAGGTAGATAGTGATATATTGTGAAATACTGGTGCAACGTGATGTTTAAAATATTTGGATAATCAATTACTACAACCGTGTCACAAGCATTATAACATTGTTCTCTGGCAAAAGCACAATGGAAGTGCATTGAAAACAAATGAAAAAGGCAACATAATCCAAGTGATATCAACCTTTATTTGCTGGTCTTGGAAGTTGTGGTCAAAAGTATGGAAATAGGGGTAGTGCAGAGGGTTTGTTTTTTAATCCAAAAGGCATTGATACCAATTATTATTATTATTTTACTTTACTGAGGGCCTATCAATTTCCAACAAGAAGATGTGGTCATGTATTTTCCGTTTTATAATACCAATGGAATATACTGTTATAATTATGCAAAATTCATTAAGAGGTCTGCATATGATTATGCTAGAAATGCCAGTACATTTTCAATTCAGAGTGACACCATACATCTGGGCAAAACAAATGTCTGTTTAATAATAATAAATATTATTACAAAAGCTCTATGCATTTATAATATCTAAATATGTGGTTTGAAAAGTTTCTGGATTATTTTGCTTTTACAAAAAGTGTCTATAAAATTGTTTAGAATGTTCAACTGCTTTGACTCCACTGGGGCTAATGCCAGTCCCAATCTTCAGAGCTTACAATTTGTACTATTGTTTTTTGTTAAGGACCATAAATGCTTTTAGTCACATGGTTTTGGAATATAGTTAATGGTATGACTATAAATGCCTTATGTA
The DNA here is from genome assembly GCF_001698545.2 of Rhinopithecus bieti. Classification (NCBI taxonomy): domain Eukaryota; kingdom Metazoa; phylum Chordata; class Mammalia; order Primates; family Cercopithecidae; genus Rhinopithecus; species Rhinopithecus bieti. The sequence goes on along the minus strand of NW_016803685.1, from coordinate 490,182 downwards.
ACAGCACTTTTAGAGAAGTTACAGTTTCTATGATTCCATATTATCACAATAGAGACATAAGAAAAGAATATGGTTAAAGAGTAATTTCAGAAGCAACTAGAACATTAAATTTGGAGTTAAAGTACTTATGAAGAATAAGCCTTTTATATGCAATTAAAATAATAATAATTGCCAATGATTTATGGGTTAGATTCAGTTAATTTAAGAAATCTTTAATCCAATAATTCAGATATAACAATGTACACACACACACACACACACACACACCCCGTTTCAGCTAGTTTAAGCACAGAATACTTTACTAGAGAATATGGATAGATCACAGAATTGTTTGCAGGGCTGAAAAATCAGCATCTATTCTCAGCTTTCAGAAATGACTCCAAAGCACAGCAGAAGCAAGAGGACTACTGTGTCTGCCACTCACAGGAATCAGCAAAATTAAGAAGCCTCTCCTCATGACTGTTGGCTCCAGCACCTCACTGTTACTGCCTCGATCCACACAAACAACCTGGATAGGTGCCTTGCATCCTGCTTCTCTCCCTGTTTCCCTGCATAACTGCCACCCAAATCAAAGGGGAATCCAAATCACATCTGGAGCCCTAGCTACAAGGGGATATACAATAAGCCATTTTTAGTTTCTGAGCCTCTGACGCTGCAGGGGAGTGGAATGGGGTGTGAAAAAGCCTATGCAACTCTTACAACGTCAAACAAAGTTAGGATTATACTATATAGATAGTGTTATGTTTGGCATTTTTCAGTTTAAATATCACACTCATTTCTCGCATCGTTAAATATGTTATGAAATCACGTATTTGAATGGCATGATTGAATTTATTGAAATAACATTTAAATCATTTTGATAAAATAAGTCCAGTTTTGTAAATTATTAGAACCATATGGTACCTAGTGCCTAGCAACGTGTGATGCACTCAATATGTATTTGTTGAATGAATGAATATCATTTGAGGACCTGGGTTGACAAGAACTATGCCATCTTAAACTCGTCATTGTTACTCATATTAAGGAGGGAAGAACCTGAAGGGATGCTTAGGGAGCTCTATGGGCCAACCTTGGAAGTAACAGAGCTTATGCATAACAATAGCTTCTGCTCTCATTCTGTTGGAGAGAAAATCATGAAGCCACTTTGAAAGGCAAGGAAAGGGAGGTTACAAAATAGAGTGTTGCTGGGCCTTGTTACAATTCTGTTTCTGGGATGCAAATTTTGTAGAACAGTCTTCACCACAGCATGAGAAGGAATAAAAATCAATTTTTCTCCTTGTCTTTAACGCCATTTGCAATTGGATTTTCATTGGTTAATATTATTTTTGAACCTTCTAATTATTTACAATGTGTACTATTATTTTTAAATTTAACTTTAACAACTTTTTTTCTAGAATGAATGAATAAACATCAAGTAGGGACATGATGTATTTGAAATATTTTCATTAGAGCAATTGATCATACAGTTTAACTAAATAAGATTCTTTTCGGCCATCATGATATGTGCTTTTTAACTGACGCACAATTCTGTTGAGACAGCTGAAATAAGACTAGTTATGTGAGCATCCGGATAGTCCCTGTTCTGTCTGATATATAGAACTGGAGTAAAAATATTCTTTCTAAATTTCCTATAAGGAGTCCCCTAAAATGCAGCTGACTGGTTTATGGTCCTCTCATTTCACTTATCTTGCGGTCTGATCCAGATTGCCTCACCGACTGCTAGTAGCACACCTGACCAACCCATTACTTTTCCAGTTCTTCCTAAGACAAAGGCAACACTCCTTCCCTGTTGTTTTTACTGTTTGTATCTCCTATCATTAGAAAGCTCGTAAGTCCTGTTTAGTGTATCACTAACAACGTTATTGCTCAGAAAATGGCTCCTATTTCTGTGCTTCTGAAATGCACACACAAAATAAGACAAGGTACGTCAGCTTAGCAAATGTTGACTTTGACTAGAGAGAATTTATGTCTACTGCATTGGTTGAGATAAATTAGACCTAATCACACCATCATCGTTATTTTTCTTCTTAAAATTTTAAATGCTAACAAATCAGTTAAAATGTGTACCTACTCTAAAGTAAGCAACTCAGTCGTGGGGCTATTACACTGTCAAAGGGATAGACTTTTCAAATTATTTATTTTTATGAATAAAGAATAGATCTTACAGAGATAAAGATGTATATGGATCACATGGTGAAATTAGATTTATCTTAGCAAATTATCACTTAATTGATAATTATTTGTTTGATTTAGCAACTAAACTGGTTGACCAAATAATCTATTGGATTAATTTGTATTCAGTTGGCCACAGATTATAGTCCCTTGGAAGATTAGATGTTTAGATCTCTTTCTAGTGATCGATCTAGGCAAAATTAGTTTCTTTTCCCCAAAGACAATGAGGCAGATCATTATTTCCATTATCAGCAGCTTCAGGAAGACCTTAATTTTAAATTCTCTGAGAAAAAAGTAAAAAAAAATTAATAACAAATATTCTTCACTCTGTACTTACTAGAAGCCAAACATCACACAGAATCTTTATTGTTTCAACATAAAAAGTAGTTGCTGAGGAAAAAGCAGTGAAGATAGAAATGCAAGTCTTTGGAGTTTACATCTTAGCAGGTAGAGGCAGACACAAAATAACATAAATAAGTGAATTATGTATCAAATTTCAATGTAATAAGTGCTATGAATAAAACAAAGTAAGGGGAAATAGATGTGTCTTGAATGGGGCTGAAATTTTATCATTGAATGGTCAAGATAATATTAAATCTATTGGTAGAGGAGGACAATTAAAGATTCACAGACTCTCTCCATCTTTTTTGGGTTCTCCTTTACCTTGCCAGCTCCAAAATGTGGTATCACTGGGTTTGCTTTTACTGTTTACCGTCTAGTTTGATTAGAGTCCCTTCCTCTGTCTCAAGATGAACATGTCCTTTCCATCTGGCATACAGCTTTACCCTTTAAGCTCAGATTGAAGCCATTCTTCTCAAAGCCCACTGAGTCTTGACTCAGACACCATCTCCTATGGTCTGTCCAGAGGAATTTCCTTCCAGCCTATCTTTGGTTCGGAGCATACAGCTAAAAGACCAATTTCATCTGAACATCTTACTTTCTCTTTAGCCCTCTCTTTACTTTCTCAAGTCAATAAAGTTTTAAAATGAAGGATGGGAATTAAGTAAACTACTTTTATTGGCAAATCTTCTGTATCATAGGATATGATGACTACTTTATATTTACTCATGGAAAAATACAAAGAAGTAGGTAGTATTATTTCCATATGGAGTTGAGGAAAATGAGGCTCAGTGAGAGACTGATTCAAGGACTTAAACCCAGGCCAGACTTGTTTTTTTTTAACTGAAAAAAGTTGTTTTTACAAAATCCTTTTTTCTAAGCTCATTATCCCAATTCCTAGACACACATTTTACCTCTGCAGCTTTTTGAGAAAAAACAGAAATCAGATATTTGTAGGACCTGTATTATTTGTAACTTTTCATTTCAGGGTTAGATTTGATATTTTAGCAAAACACATCTGAATGTAGAATTGTAATTTTAAAAGATTATGAACGTTTTTATCAAACTGGCATTTTCTGATTTTATATTCCCCAAAATATTTTAATAATGGTATTATTACAATCTCCAGTTTACAGTGAAGGAAAGTCAGGTTTTCAAAGGTTACAGATAATGCCCAGGTGACATGTCTGAAAGTGGTGCTGCTAAGATGACGAATAAGTAAAAATTTATTTTGACGAAGTGTTAACCAAAGCATAACCTCCCCAAATTGACCACACAGAGAAATGTTATTGTTTAGATTTGATAAAACATAATGGTTACAACTAAAGAAGAATTTTAAATGAAAACCTAATGAGAAATCACATTTGACTTTCATTTTATTATAAAATTTGGAAAAGTAGTATGTTTGTATTGTTTCAAGTGAAATGGAATTTTAAAAAATTGACAATCTCATAACCACAAGTGTCAACTAACATACCCCTGATATTCCATGGTTTTTTCCCCTTTACACTTAAATATTATTTTTGGCAAACACAAGCACACAGACACGGATACAACACACATCAAAAAAGAAACAGCTTTTAATATAAATTAAACCCAAATGTAAAATGTGCCCTTATCTAATGAAAAATGAAATGACCCATTTTAAAACTCTTCTTTTAATACTTTAAAAATGTGAGGTTTGAGCATGAATGTTGCTTTAAGAAAAGTACTCATGTTATTACAAAAATAGAACTTGTGCCTGTGATGTTGCAGTTGCCATGGTTACTACAAATTTGTTACTTAATAGCAGAGCAAATAGATTCATAAACATGCTAATTATATCTGATACATTTTTCAAACTGTTTTATATGAATATGCATATAGTTTGCATAAAAATGAATGTCCCCATCCAATAATTTTGCATGTTTGGGAACGTTTTGCTGTGTTCTCGATAATATGATATATGACCATCTCGATATAGGAAAAAAAAAAAAATACAATTTTCAGGCAAATGATTTTATGAATCACACGGTGAGTGACTGTTATTGTTAATATAAATAATGTAACAATTTATAAATGCTAAATACTTTAATATTCATTCAGTCCTTGGAAAGGTTAAAGTTTGAGATTTATAATAAAGCTCTTTTAATCTGTAATTCCTTTTAAAATATCAAAAAAGATGCAGGTATGACAAAGGGATGAATATAGTGCTGAGTTTTTGACATGAATCAGCATGCTGTAAAATTTGCATATGAAGATGAACTAATGATTTTCCAACTAAAATGTTTTCCTCTCTATAGCTTCAGTATTTGAGAGAGCTGTATGCACATTGAACACTGCAAAAACTCATGCACTCTGCTGTCTTTATCTAAAAAGCAAAGCCACCACCATAATGAGAAGGGAGGAAACGTCCTATGCAGTTACATGACCATGAGGGGGGAAAAACTTGGCCTAGATTACCCATTGGGTGAGCCTAGGATATAACTCAAAATAGACGCAAGAAAGAGGCTGTGACCCTTCCTGAGAAAGAAGATTTGCTTGGGAGATTTGTGACTTCAGTCAGGGCCTTATATAGCTCTCTGATGAAAGAGAGGGAATATATATTTCTCTAGAGAGTTACATTAGGAGGGGGCTTTTCCCTAATCTTGTGATTGAGGATGTTACCACCATTCATTTAAAACAATGTTCCACTTTTCCTTTTATTGACACCTGTCTTTTCTCTCTTTTAATGAGGCTCTTGGTAAGAATACTATCACTTGGTTTCACTCAGAAGCCAAGTGATATTTAGCAACATGTATGATATTAGCAATCAACCACTTATTTGTTTATACTACATTTTTCACTTTCACAACCAATGCACATAGAAGTTGGTTGCTATATTTCAGATGTCTGAGCATGTCAGGGATACTGACTGAAAAATCTGCTCTGCAGCTCACTGTTGCCTAGTGATTGATATCAGCTGTAACAAGATAAAATGTTATGGCATCATAATTCTGTTTGATGCAAGGTAATCTTTGATCTTTTACTATCAACAGAAGATTATAATATATACTTAGTGTGATAAATAATACCCTTTCACTGATGTCAAAGAAAGTGCAAGTTAAATTGTTAATGCTTCCAATAGCTAGCTAGCATTTTAGTTGCAATTTTTTAAAAGATTGAACACCTTGTAAACAGAAAGACTAGAGTCCTTAATGTATTATTGTTAAGCTATTACAACTTCTACTTGTTAATCATTAATTATTCTCTCTTCAAAAACTGAACCATAGGGTGCATTTTAAAAACTACTAAATGCATAGCCTTGAGGTAAATTTTCATTGGAGGGCATCATGTCACTGAGGCGCCAATTAGATACATTAATTCACTAAAATATTATGTAAATTTAAAAAATCAGGAATTGAATATTTGCTATGTGAAATACTCTAAGAAGTATGAAAAATCTCTTCCTTCTACTTTAAAATGTAGTCTAAACTCATTTCTTACCACATAGCAAATGCATGCTAGATGTTAACTCTTAATATTATTGTTATCATTATTTATTGAAGGGCTTTGCATATGCTGTGATCTTATGATTTACTTCAGATGCCCCTTGTTTACCTAGAAAAATTCTCATGTTTCAAGATGAGATGCCACCACTTCCTTTGGAGAGGCCACTCAGTGTATATTTTTCTGCCTTTCAGAAAAGAGAGTTGTTCCTCCTTTGTGTTTCCTTGGCACCTTGGCTGTGATTTCATTATTACTGTTTCTCCTTGCCTTGGAATGACTTGTTGCTTTATGACTCTGGGACCTCAGGCCAGGGAGTAGGTCTCGATCATCTGTGTCTTCCACATTCTCTAGGAACTCAGTGAATGTTTGTTTGAGTTACTGAACACATGAATGAGAAAGGCATGTGGTACAAAAAGTAAAAGGGCTGAAAAAAGAAAAAAAATGGAAAAGTTTTCAACTGACAAAAGTAAATGATTCTAAAACAAACAAACAAACAAAAAACCCCACAAAGTCTAGTTGTGGTGTTAATCATTTCTGTCTCAAACCTTACAGCTTTATGCACATACAGCCAACTTTCAGGTGTTGCATTGGTTTGAGAATTATCTAGGCCTCTCACTTTTCTTTTCTTCTGGATATTACCAGTTGAGCATTTGTAAAAACCTTTCAATTGATTCCTCCAATTTGATCCTCACAGTATCATTGTGAGATAGTCAGGACAGGTATCCTCATCCCTTTTTTTAGAGTGGGAAACGACAGCTCAGAGCAGTAAGTGGTTTGCCCAGGGTAACATGGCTAGGAAGCCGACAGCAAATGCTCTGGATATCAGACTCTAGATAGAGGGCGCTTTCTCAGAGCCCACAAACATGTCCTGAGGCTAATTACAGATATTTTGATTGTTCAGGAAATGTTTATATTCAAAATCCTTGGTTAACATTTAGATAGCTACAAAATAAGTAAATTCAATGATGTCTATGGTAGAATGGAATATTAGACAACATGCATCATTTTTAGTTCTTGCTACTTAAAATGATATGAAGACATTAGGAAATGGAAATTCTGAAAACTTGGTGCAAAACTTTCCATCTGCATTTCTGCAGATTTCTCTGTTTGGATTTATTGTCATGGCTAGGGATTTTTACAAATAATATTCTCTCAAATAGGGGAAAGTTTAAAAATACTCTAAGTTCATCGTTTGTGTTAGGTTTATACATACAAGCCAGTACTACTCACCTGATCATATTGTATTAATTCAACTCATAAAAGAAAAGTATCTTTCAAGCTAGCAGCTTCCCTTAGATGTTTTTCAGAATCATTGTTCTGAGAAAGATATGAGATGTCATTGTTTTTAGCAGGTGAGAATCTGGGCTTTCTAGACAGTTATGACCTGTATTCTAAAACTAAAACTCAATTAATTTGGATCTACAATTGCTGTCAGCTATAGCAAGTTAGAAGCATAAACTTTATGGCTGAGATAACTTAAAAGATTGTCCATTGAAACTTTCTCTGTTTGCACAAGTAGAAATTTGTGGACTAGACAGTTGAAGAGGTTCATCCAATTTCACATGGTTAATCTATTGGTGTAATTAGGATTTGAACCCAGATTAACATCTGCCTTTTCAGTATTCTTTTACCAAAACATATTGCCGTTTTTGGTGGATATATTAGTTATCTACTGCTGGATGACAGATCACCTCATGTGATAGTGACTGGGGAAACTGTAGCCATTGCTATAGAGCCGTGCTAGTGATTCTGTTACATATGATAAATTTGCATATCTCTAAGAAACAGCCTCTTTATCAATATGTATTAAGATCCCTTTTCCAACTGCCTGCCTGGTCGCTGTGTCACAAACTGATACATGTATAGGACAATGATGTAGTAAAACGTATGGTTATTTAGTTTCAATTTCTGTTTCACCAAGGATTATCACTTAGTTGTAACTGCATATAAAATAAGTTTAGTCAAACATAACATACCCCAAATCCCAACAGTTTGAAGTTTATTAGAGGAAAACCAATTTTAGAGACAAGGACCATAGATTTTCCCACACCAGCTGCAGCATTTTACTCCCTTCTGGCAAAGCAGTTATTTAGGATGGAAGGAGTCAAAAATGTCTTCTTTAGCCCAGATTTCATTGCTTTCACAAGTGAAAGTGAAGATGTAGACTGACATTTAATGAAGCCAGATATTTATGCAGCAATTTTGGACTTCTTTGCACCTGGTTTATCCTTAGTTTCTGAAGAAGCATCTTCAGGAGAAGAAGGATCTGGAAAAAAAGTTATGGTAAAAATAAGAAATTGTTAGAAACTAGAATATGGACAACTCTGGAGAAGATAAAGGAGAAATGGCCTGTAGAGGATTTGAGAATGGTGTTGTACAGCTGAAATGCCAAGGTTCTTTACTAGCTGTCCTGGTCCAATCATTGCTTTGAAACATGAAATTCAAAACATGCTCCAGTAGAGGTAGGAGGTGTAGAGCATGAACGAATCAGAAGAAACGAAGTGAACTCATGTTGGTTTAACCAGTGCTTTCTTTGGGCCCAACAGTTGCAATTTCTAATAATATGTTTCAAACTGTTATTGTTAATCTTCTAATCTTCTGGAAAACTTTGTTGAGCACTAATAAAATATGCCACTTTTTTCAGAAAAAAATACCTAAGTGGCTTAAAATAAAATAATAATTTTATTTTCTCCTAATTCTCTTGAATAGTAGAATTTCTCCTAATTCTGCTTCAGCTGGGATTAGCTGGATATATTTTCTGCGAGTCTCACGTGAGGTCACTTATGTGACTGCAGCAACTTGGAGGCTTAATGGATGAAAGCTAAGATGACCTCGCTCACGTGTCTGGCTCTTGGCAAAACCCACACCCCTCACCAATTGTCAAGATGAGATACCATCTCACACCAGTTAGAATGGCAATCATTAAAAAATCAGGAAACAACAGGTGCTGGAGAGGATGTGGAGAAATAGGAACACTTTTACACTGTTGGTGGGACTGTAAACTAGTTCAACCATTGTGGAAAACAGTGTGGCGATTCCTCAAGGATCTAGAACTAGAAATACCATTTGACCCAGCCATCGCATTACTGGGGATATACCCAAAGGATTATAAGTCGTGCTGCTATAAAGACACATGCACACGTATGTTTATTGCGGCACTATTCACAATTGCAAAGACTTGGAATCAACCCGAATGTCCACAGTGACAGACTGGATTAAGAAAATGTGGCACAATTTCACCATGGAATACTATGCAGCCATAAAAAAGGTTGTCGCTCCTTTGAGGGACACTGGATAGCCAGCTGGAACCATCATGCTCAGCAAACTGTCGCACAGAACAGCAAAACAAATAACCAACATGTATCTCACTCATAGGGGGAGTGTAGCTATGAGACTCACTCTGGACGTTGGGGAGGGGAGGGAGGGATACGCATCCGAGGAATAGCATGAGGAGATATACCTAATGTAAATGATGAGTTAATGGATGCAGCACACAAACATGGCACATGTATATATATGTAACACACCTGCATGTTGTGCACATGTACCCTAGAACTTAAAGTATAATAATAATAAATAATAATAATAATAAAAAGAAGGCTAGCTCATGTTTCTTTAATGTAAATGATGAGTTAATGGGTGCAGCACACCAACATGGCACATGTATACGTATGTAACAAACCTGCACCTTGTGCACATGTAGCCTAGAACATAAAATATAATAATAATAATAATAATAATAATAATAATAAAAGAAAGTGTTACTTGGTTTCCAAGAGGTTGACAATAGAAGCTGCAAGGCCTCTGAGGCATAGACTTGGAACTCTGATAAAATAACACCCATCACATTCCATTGATCGGGGGAGTTACACGGCAGACCCAAACATGAGCAGGTAAAGAAATTGCCTCTACCTCTTGATGAAAGGAACATTAATGTCACACTGCAAAGAAGTGTGCACACAGACATGAGATCATTTATGCCTCTTCTCCCTTTTTTTGGAATCAATATTAGTGGCTATGCTAAAAGTTCTTGCCATTCTTTTGCATCGGTGTTTACACAAAACAATACTTTGTTAAGATGCAGAGAATCTAATTTCTGTTTTACTGCAGGTAACTCGCTCCTACGGTTACATACTATAGAGACAATCCTTTTCTGATTCAAATGAATGGCAATATTGGCATTTTAAATAGTTTTTCTTTTATTACAAGTCAATGGAGAAAGCTGACAATTACATGTGTGTATATATATGTATATGTGTGTGTGTGTGTATATATATGTATATATTCTCTCAGAAAGAGGTTGAGGACAAAATTGGTCCTGTAGTGAGCATGTGTTTTGGTTTCTGTTAAATGATGATCTATAATTGATTTGTGTGCCAACTAGAACTGCCTCAGACTGTTTTCAGCTATTTTGTTCTCAATTCAATATGTAGCATTATTCACAAAGAGCATTACCGCCCTTTCCCAGGTAATCAATCATAAACTAAAGAGAAAAGACTGTTTTAATGGGATATTGAAAAGAGAGGAAGTGACTAAATGACTTGGGTGAGGGGGACTGATCTTAGTAAGTATGAACTGTTTTGTAATAGGTCTAGCTTTCCTAGCATTCCCTTGTTATTTAATCTTATACTGTTAGAGATGTCAGGGCAGAAATCAATGTAGGGCATTAGGGACAAGCATTCAAATCTCATGTATCTAGGTACTTTATAGACAGTACGTTATTTAAACTTCCCAACAATTCTATTACATGGTATGTATTTTTACTTATTAGAATGTACCCATTTTTCAAATTAGAAAATAGGTTTGGGAAGGTTAGTAATTTATCCAAATTCATACAGACAGAAACTAACAGAGGTGGGAGAAGGCTACACGTGAGCTTGAATCTAAATCAATATTCTTTGCCCTATTATACATAGTCTTTTGATTTGGGGATATTAATAGTATTAATTAATTAATTAATACTATTAATATTTATGATATTATTAATGACATTATTAACATTAATATTATTAATAATATTATTTATATATTGACATCTTTATCCCTAATTTTTCTGCATTCATAAAGGGTCATAAATAAACAGGTACAATAACCTGTAATTATTAAATAAACACAAAGAATATAGGGCACATTGTATCTGATAACTGTTCTACTAGAAACATTTATCAATAAGCATTGCCTAAAGAAGCCACAAAAATATCTTACCCCCCTTTTCAGGATAATTACAATTTGGGCTGGTTTATTTCACTGTTTTAGAGGAACCACCGGGAGAAATGTGGGTTGATAATGAACATTAATGGGCTGTAACTTTGTTATATTAAATCTTTAATCTGGCCTTTAAAATATTAATTTAGAAGGCCTAGGTTCTATGGTGAAGGAGCAAACTAATTCAATAAGAATCAAATTCAAGGTGCGTATTTGTTTTTACATTATAACATCTCTGAAATCAGAATTTGTCCTACAGCCAGTAATAAGAAAGCGTTTGTCGTGTTTTAATTGTTTGATGGTGTCCTCAACTCAAAATGACAAGCTAAGGCAGGTGGCATCATTCTTTTCTCTCTTTTATAGATGTGGTAACTGAAGCACATAAATTTAAGTAGCTTGTCCAATGCCACACAGGTAGTAAGCGGTAGAACCAAGATTTGAAGCAAGGAAGTCTGAGTAGCAAGAAAGTCTGAGATAACAAAAATAGTCTGACTTTGGGGTACAAAATTCAAAATCTGGAGAAATTTGGAGAATGGAAAACTCACTATGAATGGCACATCACTGGGAAAATTTCTGCACCCTAGTCTTTATCCTAATCTTTATCTTTGCAGCTCATTCATTCAGTGACGTCATTGGCCCATTGCTTTCTCCTTCTCTGAAACTCCTTCTGCTGATCTTCACTCTCCACTCCCCACCATTAATCTGATATTCTCTGGTCCAAAGCTTCAGCCGGTCTCTAATCAAAATCCTATATTCCCTTTCCTATAATAGTTCCTTTTTCTTTCAATAGTAAGCTCAACAATGAATGAACCCATCTATGGGTTGAAACATAGATGAAACAAACACAGAGACAAATCATACAACTGGGTAGATTCTTGATCACCTCCTGCAGCTGGACCCTCAAAACTTTAGCAAAATCTACTCTTTTTCCCTTTAACTCTCTCCCCCATTGTTCACACTGACTCTTCCAAATATCCTCCACCTGCTTCAAGTCTTCCTTCTCATTTTTTCTCCAATTCCAGTTTACTCTAAAACATCTAATTTTATCTTGAATTATAATTTAACTAAAATGTTAAAATGTCATTATAATAACCATGCTGAAAGATATTCATTCATTTTTATGGAACAAGAGTAAAAATTAGAGGCAATGTAATAGCCTAATTTTAGAAGAGTCAGACTTAGAACTAGTCTTTTGATTACCAACAATGATCTCCATTTCCCATTATCTCAGAAAGTGTTGCATGCACATACACATACATGCAAAAACACAAACAAGCACATATATATTTGACCTTATGTTCTCTTTTTGTTAATTGGTAATTCATTCATATGGGTCAAAATCAAAAGCACAACACTTTCCTCCTTATCCACCACATTTCCTTCTATCCACTCTAGGTGGACACCCTTCCAGTGTTTCTTTGTGCAAACATATATGAATAAAAAAGAAGTATTTTATATATCTACTTTTCTTATTAAAAACAGCATTATATGTATATATGTATTTATTTGTCACTAAAATGTTTTCATAATTTTTTGTTTATTTGCTATTTTAGTACAGTTGACCCTTGAACAACATAGGCATTAAGGGTGCTGACTTCTGCACAGTCAAAAATCCATGTATAACTTTTGACTCCCCAAAACTTAGCTACTGATAGCCCACTACTGACTGAAAGCCTTACTGATAACATAACATTGATTACCATGTATTTTATATGTTATGTTTATTATACACTGTATTCTTATGATAAAATATGCTAAAGAAAATGTAATTAGAAATCATAAGGAAGATAAAATATATTTACTATTCATTAAGTAGAAGGGGATCCTCATAAAGGCCATCATTTGTGTCATATTCATGTTGAGTAGGCTGAGGAGAAGGAAGAAGAGAAAGAGTTGGTCTTGATTGTCTCAGAGAGGGCAGTGGTGGAAAAGATGGAGAAGGTGGAAGGGGAAGCAGAAGAGGCAGGTACACGTGGTGTAACTTTTATTAAAAAAAAATCTGTGTATAAAGTCTTCGCAGTTAAAACCTGTATTGTTCAAGGGTCAACCATAGTTGCATAGCATGCTAATATATGTCTGTACTATAGTTTATGTTCACCAGTTCTATTGTAGGCCTCTTGTCTGTGTCCAACTTTTTGCTTTTATGAGCAGTGCCACAATGAAACGCTGGTATACTTGTCATTTTGTTCATGTGAAAGTATATCTAAGTCAGTTCCTAAAAGAGGGTTAAAGAAGAAAGAAAATTGGCCGGACGCGGTGGCTCAAGCCTGTAATCCCAGCACTTTGGGAGGCCGAGACGGGCGGATCATGAGGTCAGGAGATCGA
>NW_016803685.1:463027-472942 GCF_001698545.2 Rhinopithecus bieti | reverse complement strand
AAAAAAAAAAAAAAAAAAGAAGAAAGAAAATTAATAATTTTGATGCCTATTTTCCCATAGGTTTGACAACAGAATATATCACATCATTTTGCATTTTTTGTCATTATGATAGGTGAGAAATGATAGCTGAGAAATTTTCATATGTTTAAAACAGTTTGTATTTTTATTCCTGAGAATTACTCACATCCTTTTCTAATTGCTTATTGTGTTGCTGGTCTTTTTCTTCTCCATGTCTTAAAGCTTGTTATTTATGTAGGGGTTTAGTTCTGAGCTTCTCACATCAGTTGACAGTTTTTTCCGCTTCGCCCTTTTTATGTGTGTGCATTTTATTTTGATGCATTTTGCTTTGTGGACTTCTTTAAAACTGTAATGCCGCTTCTTAGTCTTTTCCCTCATAGTTTCTGGATTTTGAGTTACAAATAGAATTTGCTCTTCCAAGGCTGTGAAGAAATGTATTTATTTTTTTCTAATACTTTTATGGTTTCCCTTTTACATTTATGTCTTTGGTCCACTTAGCATTTACTGATAAGGATCAACATTTGTCTTTTGATGCTTATGTGTTTGTTGTAGTACCATTACTAAAAACTTTATCATTGTCTCACTGATTTAAGATACTACCTTATAATATAATAAATTGATGTTTCTATTTGGATCTATTGTTTATTTGGTTTCATTCACCTGTCTGCTTATTCCTGTGCCAATAATTTACTGTTTTAGTTGTTAGAGCTAGGCTGTCTAACACATAGGTTATTGAGCACTTGAAATGTGACTAGTATGAGATGAGATGTGCTGTAATTGAAAACTGCACACTGGATTTTAAAGATGTAGTTTAAATAAAGAATTTTAAGTATATTAATAATAAATTTTATGTTGATTACATGTTGAAATAATGTTTTGGATATACTGGCTTAAATAAAATATATTTTTAAATTAATTCTACCTTTAAAAGCATTTTATATTGTAGCTACTAAATGTTTTAAAATTGTATAGGTGGCTCTTATTATATTTTTATTAGATAGCACTGCTTTTGGGTACGTTTATTACCTAGTAGAATTATTCCTACATCAGTGTTCTTTTCTTAAAAAAAAGCTTTCGTGGTAATTTATTCTTGTTTATTTTTTCCATATAAAAAGAATTAGTGTGTATATTTCTACAACAAATCTATTGATATTTTTATTGGAATTGTGTATAATTTATAAATTAACTTACAGTTTATATTTTCATTATGTTGAGACTTCCTATCCAACAACATGATATGTCTTTCTACTTCTTCAGTCATGTTTAGGTGTATTTTAGGAGTATTTTTAGGTTTTGCTTATATAGGTTTGGCACATTTTTTCAAAGTTTATTTCATAATATTTTATCTTTCTGTGGCTATTGTAAATGTATATTCTTTTCCATTTATCTTCTCACTTGCTGTGTCTACATATGAATGCTACTAATTTTTATGAATTGATTATTTTCCTTACTATCTTAATTCATTCTCAGTTATCTTGCTTTTGTAGTGTTTTTCTCCATTTCCTTCTTTTGTGTTTTTCAATAACAAAATTGTCTACAAATAGGAAGAGTTTTGCCATCCTCTTTTAAGTGTTATATCTCTAATTATTTTCTCTTGTCAGTACAAAATTAAATAGCAGTGGTGAGTGTAACTATCCTTTTCTTGTTTAAACTTCAGCAGAAATGTCTCCATTAGGTTGAATGCCAGTTTGCAGGCTGATATTTCTCTCTTGTCTCTCTGAGACATACACACAATGCACACACACACACGTGCGTGCACACACACACACACACACGCACTGTTAAGAAAGTATTCACGTTCTTATTTTGATGAATGTTTAAAAAAATCTAGAATGGACATTTAATGTTGTCATATGTCTTTTCTGATCCAAGGAATGACTATATAATTTTCTTCTGTCAATTAAATGAATTAGATTAATACATTTGATTGTTTTACTAGTAATGTACTGTAATTTTAAAGTACTTCTTTTTTAGCTTTAAATTTATTACAGCAGCATCAATTTATACTTTGATTTGCAAATGTAAATTAACATATAGTAAAGAGTAAAACACAAAGAAATGAATGCATGCTGTGCATAGATTATTGATGAGTATCTCAAGCCACCCTCAATCCCAAGCTCCCTTGCTGCTTCTACACTGAGTTTGGAGGTAACTGCTCACCACACACCCTCGTTTTTAGTTATGAGAGTCCAAGTGACTCAATTATGGCCCCTATGACAAATAGCAGACTTCCAGGGAAACTTAGAAGAATGTTTGCTTTCCTAATAAGAAGAGGAATACCTGGCATAGATTTCCTCCCTCTTCCTTCTTCCACCTTCTTCCTATTAAATGCCAACAGTGACTGGCATTCAACTCCCATCTTGGCAGTCCTGAAGATATTCAGCTACTACACCTCTTTTCTTCTTGTTATGTTAAACCATTTCTTGATTCTGCTTTTCAACATCTCACTTAGGATATTTGCACTGATATTCACAAGTGAGATTTGTCTGTAGATGCTTTTGAAATTTTTTCAGGTTTTAGTATGAATACTTTTATTGCTTTTTAATTTTTTTTAAACAATTATTGTCCTTACTGTTTTCTGGAACAGTTAAAATTGCATTGGAATAAGCTATTATTTGCCAGTTGTTTCCCTCCTAAGATTGAGAATGAACTTCTCTTACTTAAAGGTATTTAAAGGCTTCAATTCAGTTCTGGATCTCACCCGCTCTTAATGTCTCATAGACTTTGGGCCATGGTTATACATACTGTCTCCTCGTGATTTTCAGTGTTTCTCTTTATGCCGGCCCTTTCCTTCAGAATGTAAACATATGCCTACTTATCAAATTTAAAACTAAACAAAACTCCTACCAAACTCATTGATGCAAGGAAAACAAACCTTCGTAAAGCACAGCACTTCCTCTAATTATTTCAATATCTTTCTTTTCTTCCCTCATCAGATTTTTGGGAGAGTTTTCAACACTGACTGTCCATTTTCTCCCTTCATAATCACTCCTCAGCACATTCTAATCTGCCTTCCCCCTTAGGTTACCAATAACTGGTGGGTCTGCAAATCTAAAATACCCCTTCCTGCAGCATTCATTACCTTTCCTCCTTTCCTTTGGCATCTGTGGCCACTCCTGATTGTTATCCCACCACTCTGATATCCATTCACTCAGAGCCAACTTGTTTTTAAAGAACTTTAAACTTAAAATTCCAAAAGTGAGTGAGTTAATTATATTTCTCCACCCAACAACACAGAAAATACTGTTTTGCTTGCATATTCTCTGCTTTAGTAAATCATGCTTCCATCCACCAACTTTTCCAAACCAGCAATATGGGAGTCATCCCTAGTATCACTCTGTTCCTTACATTCGCTGCCACCAAGTACTATTGACTCTAAATCTGAACTCCTTCCCAATCCATCTCCTTTTCTTTAATCCAAACCATCCATTCCCTATCTCTTTCATTATTACTGCAAGTCTCTCAGATGTCCTCTCCAACTCTAATTTTGCTTCCCCTTCATCTGTTCCTTACATTGCTGCCGGAGTGATCTTTCCAAAAACACAAATCTGCAAATGACTCCCTGCATAAAAGTCCTCAATGATTTTCCATTTCCTTCGGGATAAAGTCCAGACTCCTTAGCATGCGTTATAAGGGCCTGCGTGGTCTGGCCTCACTCATATCTAACAGTTCTCCTTAAAAATTACCCTCCTTAGAAATGAAACTATTTCCACATTTCAAAAATGACGAGGTATCTCTCGCTTAGCCACCATATGCTGCTTATGCTGGCCTATCTTTTGGAAATCTTCCCTTTCCCTCTCCATTTTACCTGAGAAATTTTTGATGATATTTCAATTTAAAGTGTAGCAGATCATCTTTGACAACTAAGCTGACTTCTTCTGTTAAGGGTTTCTTTAGGGTCTAGAATTTCCTTGCGTTAAGATTGATCACACTTAATTGTATGTGGTTATATAGTGTCTGTCTGTTTTGCTGGAATGAAGACAGTGAGGAGTTGAGGACTATCAGTTCCCTGAGCCTAACATTTAGGTATTGAATAACTGCTGATTACAAGAATGAATGAAGGATATTTGTTAGAAGACAGAATTTTTTTAGAATTTTAAATTGCAGCGATCAAGTGAGAAAGTTCCAGTTGTATTAGATCTGAGAAATGTGATGAAAGCAGCGTTTTTGAAAGATTAATTTGACATTTTTCTGTTGAAACAGATTAGGGACAGATTAGATGGAGGTTAGTAGTGATGAGAACATAGACAAGTGGCTTCACATTAGAAGTCACCTGGTGATATTAAAAAAAAATACCTGTTTCCCAAGCTGCCCCAGACTGATTAAATTCACTGATTGCAAGAAAACCTAGGATCTGTACTTGTTTTTAAATCAAACTGTCACACCCATCCAGGATTTTCAGAAGTTAAAATGGTAACAGTATAATTGGTGTGGGCAAAATATATTTTTCCTAAGAATGATAGAATGTGAATATGGGTTTTTCAAGTCTAGTGGACCAGAGAGCCCCATTTCAGTGTTAAAGAAATGGCGAAGTAGAAGAGGGGAGTTGTTTTAAAGAGAGAGAGAGTGGCGAGGCCAAAAGTGGCTCAGTACTTTGGGAGGCCAAGGGGACAGATCACCTGAGCACAGGAGTTTCAGACCAGCCTAGGCAGCATGGCAAAACCCTGTCTCTACCAAAAATTCAAAAAATTAGTCAGGCATGGTGGCATGCATCTGTGGTCCCAGCTACTCAGGAGTTTGAGGTGTGAGAATCTCTTGAGGTGGAGGTTGCAGTGAGCCAGGATCATGCCACAGCACTCCAGACTGGGTGACAGAGGGAAACCCCATCTCACAATCTCAAAAAAAAAAAGAGAGAAGGAGTAAGTTTTAGACATGTGGGACACATATGTGTATATATAATATTACATAAACATATATCACATATTAAATATGCATATAGGTATATATGTATATATATGTTTAAACACCTGACCATCTCCTGCTAAGTTATAATTCAAATGTTCCCTTATCTAGGAGGCTTCTTCCCTCTGCTGGGCCCATTGTCCTAGCTATACCTCAATAACTGCTTTTTTTTTTTTTGTCTTTTCCTCAACTCAATTCTAAGCTCTCTAAGGACAAGTATGTTGCCTTACTCATACTTGTGACCTCAGTGCTCAGGACACTGGCATGCATAGAATAAACACCCTCTGAATGTTTGTAAAATGAGTCAGTGATTAGATATGAGACTGAATGAATTCCCCAGAAGAGTAAATGCTAAGGAGAAAAGAGTGTCTTGTAGGAGGCATTTGCAGGCAGATGAAGCTATAGAGAGGGACAATGCAAGTAACCTCAAATGAGAGTATGGAAAGGCCAGAAGCAGCCAGAGCTTCAGTGTTATAAAAAGAGAATGAAATGTGCTCTGTTGAAGAGTTGAAGAATGAACAAAGGATATTTAGTTTGAATGGAAGCTCAGCGATGAGAAGTGAGAATGGTTGAGTCCTTAAAAAGAAGCAAGTAAAGAAGAGGTTTTGTGGGCTACTAAACTCATTCAGTGAATCTCATGCCACCCTTGCCTAGTGTTAAATATGTTAATGAATTCATGTCATGTTGCTCATTCTTACTAGCCTTCATCATCCAGAATAAAATGCAAATGATTCCTATGAAAATTTGTGGAAAGGAATATATTAATAGGTTAGAAGAATTAGAAAAATGAAAAGAAATAATGTTTTGCTTTTTAAATGGAGAATCATGCATATTTGGAGACGCAAGGGAAGAAGTCCATGGAGAAGGAGAGATGAAGCTGTAAAAGAAAGAGGCTATGAATGTACTCTCCAGATCCCTCGACAGGTGAGGAGAGAGTATTGTGAGCCCAAGTAGAGGGGATGGCTTTGAGATGTAGAAAAATATCTCTTTCTCAAGACCCCATTTATTTGGGATAATTCACGGGGCAATGGTGCTCAATCAGTCTTTACTATAGTTATTACCTAAACACTTTCTACATTTCATCATTAATATTCTTTTCCACTATGGTTTGAGGTGCAGAATAAGGAAGATAAACATATTTTTCAGTATTTGACCATAATCAAAATCAATTTTTATCTGGAGTCTTTATGTTTGTTGCATGTGTATATGTGTTTAAAAACTATGTTCTGGGAAGATAGGATTATACTCAATTCCGTTGGATTACTTTTGGATCACGTAAGCATACTGATTTTTAACTTGTTTAAATGTTTGAATTATTTGATTCTCTACCAGAGATTAATAACTCTAAAAAAATTTAATGGTTAGATTAAAAGTGCCTGTAGTTTATCTCTATATTTCGTAGAGTACAGAGCGAGATAGCACATTTGTCTGACAAATTTATATTTATGTCAGATAATATCAGTTTTGTTATCACCATCTGCATTCTGCTATATTTTAACAACAATATGAACAGTATACATATAAAATTGTGGATTTACATGAGATATCATCATTAATTTTCCAATAACTAAGTGTTACTTTGTTAGTTTAAAAACTTCAGAGTATTAAGTTAAATAGCAACTGCAGTTCTATTTTGTGTTCTTGGAAATATTACACTTTATAGAGGATTCTATTAAGGGAAGAAGAAAACCATGCCAAATTAAAGATAGTTTAAATGATAATATAAGTGATTTAAAAAACAGTTTTGATATGCAACGAAGTTATTACATGGTATTGTGGTTGTTTACTGAAGATTTATGTAGTATTTATATAGTACATGACCTACTTTTTTTAAGGTTGCTAGTTGTCAGGTATCCCAAGCCAATATCTACTGCATATTTTCTGTAACAATATATGCAATGAAATTGTGCGTTATGTTTACATTATGATTTCAACATTTATTCTGTTCTTTAAAAATTACAGGATATCGTAGAGACTGCTAGTCAGCAGAATATGTTATCATAATATAAGTATATTTATACAAGATTTAAAATAAAGATTTTTCTATTGTCTTAATATATGTCTAGAAGTTAAATAAGCAACATTATAATCACAGAAGTCAAATAAAAGAAATTCATTGCCTTCTAGACAAAAAATGTAAATCTTTTAGTTAATTAATCATTTGTAATCATGATTTTAATATCAGAAGAATTTCCCATGTAACCACATAGTCTCTATAATGTTCATTTTAATGGACTCATAATAATAAAGTTAATATTTATTTATTTAAACACTCCTTACTGTAGGACACTTATGTTGTTCACAGTTTTCCAAGTGTAGGTAATATTGAACTACACTTCTTTGCAACTATCATTTTTTCTTTCTCCTAGCTTTGGATTCACCAGACCTAGGTTTAATCTTAGCCTCTACCACTTACTAGCAGTGATTTTGGAAAATTATGTAACTTTACTAAATTTTAGTGCCCTTATCTATAAAATGTGATTACTATTTATTTACTTTGTAAGGTTTTGTGGGAGTTAAATTCTGCAAATATTACATTCATTTCATGCATATTTATTGAACACATATCCTGTGACAGGTGCTATTCTGGATTCTAGGGATATTACATTGGAGAAAACAAAGGCTGAGCTGTGAGGGCATGCCACATTTAGAGGTTGGGCCATAGTAAGAAGTCAGAAAAAGAGAGAATCATTAGCCCAAGGAGAGAATCAAGAGAGAAATTGTCTTCTGGAAGCCTAGTGAAAACAGTATATTTGACAAGCATGGAGTGATTTCAAATAAGAGCAATGCAAAATAAAACTACTATTTCTCATGTATTATATTGGACAGCAACTTGATAATATCTATAAAAAATTGTAAGTGAATTTACCTTAAAATTCAGTAATCCCACTGCCAGGAACTTCTACATACACAATGCATATAAAATGCACTAATATGAAGTTGTGACTGAATATCACTATTCGTTGAAACATTTTATATAGCAGTAAAAAATTGGATATAACCTGATGTTCATCTATAGGAAGCTGATTACTCAGACTAAAGTGCATCCACATGATGGAATATTATGCAGTTTTAGAAAAGGGTGAGGAATCTCTTTACAGAACTAATATGAAAAAATCTCCATGTTGTATTATAAAGTAAAAAATGTATAGTATGCTACTTTATCTATAATAAAGGGAGGAACTAATGATACATATCCATAGTTGTGTGTGTGTGTTTGTGTATGTACACTTTAAAAATCATTTTGAGGCCAGGCGTGGTGGCTCACGCCTGCAATACCAGCACTTTGGGAGGCTGAGGCGAGTGGATCACAAGGTCAGGAGTTCAAGATCAGCCTTGCCAAAATGGTGAAACTCTGAGTCTACTAAAAACACACACACACACACACACACAAAATAGCCTGGTGTGGTGGTGGGCACCTGTAATCCCAGCCACTTGGGAAGCTAAGGCAGAGAATTGCTTGAACCTGGGAGGCAGAGGTTGCAGTGAGCCAAGATCACACTACTGCACTCCAGCCTGGGCGACAGAGTGAAACTCCGTCTAAAACAAACAAAAAACAATTATTTTGATATTTGGTTAACTTTTTTTTTGATAAAGGGTTCAAGAAGGAGAGACAGATCAACTCTCTCAAATGCTGCTAATAGGTTGCCAGATAAGCTCTGAAATTGCCCATTAGGTTTGGCATAGGAGATATTTAAAAAAATACAACATCTTCTAGAAGTTGTGTTGAAAGGGGAGGAGATATATGGAATGGTAGCTAGAAGATGATGTGAGGCCAATGGAAAAAATATTGTTAGGTTGTATAATGATATGAATAATTCACCATGCACTGATGTTAATAATTCACTCACAGATTAGAGAGGGGAATATTGATGATGCAAAGACAGGGAGAGAATTACTCGTGTGGGTAAAAGACCTAACAGTGATGATGCATCTGGTCCTCAATTCCTTTTGGATTCCCATTTTCATACTTCAGAGTAATGTCAAGCAACACTCAACAGAAATATTTAACCACCTTCTTCATTACCTTACATATCTTCCCTTTTCAACTATTTCTCTACTGTGTGGAAGTACTGATAGATTAGAACAGATAGACTAGATCAGAATTCTTAGAGTTCTAAGTAAGACCCTATATGTAGCTATCTAATTTAATCTTAAAACCATCCTGTGAACTTTATGTTATGATTTCCACTCCCTGTTAAGGAAACAGGTCTTTAGGTTATCTTGTCCATGCTTTAAAAATGGCTAATGGCACATTCCAGCTTCAAATGTCGTTCACCAGATGTTTATTGAGCACCTATCTTGCATTAGGCATTGATCTAGGTGTAGAAATAAAAGGATGAATAAGATTGATATGACCTCTGGCCTCATAATGGCTGTAGTCTTTTGAGGGAAAGAGATTCAGTAAATCATGATTACAAGAGATGTTACAACAGGCAAATGCTATCTACAAGTAGAAACAAAATTCTAAACTGAGAAAATAAGCTATAATCAAATGTGCTATGGGCTATCCTGTGGTTTGAATGTGTCACTCAAAACTCATGCATTGGAAACTTAATCTACAATCCCACAATGTTAGGAGGTGGGACTTAATAAAAGGAGGTTAGGTCATGAGGTTTCTGCCCTCATCAGTGGGTTAATGTCATTAACTAGGGAGCAGGTTCATTATCATGAGCTTGAACGTTTTTTAAATATGAGGTCATTCCCCTCTTGCTCTCTTGCTCCCATGGCCTCTCTTGCACTTCCTCCTTCCACTGTGGAATTATGCAGCATGAAGATCCTCACCAGATGCTGGCACCATGCTTTTTGACTTTCCAGCTTACAGGACTGTAAGAAATAAATTTCTATTCTTTATGAATTACTCGATCTCATGTATAGTGACAAAAATTGGGACTATGAAAGGTTATAAGTAGAATAGAATAAACTATTTACTTTTGATTCACATAAATTATTCAGATAAAATAATTATAAATAATATTTATAGTATTAATAATA
>NW_016803685.1:345519-462766 GCF_001698545.2 Rhinopithecus bieti | reverse complement strand
ATAGTATTAATAATATTTATAATTATATAATGTCAAGGACTACAGAATAAAATATCTTTTAAATATAATAGGACTAAAAATCCCACAATATTTTGTGATACTAGTTATGTAATAAAAGTTTACCTTATTCTTCATTTAAATTTTAACATTCTTAAACTCAATCATAGTTTTACAAAACTTGAAAATAAAACCTAAACATCTAAGTTTCTTGTTGTTTTTTTGATGCTCACCTCTCAAGAGTTTCATATAGAAATGATAAATATTATCTTTATTTATTTATTTATTTTTGAGACAGGGTCTTGTTCTATTGCCCCATGCTAGAGTGCAGTGGCACAACCTTGGCTCACTGCAACCTCTACCTCCTGGGTTAAGGTGATTCTCCAGTCTCAGCCTCCCAACTAGCTGGGACTACAGGTACTTGCCACCGTACCTGGCTAATTTTTTTTTTTTTTTTTTTGTAGTAGAGACGAGGTTTTGCCATGTTGGCCAGGCTGGTCTTGAACCCACCTTCGCCTCCCAAACTTCTGGGATTGCAGGCATGAGCCACTGCGTTTGGCCTCATCTTCAATTTTTAAAACCATGTTCTTTGGTTCTCTGGAGAAAATAGTGCTAGAATAAATAATAACTTTGTAAATCCAGAGTAGAATCTTAATCTTGACTTCATTCACAATAATTGACATTAAAAACAGCAAAGTATAACTCATAGTACCAAAATGCAAGAGGTGTGGGGAGAGACACAAACTGAAGGAAACACAATAAAAAAGAAAAGTACATATCATAACTCACTTAAATTTTTGAACAGATTATTATCACATACAGAAAGTTGTCAACAATTTTATATATCTGATTCAATACCTTGTCTCAGTGTCATGAGAATGCTAAGGGGTAACACAGGGTTACCTTTTTAAAAGACTTTATTCTTTTAGCGGTATGATACATCTATCTTCTTTTGCATTTAATTCAGAAACTGGAAGAATTTTCTCTGAGTTAAATTTGAGGTGGATGCCACTGCGCAGTTTCACTAAAATACCCAGACAGTTTGATATCATGTGCACAATCTGTTAGTTCAGGAAGAACAAGAGAAAGATATGGTTCTTGTGTATGTACGGAAAGTCATCATAACTTCCTTCTTTCAGTTTCTGCCTTCTTCCAGTCAGGCATCTAGTAGCTTGAATATTCTTCATTGGTTCCCTTTCATTTACAGGTCACCCAACAAGACAAACCACACAGATAATCTCTTCTGATCCCTGCCATCACCGAGAGCCATTTTCTGCCCTCATCACTTTCTAAATTCTATCCAATTCCCATAATATCCATGCTCCCTCTCACTGTCCCTCATTCACGTAATGCCTGAAATGCTATTCTGCCTGCTCTTTGCCTGGTGAGCCCTTACTCACTTGTCAAGACTCAGATCAAATTGTCACCTCTTCTGGGAGGGCTTCCCCGACCTCTCTAAGTGGAGTTTATCATCTCTGCTTCTCTGCTCCAACAGTGTATTTTTTTGTTCTCTATTAGTGATTTTCTTATTTAACTGTCTAGCTCCACTTCTATATTGGTAGTCCTGGGATGGCAGATTCTAGTCGTCCTAGTATCACTACCTGGAGCCTGGTCTATACTTGATGTTTAAGAAATATAAGTCTGGGTGCAGTGGCTCATTCCTGTAATTCCAGAACTTTGGGAGGTAGAGGTGGGTGGACCACTTGGGGTCAGGAATTCAAGACCAGCCTGGCCAACATGGCGAAACCTTATCTCTACTAAAAATACAAAAAAATTAGCCAGGTGTGTTGGCATGCACCTGCAATCCCAGTTACCTGGGAGGCTGAGGCATGAGAATCAGTTGAACTTAGGAGGTGGAAGCTGCAGTAAGCCTAGACCACACCACCGCACTCCAGTCTGGGTGACGGAGCGAGACTCCATCTCAAAACAATAAAAAAAGGAAAGAAGGAAGGAAGGAAAGAAGGAAGGAAGGAAGGAAGGAAGGAAGGAAGGAAGGAAAGAAAGAAAGAAAGAAAGAAAGAAAGAAAGAAAGAAAGAAAGAAAGAAAGAAAGAGAAAGAAAGAAAGAAAGAAAAAGAAAGAAAGAAAAAGAAAGAAAGAAAGAAAGAAGGAAGAAAAGAAATATAAGCTGGGTATGGTGGTTCATGCCTGTAGTCCCAGGTACTCAGGAGGCAGAGGTGGAAGAACTCCTTATAGCCCAGGAGTTTGAGTCTAACCTGAGCCAAAACAGCGAGACCCTATCTAAAAAAAAAAAAATGTGCTTAATAAGTCATTTTGGGTAAAGAATGGTGGAGATGAACATCAGAGAATGTTGAGTGGCCCTAAATTTGATCATGAAGACTTCTTGCTACTGGTGAGGGGGAAAGAGGCACATCATGCACACGCACTGGGAAAACAAAGGGCAACCAGAGTTGGACAAATTTTCAAAGAACTACATTTCATCTATTTCAAGCAATCCTTTCTAAAGGGCACTGCTTCAAGAGTGTTTCATTGGAGTGTGGTTTTAATAAAGTCTAGAGCCATTTGCTTGTCCTCAAGATGTTCCTTGTAACTCTAAGGCTATATCTAAATTAAAGCTAATGACCAAACAGAGATTCTTTTTTTTTTATCTGTTAATGTCTAGCAGGAAAGAGCCGTTAGCAAATTTATGAATTAGAGTCTGTTTATAAGTTGTTGAGAAGAATCATCGTGTATTCCCTTAAGCAATTCCCTCTATCTTAAGAAGTTTAACTGATATGCTCAATGAGCAAGACTCATGGGATGTAATCAAAGGCAACTTTATTTTTTCTCCCATATTCTAATGAAATTTATTCAGTGGGGAGAAGTTCCTTCTCTGACCCTGGGTAAAACTCACACAGTCTAAAATTTTGTTTATTTTGGGTAATAAAAAGGCCTATAGCCATTTTAAGTCAAAAACATAGTCTTCACTGAATAATTAGAAATGCATAGGGTCCTATGTAATAACCAAAACTTGTAATTTCATTCACAGTTGGAGGAATTCTTTGTCCTCACAGAGGGCTGGATGCACAGCAGCACTTTCTGTTGTCTTTCTTCCTTCCTTCTCTCTGGCAAGTTGTTCTATTTGATACTGCCAGGGTTGAAATTCCAGAAGGGAGGGTGGGGAAGAGGCCGAGAAGGTTTTACTGGGCTGACACTGCTGTGCAGTGGCATTGGAGGTTTAAATCTGTTCTTTCCCTCATGAGCTTTCTGTCATTTCTTCAGAGACCCTCGCTGGGAGCCTCTCTGACCCCACTTCCCTAGAGGTCGGTAATTTGGAACTCATATGATGCATTTTCCTCTGCTTGGCTGTTCCCTTATCAGCCCCACATGGATCTACCCCAGGTGGGCTTACCTTGCCTGCCAGATCATCCTCTTTATCCAGTTTTTCCACAGACACCAGGCTGGCTCTCGCTTCCCTGGGCCACACTTTTGAATCCCGGTAGCCACACTGGTGTAGCCCATGTCAATCTATTTCACTGCCTGCTACCTCAGATTGATAGCAGAGCCTTTTTCCTTTAGATTTCTCAGGCGTATGCCAGACACCAGTCCACTGTGCCTGTCAAAATCCAGTTAGCACATATCAGGGCATACATTTAGCCCTATTGTCTAAGCTTGAGCTGAGAGGAAGGTATCTCCTCCCCTGTCTACTCATAGCACACCGAAGGCTGTCTCTAAAGAATGGCTTTCCTTACAAATCTTCTTTCAGTTTTCAAAATCTTGGCCATTTTATATCCTTGGTGGGGGTGAGGGCTTTCAAGAGTCCAATAACCACTTTTCACCCATTCATTTTTAAATTCTGGGCATGGAATTCACCCTTTGTTGTATCTTAGTATCTGACTTGGTGAAACTTCCGATTTAAATTCTTGTTACCAAAGTAAATATTCACAAAATGGTTATATTAGGAGACTTGAATGTGTTATCTTTCACTGATAGACATTGTTGACTTTTACATATGAATTTAGCATTAATGATCTGTGTAGAGGGCCCTAAGTAACAAATAAATTAATTGTTCTTTATACTTATAATGTAGATCTTATCTTGAACCACTCACAGGCCTAGTGAGTGAAGAAGTGAATGTGTGGATTTTAATTATTCTTCAAAAATCCTCTAGATAGTAAGTGGATTGGATTGTAACATATACATGTATGTGTTTATTTGGAACCAGGAAGGCGTTTACTCATGGAGTGCTATAAATAGTTGCTTTGTCCGTATTGTGCTACAGTAACAGAATAAATGAGACTGGGTAGCTTACAAAGAACAGAGATTTATTTCTCATTGTTCCAGAGTCTGGGAAGTCCAAGATTGAGGGCTTTCATAAAGCATCATCATGTGGTGGAAGGCACAAAGGCAAGAGATAGCAAGAGGGGGGCAAACTAGCTTTTATAACAAGTTCCCTCTTGTGATAACTAACTCACTCCTGTATTAATCTGTTTATGAGAGGAGAGCCCTCATCGGCTAATCACCTCTTATTAGGCCCCACTTTCCGCACTACTGTATTGGGAATCAGATTTCCAATACATGAACTCTGGCAGACATAGTCAAACCATAGCAGTAGTTCACAATAGATTTATAGTTGAATTAAACCATGATTGGATATCTAGGCTAGCTCTAGAGGAACTCAATAATGTCCCTCAAAGCATTAGCCTATGATCTGAATCCCAAGAGCACAAAGGGGACATATGGCCTTGGTGGCAAAAGTGAGGATTTGTTTTTGTTTTTTGTTTTTGGTTTTTTTGAGATGAAGTTTCACTCTTGTTTCCCAGGCTGGAGTGTAGTGGCACGATCTCAGCTCACTGCAACCTCTGCCTCCCAGGTTCAAGTGATCCTCCTGCCTTAGCCTCCCGAGTAGCTGGGATTACAGGCACCTGCCTCTACGCCTGGCTATTTTTTTGTATTTTTAGTAGATACAGGGTTTCATCATATTGGCCAGGCTGGCCTCGAACTCCTGACCTTAGGTGATCCACCCACCTCAGCCTCCCAAAGTGCTGGAATTACAGGCATGAGTCACCATGCTCGGCTTTGTTTTTTTAATGAGACAGAGTCTCACTCTGCTGCCAGGGTGGAGTGCGGTGGGGCAATCTCAGCTCACTGCAACCTCTGCCTCTGGGGTTCAAGTGATCCTTGTGCCTCATCTTCCCTAGTAGCTGAGATTACAGGGTATGTCACCACGCCCGGCTAATTTTTGTATTCTTAGTAAAAACAGGGTTTCACCATGTTGGCCAGGCTGGTCTTGAACTCTCGGCCTCAAGTGGTGTGCCAGCCTCCCCTTCCCAAAGTGCTGAAATTACAGCTGTGATCCTGGCAGAAGTGACGGATTTTTAAATCTCTATCTTATACTGAATTGGACAAAATGTTTAAATAGCTATTATAGGTTAGAGGATACAAAGTAGCAGACATGTGGGCTGAAGAGTCTAGCGATCTAATGACAAACATGAGAACTATAGGGTAATACAATTGTATTATATTTGGGATTCATGCTAAATGTGTAGATTAGATTTTAGCCATTCTTGCAACAAAATTATAAAAGAATGTATAACTATATGAGATGATGGATGTACTTGCTTCATATAGTAACCGTTTTACTGTTTTTACTTTACAACAGATATTTGTTGACCCTGTGTTCTAATTTTTCTCTCTGTCCAAAGCCAAGCTTTCTGTTCTGAGTTTCCTACATTCCCAATTCACCTTCCCTTTTCATAACTGCAATTCACATCAATACCACGGATCTAAGCTGTTGATAGTAGAAAGTGTACTGATTGAATTAATTCACACAAGTGTTTAAATGGCTGGAAAATAGTTCATGCCTGCCAGGGATCCAATATTTTCATCCTTAAAAAGAAGGTTTATTACTTCAAATTAATTTTTCATGTGTAAATGTATAAGAGCACCTCACATAGGGCTTGGCATATGTTAAGCTTTCAATATTATTTGTTGAATGAATGAATGAATGTTGGGCTTTCAGGCAGTATGAAGAATGAAGTAAACTTTTTTTGTGTGATTTAGAGAAGATATTTTTAAATAGAGGTGGCACTTCCTGAGGTAGATAGCTTTAGCTTTAGAGTTAGCTCCTTAGACTATTTTAACTTCAAAGTTGTAAAGATGAAACCCATAGAGTATTTACAAATTTTTAAATTTTCACAGCTCTATACCTAGAAGTAGAAAAGATAAGCAGTGGAAGCTTGGGAAGTTTGGGGATTAGGATAGGGAATATGATGGCAAAAGTCAAGATTTGTAAATTGAGGTGATCTGAACTGAAATACAATATGGATAGAGTATAAAAACTGGGTTTTACCTCAGGTTTACTTAGCTTTCTGATCTAAATTATCTGTATCCTTCTATGAAGTCCATATAACTTGTGCTCCCTGATTTATTCCACAATTATTTTGCTTCTGTAAACAAACTGTACCAAAGGCTGGGCCCAACATGGAAAGAAAAAAAAGAAAAGAAAACAGCATTGTGTCTACCAGCAGTGATGATCAATATCTAAAGAGTAGGTTGATGAACTTGCTGGAGCCGCATCCTAAATTGAGTCAGGGCTGGTGCTTTTGAAGTGTTTTCTCCAGCCTAGGCAATGGGTAATTTGGTCTGCAAAACAATGAGAAAGGCAATATTGAATTATGCATGCTCATAAAGTTCCTGGAATTACCATATAATTAATGCTAGATAAAACAACCCTTTACTATCATAAGGAGCAAGTGGGCACAGGTAAACTGGGGCATTTTCCAAATAAATACTGGTGTAAAGCATCAGGAGGAAAAGTGGTTTGACAAACTCAATATATGTTTCACACTAGTAGAATAAGGATGTAGGGTTAAAAATAAAAGGGGGGTGGGGAAAGAAATGATCAATATGCAAATAATCCGAGGCTAATTGAACCTCCTAAGGGAGTCAAGTTTGGGAACCTGCTGGTTGTTTAAGAGCAGTGAATTCTGAACCTGTACAACTGCACATTGAAGAAGATTATTCATGTACTTAAAGAGGTCATGGTACCTTTTAATGCAGCTGCAGGAATACTGCTATAAACACTGCACAGATAGTAATCTTTGAGCCTCAAATAGGAGCCAGAGTTAGCTTTGCAATGCTGCCTGCAGAAAGAAGGATCTCATTTGTGAAAATAACCACTATGTTTTCATATTGCCAGACATCTGCTCTTGGCTAAGAACAACATGAAAGGGG
Organism: Rhinopithecus bieti; assembly: GCF_001698545.2. Lineage (NCBI taxonomy): Eukaryota > Metazoa > Chordata > Mammalia > Primates > Cercopithecidae > Rhinopithecus > Rhinopithecus bieti. Next base: position 455,594 of record NW_016803685.1, on the reverse strand, counting down.
ATTTGTTTTCTGGTAGGGTTCTGTCTTTCTGCAAAGGAAGATCTTCTTTTGAATTAATTGACCATCTCAACAGAATGGCCTACATTCATATCTACAAATTAATCTAATTAGGGCCTCCTCCTTGGGTTAAAATTGCTATTTAACTCTTGTGGATGCCTAATAGCATTCTTGTTCCTTTACTTTACATCAAGGTCAGCAATTACAAATGCAGGGTGCAAGGTATCTTGGGATACAAAAATATATGATGTAAGAAAGTAGGAAGATTAACATTCTGTAGCACCTCTGGTTTGTATATATCCAGCGTGGCACTCTCCTGTCTATACCTTTGAAGACGAAGTACCTGAGCACAGAGAGGTTAAATAAATTGCTTAAGATTCCTCAGCATATAAAGTGGAAATCAGGTTTCAAATTTAGAACTGTCCAACCCTATAACAGAGGATCTTCCCCTCTGGGTTATACTGGTTCCCTTAAGGAATTTCCTGGCTGCAGGAAAACCAAAAATTATTAACAAAATGTACCTTGAAGTAGGAAGCACCTTTGCTAGGTGGGACATTTCTAGAAATTTCATTAGATGGCTACTAACTTGACAACATCTTCTGAGTGCACTTAGTGTTTCGATGTTTTCTTCCGGGTGACACTGCAGTTTCTTTCAGGTCAAGACTTTTAACCTTAATCTTATTTACCCCTATTGTGCCTAGCAAAGTATTGGTAACAAAGGGAAGAGTTCTGTTAACAAGTGCTGTCTTACTTTGAAAGGAACAAAAGGGTCCAAATAGAACCCCCTGCTTTGTCATAAAGGTGAGCTACTTACATGTTTCACAGCCATGCATTCTGATGTTTAAAATTCAGAAGCCTATCATGTCTTTCTGACTACGAAATGTAGATATTTAGGCAAAGTACACATTTGTCTAAGAAGCCCTCTCCTGATTTAAGTAGCAAAGGGCCAGAAAACTGTTTTCTTCGGAAGGACTTTTTATGATGTGGTCAAAATGCCATGGTTGCCTAATAAATAGCAGGTCATGCTAATCGGTCCCTTATGTGTTCACTGTGATTTCACAGCAGACCCCACACACCGGCAACTTGAGTAATGTTGACATTCTAGCTCTGAACAAGGTAAATACGGTTAAGGCTGGGCTATGAAATAGTGGAAGTACCCTTTTGGGGATGCTAATCAGATTTGGATACCGGTCCTTAAGTATTCTCATTATTGTGTTTTGTTTTCAGTTTTTTAAAAAAAATCTATGGGATTTTATTGAAAGTGAGAAAAATGGAATCTCCCAAATAAACATGGGAAGAATATTAAGTGGCCTGTGTACTGATAGAAACTGAAATTTACTGCAGAAAAAAAAAAAAAAAAAAAAGGGCTAATGCAAAAGCTGCATTGTGTCAGTTTCCTTGCTCTTTGATGAATACCAGACTTTGACATATCTGAAATGGCTTGGAATTAAGTCAGAATGTCAGTGGAGCTCCCAAACATATTTGTATATTCGCTAAAGAAGGAACATTGGACTTCGAGTCAGGGATGAGCTCTAGTCTTGAGTCAGTCATAGTCTGTGTGATGGCACAGAAATCTCTTAGCTTTTGATCTGTTTCAATGACCTCATGTGGAAAATGGGGAAAATAAGTCTTTCCTTGGCCAATCTGAGGATACTGTAACTATCAAAGATAATTGATGTATACTAGCAGTGAGAAGAATTTTGAAATGCTACAAAATGTGTATTATTATTATTACTATCTAGAGATAAAGGTGTTAAAATGAATATCAAATTTGATGTATCTAAAAGAGCTAAGCAATAAAACACTGTCTCAACCAGATCTAGGCAATGTCTTTTGTTGATGACAGCAAAATATATGAGCATAAATTGGCTTTACTACCAACTGTTCCCTACTGTTTCCCAAGGAACATTCCCTTTCACCCCCCAAACAACAATTAAGCTGTAGAAATCTGTTATTGTGACATTTAACCATCAGACACTTACTTTACCATTTCACTACTTTCTTTTTTATTGTCCCTGGTGGTAAATTCACTGGAGATGGAAGTACTGGTAGCATGCAGGTTGGGCCTTTGGATTTCCAGCAGCAATAATTGCCTAACTGCTTGAATGTCAGTGGTTGGTGTTCAAAAGGACTCCACTAACTGAGATTTACAAGTAGCCCCCTTTGATATTCCATTAAAAATATTGTAGAGGGAAAGTGTGCTCTGAAAAATTGTTAGGAAAACGTGTGAGTCAGGTTTCTAGAGCTCTGCCACATGCAGCTCTAGGTTCAACAAGGCAGTGAGTGCACGGAAGTGAGCGTGAGCTCGAATAGTGAAAACCAGTCTCCACATCTTAGCTCCTCCATTTGCTGGTTGAACTGACTTTGATTTTAAGCAATTTCCTGAAATATTCAGGGCCTCACTTTCCTTATCTGTAAACGAAGCACTATGATGCGCTCATTTATTTAACTGTGTGTGTTGAGCACTTGCCACATGACAGATAAATGCTAGATTTGGAGGAGCCAGTGAGGATCAAGACATACCCATGCAGGGTTTACATATAGTGGGGAAAGCAAAGAATAAAAAAAAATCAGCCAGTTCAGAAATAAGATCATAAGCCCCTCATTACAAAGTTTAGTGAGCAATCAATGAGGAAGGGGTATAGACTATGAGAAGTGTGATGTAATTATGGGATTAAAATAATAAAAAGGGGGACTAGAAAGAAATAGAGCTGAAGGAATATACATAGAGGACTTTATCTGATAACAACTATAGCTATCAGTGCATTCAGTAATAAAATAGCTATCATTATTGAGCAATTATTATGTGTTTCATGCCATAAAATTATTTATATATCTCATTTTGTTCACTTTATACACCAATGAGGTAATTAGTATTGTCTCCTTTTACAGAGCAGGAAATTTAAGCACAGTGAGGTGAAGTGATTTTCTTAGGTTACACAGATAGTGAGTGATGGAATTGGAACCTGATCCCAGGTGTTTTAATACTAAACATTCATGCACTTAACCACTATGCTATGCCACCATAACAAAACCTATATCTAAATTTTATGGAAATATTAACTAAGTATCTGCTTCTCTCTCCACTCACCGCCACCACCAATTGTAAAGAAGCCTCTACAGTTCAGGAATGTGATCTGTGAAAAAATTTCATATTGTAATTTAAATGTCTGCTTCTCTTGTGGGGTTTCCAACTTCCACAGTAGAAAGTTCCCACTAATATATTTACTTGACAAATAAAATAAAGCAAGTGTATTGTTCTACCTGGAAATCTTTAAATTATCTCTTTAGACTTTCAGCACACAATTTACAAGTGACAGGCAACATATTTCATTATCTTTATGTTTGAAATAACTTTCAAAGAGAGTGGAGAGGGGCGTTTGACATTATTGTAATCAATTCTGTCAGAAATATTATTGGATTTACTTGATTTTGTGAACACAATCATTTTTTATTGTTATTCTGAATTTTCTCAGATGTTTTACAGAAGGCTAACATAAATAGTAAAATATGCTTCACCAAGATATCTGCTGAAATAATAGTGAGGAGGTGTTCTTTTGAGCAGAAGCACTGTGTAAGCTGTGATGGCCTCTTTTTACAGCAAAAAGGCATATCCTCAGTGTCCTTGGGTTAGTGCAGACTCCATTCTCCTCCATCAAGAAAGGCAATACAGTTTTCCACAGCCTGAATGTCAGCTGGACATTGTGAAGTTCAGGAGGAAGGAATAGCATAGAGAGGCACTAAAAAGGTTTAACTTGCACAATTGGGAGAAGGCCCAAGCCCCGACGAATTTATGAATTAGTCTATGTTGGCACCTATCCAAGAAGGCTTGCCCCGATTTGATGCTTTATTGGCTGAAAATCTTTGTGCGAAGGTTCACTCTTCTGCCTGGTTACCGTTTAAATATTGGGGCCTTCTAACTGGAACTTAAGGTTGAGGAAGGCACAGGGCAGACATCCCTGTTGCTGGTAACTCTATGTGTCTCATGTCCAACAATCTTTTGGAATATTATGAGGAAAACTCTACCTGTGTCTCCTTGTATGCAGTTAAGGGGAATCTGATTGCATTCCTGGGCACAATTTAAGACTAGAGTAGAATTATGTATTTTAAGTGAAAAATCTAAAGGCTTAAAATTATTACTATATGTTCTAGTTTACTCTTAACTGCTTTATAACTCTTGTTATCTAAGTTTCCTAAATAAGAGATTCATTGGTTGTATATGTAGCCTCAGAGAGAGAGTATTTGGCGGAGGCCTTTGACATAAATCAAGGAAGGCATTGTTATCCTCATTTTCTATATAAGGGATTTGAATAGCTGAGAACTTAATAAAATTATCTAATGACTCTTGGCTGTTAAATGGCAAAGCAGAGAGTGCTTAGAATCTAGATACTTTTCCTGTGATTCCAAAATCTTGCATTTGGAAGTACTTTTGCCATGTATTTATAGTAGAGATGAGAACCTTGATTTTGCTTTTCCTAACTGTTCTATTCCCATGAACTACTTTTTAAATCCTTTGGCTTGTAGTACTATGTGTGACTTGTATGTATGTCTCATGTGAGTACTTATTTATATAAAATGAGAAATATTGTCAAAATCCTATAGGCGATATCTTTAATGAAAATTTTCTTCAATCAACATTTAAAATGGTGAGTTATTTATTTTTATTCCTCAAATAACATTGGGTTATTTTTTGTTATTTAAATAATATTTTGACATTTTCCAGCATGCTTTTTTGAGGGGAGGAGATGGGACAGTGAAGAATAAGGCAGTGTCTTTCCTATTTTTGTATTCCAAGAGCCTTGCGAAGTAGCACATAGTTCAGACTCAATAAAGAATTACTGAATGTTTAAAATTTTCAATTAGAATTCTGAAGAAAAGCAGTTTGATTCCTTTCAAACATATGTACCTACCCAAATTTAGCTAACATAAGCTAAAATTACCTGGGAAAGTATCTGAAATGACCTATTTTGGTGAATAACTGAGTATACCTTCCAGTTAGCATATCAGATATCACTATGTAAATGAGTACTTATAAACCATTTGAAAATCATTTGATCTATAATTTGTGCCCTGAAGAGTCCTAAGTACAGTATTGTATGCAGCTCCTTGTTAGAAATTCTGTGAGCTTATTGAGGAAGGAAGGACTTAAGGTACTGAACTGGGGAACAATGCTAGTAATAAGGAATAGTATCAAGGGCCAAATAAGGCTTTAGGCAATACAGGTTTAAAACAAAAGTAACTTAAGAAGGCAGGACAAGAATAATGGGAAGGTGGAGCAGGGAAGTCTTCCAACAGAACGTGGAATTTGAGCTAGAACTGTAAAGATTTTCATCAGCAAAGGCAGGGGAGGTTAGACCTAGACTGCCCGAAGAGCTAGAATGAGGAGACTGAATGGGCACAGGAATGACGCCTTCAATGTGGATAACAAGGCATAGTTGGGGGACCAATATGAATGAAAAATGGTTTGTCCATCAAAGGTAATTCTGCCTTTGTTTTGCTGCCTGATATTTCACAAATTTGTATCCAAATTGATGAAGTTACACTGTATGTCCTGTTGTAAATTTCCATCTCTGTTTATCAGGCATCTTTCTCTCAGAAGCTCACTTGGAAATCAAGGGAAATAATACACTGTTCAGAGGAAAGAGAATCTGGTCTCTTGTGCCTCCCTGCTGTGGTGCAGCATGGTCTGATGACCAAGGGCACAGGATCCTATTTCTAGGATTAGTCGGAAAGAATTGAGCACATGTCTGTAGACTTTTGCCTCAGTATTATATTTTAGATGGTTTAGTCGGAGCTGTTACATTTGGCAGCATTCCTTGTTAGCATTTGATAAACAATTATTGCCAAATGTTAGCAAGGAAACCTGCCAAATGTTACAGCTCAGATTTAACTGCTGAAAAAAATGCAGTTTGAAAAAGCCTTTTGCTATAGAGCTGTTGCCTGGTGTGCCAGTTCTGAAGCTGCAGGGGACCCCGGTTGGGAAAAATTGTGACTCTAAAGGTATAGGGCCTTTTGCCAGCAGTTCTGGGTTCTTCTCTGAAGTTATGAATTAGTTGACACCTGTTGGTTTTCAAAGCAATAAGTTTGGGGCAAATTATTTATGGTGAACATTTTGTTGCACGGCTTCTAGCCACATTTTATATTTGACACATCCTCTTTCATAGCACTTTTCACCAATAGGTAAATTGATAGATCATCAATCATACAGTATCATCTTGCTTATCTATTGATGGATTACCTAATTTCTTTCTAATGTTCTTTAATAGCTACTCTGGGACTGTTGCTATTTTCCACTTCACCCAGGAGACATTTCTCCATCTTTTCATTTTTATTTTCCATCCTTGGTTTACCAATTAAAAAAAACACTAAGATAAAATGACCTCTTCCCCATTTTTTATAGTTTCACCATTCTGGTAATTCAAGAGAATACTGTGGACATAGTGCACTTAGATTATAGCTGGCCACAATGTCAGAAGAATTCTGGTTGCGTGATTAGGAACAACATAAAAAATGGAAAGCACAGTTAAGCATCTTTATAGCCCATTGAACAGGTCTCTCAGTGGGAGTTGATTAACTTCAAATTTGAAGGTCTTTATCTTGGTATTTCACAGACCTTTGCTCTGGTCTCTGCCATACACAATTTTGCCAGAGGCTTGTGTTAGGATAGGCATTTTTATTGAATCTGTGAGTGGTTTAAATCTTGGGGGATAACTAAAATGTTGGGACATATTTAAGGTGAAGAAGGATAAAGAGGTTAAAACAAGGTAAAATACTGAAACATCTGCTGAATAGGAATTGATTGAAAAAATTGCCTTTGTGTTCAAAAAGCCCTGGCGTGAGTATAATTCGCATTTGTATTTTCTCCCTGAGATCTAATCCCTCTCCCAAAATGGTGAGCTCATTTTCCTCCAAACAGAAGCTCTTAATACCAAATAACTTGCTTTCCTGGGGCAATGTTCCTGAGCAGCTCGAAAATAGATATATGACCTTGTCTTGACCAATCAGATGTGCTAGTATAAGACTTTAAATCTGAAGTTAGTAACTCAGGAATAAAAGACAGTGAAGGTTTAATCTTGCAGGGGGTATGGTGGTATCTGAGATAATTAGCATCAGTGGTTTTAGTAGGAGCCATTCACTTTCAGTGGCAGTAACAGCATGTGCTTCTTATAATATGTAATAATATTAATCACTATACTTACTTTATCTCCTAATTATTTATTGAACTTTTCTAACCTCCCTATCACTACTACTGTTTTCTTGTTCATATCTTTACGATTTCTTCCTGAAGCAATATAAATTTCCCTTACCTGTATTTTTATATCTCCAAGTCTATTCTCTTCATAATCGGTAACATATTATGTGATCTATATAAAAATGAAAAAAAATTGCTAGAATATTTCTCAGCTCAGAGGAAAGAGAAGATATAGTAGGGAGATGTTAGTTAATGATTCAAGATTCACAATGACATGGGACATGGGAGGGAATTAAGAGCGTAATTTAAGGGAATAGCCTAGTCAAAAGGCAAAGAGGAAGAATGAAGATGAATATAAATAATTTTAAAAGTTGTGGTAAGAAAATGAGGGGTACTTAGATGCTTTCACACTTGCCTGTGAGGTAGAAGGCAAGATAATCTCGTGAGATTTGAAATAGTCTTGGGGAGATAGAAGTTTTGGAATATCCACTGAGGGAACTATGAGCTGGCTAAGGAAAATTAAGTAGTTACCATGATGAGGACTCGGCCAAGATTGACAACTACAGAAAGTGTTGCAGCATTAGCTGATACACCTGTGAAAAGAAACTCTTCCTGTCACTTAGGATAGAGGAGTATAGAAAGTAAAATTTAGACTTAATTTAGGTTTGGGCATTTACCATATGGGTTTGGTTGTAGGGTAATTTCATTCAAATTTTGATGATGAGAATGATTGAAAATGCCCATTCTGAAAATGCAGATGTGGAGTAGGTGTGGCAAGAAAGAAAGCAAGTCAAAATAAACTGGACAAAAATTGAAGGGGGGTAAAGGAACTTACTTTGCGGTGGAAAAAGTAATTATGGACAGACACCAATATATGGATTTTTATTCCTTCAAAGTTAGAATAATTATGGAAAATGAGAAGATAGAAAGGAGTTGATTATTAAAATACAATGAAGGTAAAAATCACTGGAGTAATATTTGATCTAAAACTGTGATTGCAAATCTGTATTCTTTTCTGAGACCTAAACATATTTTCCTTAAAAGAGAGAGGAGTGGTAGTTTCACTGGCTGCTGCTGCTATTGACACAGAATCTTAAGAGACAGTGTTGTATGAACAATAGAGCTTCCTACCTAAGGACACAAATATGTCAGCAACAAAACCAATAGAAACAATAGTAGAAAGCTAAATAAATAGTATACATCTTAAAGTTCATGTTACCTAAATTCCAACCCAGTTAATTCTATTTATAAGTTTCTAGACCAGCTTGAGTAATACTGCAAGTAACAGAGAACTAACCTCCTTTACAAGACATTCCATTCTGTTGTAGAGCTGATCCAATTATTAGTAATTTCTGTTTGAATTGTGTAAATACGTAGGCAAAAAGTTTGTATAACTTCACTTTTGAAAGACATATCTTCAATTGCCTGGCAACCTTTTGTGTTCTCTACACTGCATTTTACAATAAAACAACCCATTATCCTTATTTGGCCCATAAAGATATGGTATTTAGGCCTTTTAATATTTAGATTGTGAAGGCTAGTGCTTGACTTACAAACTGGCCCTTCTTGATTAGACTCCACTTTTCTTTTCCATTCTTATCTTGGAGTGTCCTTATCTCTTCTACCCTACATTTTAGACCATCTGTCATTTCAGTCTTTTCTGAATGCCATTGATTTTGCCTAGAATGCCCACCTTTTCATTATTTTCTTGGGAAACTCTTATTTATCACTCAATATTCATCTCAAATATTACTATTCCTGTGCCTCAAAGCAGCTTTGGCTATACCCCCTCTGCACTACCAGTACTTCTTTTATATTAATACAACACTTAACTTTATCTTTCCCATAGAATAAATATCAAAAGGACAGGAATCTTACTAATCTTTTTATTTTCACTGCCTAGTATGATTTGTCATGTAGAATACAATAAACATTGTTTAATGCAGTTTGCTCATCTAAATGTGATATCCCAAACTGGACAAAATACTTTACTGCAAAGTAAAGTAGGAGTATCACATTATTTCATCTGAATACTGAAATAGTCTTGGGGAGATAGAAGTTTTGGAATATCCACTGAGGGAACTATGAGCTGTCAAGGTGCTTGTTTTGTTACTTTGTTGTTTGCTTCTTTGTTTGTGGGGTAGCTCCAGTTTACTCATGTTGTCCTTATATATAACTACATTTCCTGTTGTTTTTCACCAGAATTGCAGTTCAGTAAAATCTCCTCCATTCTTAGTTCCTAGCAATAGAAATTGACTCTGGATAATTTAGTCCCAAAATAAAAGTGGTTGTTGAAATGTGTTGTATAGGTCACAAATGCAACTGGAACTCTGGAATTTAGAAAACAGGCAGGAGAAGGTGGAGGCTAAGCAGCTAGAAGCATCAACGAAACTCTGGGAAACATGGACATCTAAGTGGCAGATGGAAGAAAAGAGCACAGGAAGGAAAACTGAGAAGGAACCATCAAAGAGGCATTAAGGAGAACCACAATAATTTCAAAGCCATAGACACTAAGAGACTAGAGAAGAGATTTCCAAGTGGATGCTGAACAGTGTCACATACAGCAGAAATTTAATAAGATAATGGCTGTAAAATGTCCATTCCATTTGGCAATTAGTCATTGGTGAGCTTGGCAAGGGCACTTTCAGTAAAGTGGGAGGAAGGAAAGTGGCTTCCAGTGAAGAGTTAAGAGAATAGGCAGGGTAAACTAAATATTTGAGTATTCTCAGTGAGAGTTGATGAGGAAAGAGTATATATCACTAAGGGAGAGCTTTTATTAGATGAGTCTTGTGCATTTCTATCAGCTGTAGGAAACTGCTGGGAAAGAGGCTGGAGTAAAGAAGAGAGAATAGATAGTTGGTTTAAATGTGCTTCTGAGAAGACAGGAGGGGTAGGGATAGAATTCAGAAGTGTCGTCATGACACTGGAGGGGACACCTCATTCTCTGGGGTGGGAGGAAGGAGGAGAAGGCTGTGTGAACCTAACCATGAATTTGATTGTGTGGGGATGAAAAGCTGACGGAAATGGCCTTTGATTGTCGGGATTTTCTCAATGATGTAGAAATAAAGGTAATCTATTGAGACTGGAGTAGGACTCTTGAGGAGTTCCTTTTTTCATTATTTTTATTTGTGGTGGTGTTGAATTTTCTTCCATTATCCACCCCTTAAATTGTGGTATTTCCCAGTGTTTATACTCACCCTACACAGATTAACCTAGTGGTACGTGGAGTTGCCTTCATCCCAGTGTGTAATATATCCTGTTGTGACTATATAGGCTTCACCTCTTTCGATAGACAGCAAACTTAAAGAAAGTAATTATGTCTTCCATCCTTTGTCTATAAATGATCTTTAATCAGTGTTTGCTGAATGAAGAAAGTTTTTTTTTTTTTTAATTTAATCTCTTTACTCTGGTTTACCTTAAAGGGTTATATAATTGACATATTTAGAGGGCAAGGCAAAGTAGAGGTGGAAAAATGGAGTTCACTTTTATAATACCTCACTCTTGAATTTTTACATGAATTTAATGTATGTCCCTTTATTTCTCAGTATTTCATCAGTAGGCCTCTATGCTCTGGTGTAGACATCTTATATAGCATATGCTGATGTGTTCAGGCAATATCATGCACACTTGAAAGTTGAACAAATCTGTTATGAAGAAGACCAAAGGCTTAGTTCTTCCCCTGAATCTGTAACTGAGCCTATATGAAGCTGCTTGGAGAGGGGGGCAAGAAACCCAACACCCCAACCCCTCCTAGACTGGCAGGGGCAGACACAATTCTCTAAATGACGAGTCTATTATTGTGACTCACCAAAGCAGCGGAGGGCTGGATGCTGCTCTGGCTTTTGCTCAGCCATGGGTGATGACCACACACTCCCTGCTTTACCATTTCTACTTTTATTTATGAGAGAAATGTTGTGCTTTGCAGGACTGTGTGGGCTGCCCAGTGTGACTTTTCAGTTCTGGGTTAGAAAAGGACATAATTCATGGGCACAGAGACCTGGAGAGGAAAGATGTTTGCTTGGCTCTGAGGCTGTGTCAGGCAATTAGCACACCTTGTGGGGCTGGAAAGGGGCTACAGGACAGGATGTTTTCTGTATCTTCAGAATATGTATTTTAGGTCCTCACCAAAAGGAACTTTACAACTACTTGAAAAGGAGTGGAAAAATACTGGGAGTAGCAATTGGCTCTCTTCATTGACTCTGGTGCATGGATTTTATATTTCTTTACATGGTTTATCTTCCGCCTTAATTTGGAAGACCATAGGACCACAACTATAAAGGCAGTGTTACTATTCAGCAGTTATGCTTGAAAAGAGCTACACGAAGGCCGGCCCCTGTTCTGATTTATTGGTGCCTGTACAGTACCTGGATGTTCCGCATTAAAACTACCAGACTAGGACAAAAAGAATCTCTACGGAGAGGGATGCTTCATTTTACACTCTTAAAAATATCTAGTGGTTATCATTTAAAGGGTAGCTATTATGTGCCAGGCACTGTGTGACACATTTTATATACACTTGATTTTGGCAATAACTTTGAGAGGTAGGTGTTATTATCCACATTTAGCAGATACGTACTGAACCTCAGAATGATTCAGTGTTGTGATTAAAGTCACAATATTCGTAAATAAATAGAGAAGCAATTCAAGTCAGGTTTGTTTAATTCTAAAGTCCACTTCTTTTCCACTTATTGAGCCCTGCAAACAGTGTTGGAGAGGAAAAGCAGCATTGAATAGGCACTAGGAATCCTGAAGGTGGGGTGGGTGGATGAAAATGGGTCATTTTCTTTGCAAAACTCCTCCCTCTTCTTCTCAACCTTTGCATTAAGGAATATTGGGGCAGGGCAGAGAAAAAAAGGGGATCATAGGCTGATACGCATTTGAATTTCTCAGGGCCTCATTGATCAAACTGGAAAGGGGGCTCTGTCTCATTTTCTCCCCACTTATTCCCCTGTTTAACTTGCTGGAACTTTAACATTTGGACCAAGAATATTTCTCAAATCTCTGTGTCTTTGGAACTGTCCTACAAAAAGTTTAAAGTCATGCAACACTGTTGTAGATATGAGAGGCAATGAAAAAGACTGAAGGGGGAAACAAAACAGAAGGCGTTTCACCTCAGCCACATTTTTTTTCCTTTATGGAGTTGTCCATTAGCTGCTAAGTATCTCCTGAATGTAACAGCTGTGTTCTTCTTGAATATATGCAGAGATGTTAGGGAAGCTTAATTTTTTTAAGCTAAAAGAGTTGCTTATAAAAGTGCTGATATAAGCAGGGCGTGGTGGCTCACGCCTGTAATCCCAGCACTTTGGGAGACTGAGGTGGGCGGATCATCTGAGGTCAGGAGTTCGTGACCTGCCTGGCCAACATGGTGAAACCCTGTCTCCACTAAAAATAAAAACAAAAGTAAAAAATTAGCAGGGCATGGTGGCGGGCACCTATAGTCCCAGCTACTTGGGAGGTTGAGTCTGGAAAATTGCTTGAACCCAGGAGTGAGCCGAGATCTCACCATTGCACTCCAGCCTGGGCGACAAGAGTAAAACTCTGTCAAAAAAAAAAAAAAAAAAAAAAAAAAAAAAAAAAAAAAGTGCTGATACAGTGAAGGGTCTGGGGCTTTATTTCATTTAATATTAATACATGTACTAGGAGTTAGAGCCCCAGGCTGATGAAGATCAGGGCATCTGATTTTCATTCCATAATCACACACACTGTTGCTGTCATTCCTGTCACTGCCATTAGTTCAAAGGGTAGACATGTGACTAAGGCACTGGGTTGATAGAACCATGGTTAGGAGCTGGACTGCCTGGGTTACTGGAACTCACTGTATCTTGGTTTCTTCATCTGCAAATACACTATTTTAAATAGACTAATATATACATTGCATGTGTAAAGTATCCCTATATAAGGATTATTATTTTTTATTACACAAAATGGGATGCCACTCTGTAGAATGAACCTTAGTTAACCAAATGAAAACTCAGACTTTCTCCTCTCCTCAACAGGAGCATTCTAGAAGGAGAATCTCCTGATGAGGAGGAGTTGTGTGGTCCATGGATCTAACTTTTTACTGTGACATTTACCTTCCCTTTGGAGTTCCCCCTGATTGACTGTCAGCTGCATCTCACTGGCATCAGGGGACACTGCTTTCTTGATAATATTCTAAAACTCAGGCATGGGTACGAGTGAGGGTGCTGTTAACCCAAGCTGAAATGAGGGTGCTACTACAACTACAACTAGATTTTACCAGTAGCTCCTGGCCAGAAGAGATACATGGGTAATACGCTACCAATTTCTACAAGACACCTGTGGCTACTACTGAACACTTGAAATATGGCTAGTCTGAATAAAGACATGCTATAAAAGACATAAAATTGTGACATATCCCATTCACTGTTTGGTTGAATTTCAAAGACATAAAAATACAACAAATCCTATTAATTGTTATAATGATTACATTCAGAAAGGACAGTATTTCTGATTTATTTGGTTAAATAGAATACATTATTGAAATTAATTTTTATCTCTTTTAATGTGGATGCTAGCAAATTTAAAATTACACTTGTGGCTCACATTTATGACTCACATTACATTTATGTGGAACAGTGCTGATACAGATAACCTGGTTTAGAAAAATATAGCTCGCTGTTCTCGTTTGCTGGCCTCATTCTTTTTCTATGATTTCCTTGCTGGTTTTCTTCCAAGCTTGTTATCTCCCACCATGTGATGGCCAACAGAAAACCCACTACCCACATTACTATTTCTTGACTGCCTTGAGGTCAAGACTAGGAGAGTGTAAGAGTTAACTCTTTGTCCTGCAGGAAATGTGCACCAAAACCAGACTTAGCACTTAGATTAAGATCTGTTCATTGTCCACAGAGTTGCATTCTTACTCATGCCATCCTCACTGAAACCACCACATTTTAATATAACAAAAGTAACTCTGATATTTGTAGAATCAAACATCATCATAAAAGGTACTCCTGTATTAGTCATCTTTCCATTTATATAATTATAAATGAATTTCCTACTTTAAGCATGCCAGGCATACACAGTTTACTTTATTAACTTATACTATGTGATATTAATGAAAATATTCTGAAGTAGATAATATTTACATATGAAGAAACTGAGATTTGGAAATATTAAATAATATTCTGAAAGCCATATATCTAGTGTGTTTGTTAAAGTTGGTTTAAATTGAGGTTTGTCTGTCTGAAAGTTCATCTTTGAACCCATTATATATCTAGGTGAAGTACTGTGTTTCTCCACTTAATCTCCCTCAACCAGAACTCTCAGCACAGTTCTTGGGCCCAACCACATGGATTTTGCTTCTCTACCCTAAGTCTTCTGGATTTTCCATGTCAGAGTGCCCATCCTTTCCCTTCAGAACCTTGTGGAAAGATGTTATGAGAGACTGTTCGTTTCCAGTTTTGTAAGGCAAAGGGATGGCTTCTTCAAAGAACCAAGAATTGGGGGGAACAAGGTAAAACATAATGTAATGATGTGATTTTTTTAAATTCTATTTAGCTATGAGGGTGAAGCTTACCAAATAGGGATATGAAATTGTTCAGCAGCCTTCCCCTAGTATAACTCCTCTCTCTGGAAAAGTGGAGGAAACACTAATCTCTGTACCATTTATGTGGTTGTGTGCAGTGATTTCAAAGCCAGCTCAACTTAGAACACTCTGCTTACTTAGACTCACATGTTTACAGACATTCAGATCCTAGTCTAGGTCTCCGACCACTGCAAGCTGTAGATTTCCTCTTCTGGCAGATGACATTAATAATAGCGCCTACTCATAGTGTTGTAGGAGTAAATCAGATGATGTATATAAAACACTTAACTAGTGTGGGAACGTAGTATATATTCAATAAATGTTAGCTTTTCTTTCCATGATTTCCCATGCATTAACTTACGGGCTCTGAGCACTCTAGAAGAACAATTGATGTTCTCAATCCTTGCTAATGTGTCCTGTGATTTATATTTCAACCCAGTAAGGTTGTCTTGGATTTTGATGGGAAAAGTGTTAAAGCATGCACGGTCCCCAGAAGAGAGTGAAGACACCTTGTGCAATGCACCTCTGCATCAGCATTATAGCGAGCAGACAGAGACATAGCACACTCTTGGGTGTGCTCTCCATGCAGCACAGAAAACTGTAAGCTCCAGTAGCTATTTAGATTGCTAACTTGGGGAAAGAATTCCTCTTCTTGCATGTGGGCAGGAAACATTTGTTTCCTTCTCTTTTTGCCATTCCTGATTCTATGATGGACAGAAATGGAAAGAGATCTGAGGCTCCAAAGGGATTGTGCGGTAATTCTCTTTATAAGGCAATGATTGATTATTTCTTTGCACAATTTCACTTTAATTGTGTTCATTTACTACACCTGACTAACATAAATACATATCGTGGTATATAATGTATCCCCAATGTATATAAAATAAGAGCTATTATTCCTTTCTGTGTTCTGGTGCTAATAAACAAGTTATTCAAGCTTTGCTTAGGTAGTTTGCAGCATTACTAGAATGACTTGATGGAATTACCGCATCATCCATATACAGTTGGGGGCATATGATTCCTTTTATGTAATATAATACCCTATAACATAATGAGTATCATTAATAAAATGACTAAATAAAACTTGAATTACCACTTCAGGATGTGCTTTATTCAACCAGTAATATACTTTTTGGTCCTTTGTAGTTTCTCTCTTTTGAATTCATAGCTTACTGCATTCAAACTGTGATATTAACACACCAACCAAGTGTACCCTGTTGTGTCATAAAGCCATGGTACTGAGATGTCAAAGGAGAAAAAACAAACATTATTCTAAAACAGAAAAGGGGGAATGTTACTGTGATGCCTTAAAAGAAGATACGGCTCTCATGAATAAGCAAATTTATTTACTGCCCAAAAGCAACATTTCTATTTTATTTTGGAAAGGTAAGTGTTCTTTACTCAGAAAGAAATGTTACATGAATTCTGTATTTCAAAAATGGAACTAAAAGATAAAGTCATAAATTAGTTTTTGCCAAGTTTAGACATTAAGGGGCGGCACAGAATGCTGTGAGAATACTGAACAGTATGGTAGGCAGAAAAAAAAAACCACCTTTGATTCTCTTTGTTTTGGGTTCCACTTGATACTACTAGTTGGTTAGTTCAGAGTAATTCTTGTAAAGACAGTGTCTGAGGTTTTCTCTGGATAGCTCATTCATCCTCAAAGCATAGAGGATTTAAAATGACATTTGATGGTGGTGTCAAGGATATCAGTTAGAAAGGGTGGTTTTCCTTCAGATACAGTAAGCTCAGTACAGATTTCCACAAAATATAGTGACATATTCAGAAGATGCTCAAAATTTTAGAAATTGGTTTCTAATTCTAGAGAGCAGGAAGCCTATATATTCACGCGAGATAGGCGATGAGAAGATTTGAAGTTTCTTGATATTCAGCAGCAGGAAGAATTACACAAGTAAGAGTATAAGAATTATTAAATTAAGAAGAGGTTCCCTACAGAAGGATCAGAAATAGGTCATAAATGTGCAAAGTTACAGGAGAAAACCTGTAATCCCTAGTCCAGAATCATATTTCCCTAAACTTTCTGGTTGGTACATTGAATACAACTATGTGGCCTCAGTTTTCTTTATTACCTTTGGCATCCTTTCAGGACCAGTGCAGGACAGTTTGCAAGAACTATGTAATTAAACATGGCTCAGTGCAAAAATATAAATAACATAATTGAAAGATGTGAAGAATTAAATGAGTTATCACAATTCAATCAAGAAACCAAGACCAACAGTAGGTCAATAATTAGTGATAGCTTCTTCTTCCCTGCTTTTCTGGCGTTAATTTTGAATAATTAGGTTTTTATCTATGCTATTATTAGACTTAAGCATAGATTATTGAGAAACATGCAACATGATGTTGGAAACAATTTATAAATCATGATTCATCTTTGGAATTCTGATATTCATTGAGAAAAAGATATTCATTGAAAAAATGTTGTGGTGTCAATATAAATCATAGAACTTGGATTCAAGAAACATAAATCTACAAGTGTTTAAGTCCACACAATGATATTATTTCAACACCTATAGGTCAAAGTAATGAGTCAACTTCTAGATAAAACAAAAGAGAATTTGGAAAAGAACTGTTACTATGAAATTGATAGTTAGAAGTTGATCTGTAACTGAGTTTTGCCCACTTCACTGAGTCAATAGTATTCTCTCACCTACGTTTCTTTGTGATTACATATCTTTAAATTGTGTAACTGTGATTGTCATGCAGCTCTGGAAAATGTCTTTTCCCTGAATTACATCAACTGGCCCAAATGAGAAATCAGACCTACATATTTGTTCTCACTAGCACCATATGCCAACTATCTGAAAATAAATCTTGTGTTTACTGCTATGTAATTCACATGCTAGCAGGTCTGGGAGGTCCCAGAAGTACATTATCTTTAGAAATTGTTACACTAGTGCACACTGAATATTTACTCAGTATTTCTGTTTTTAAAAATATGCATATAATCAATTGTAGGTTCTATAGTTGACCGCAGTCCCATTAATTTCATAATGCATATCAAATCATGTGTGAGTGAATGTATATAATACAAATCTCTCCTACATTGAGTTAAAGTTTCAAGTCTGATACTTTACCAAGTTGATGGCCAATACATTGAGCCTCATTTGTGCTCAGTTTTCTCATCTGCAAAATGGTATCAAAGCTTTCCCACTAGTATACTGGTTGGATATCATCATCGAGTAGAAAAATTAACAATATTTATACAAGTCACAGAGTTCGACATAAGCTGTATCAATCAGTATAATTATCCCAATAAAATATAAAAGGAAGAAGATTATGTATTCCTTTTAGAAAACATGATTTTTTTTTCTTCAGCTCTAACCTACCACTCATCTCTGGTTTTAAAAATATTATAGGTTATACAGTGACTTATGCTTGCAATCCTAGGACTTTGGGAGGCTGAGGTGGGCTGATCACGAGGTCAGGAGTTCGAGACCAGCCTGACCAACATGGTGAAACCCCTTCTCTATTAAAAATACAAAATTTAGCCTAGCATGGTGGTGCGCACCTGTAGTCCCAGCTACACGGGAGGCTGAGGCAGGAGAAGTGTTTGAACCTGGGAGGTGGAGGTTGCAGTGAGCTGAGATTGTGCCACTGTACTCCAGCCTGAGTGATGAAGTGAGACTCCATCTAAAAAAAATTTATAGTTTATACAAAAATTAATCAATTGCCATGTGTGAAATATGAAAGTGTAAAGGTGACACCAAGTTGCCACAGTTTATTTCTGTGTCATTTGGCATAACTGAATGAAAAAGCTTACATTCACTCAAATCAAGCTATTCCTGACAACCACCAGGGAATTCAGGTTGAGACAAAACTTCCAGATATATTAGAAAATCTCTATGTTTACAAAAAAGAAAGTTCCTTTTGGATGAAGAACAATTGTCAGTTCAAGCCTTCCTTGTAGAGGAAGAGGTAAGCTGCAAAGTGAGTTATAATCAAAGCTGGTTCTCAAAACTGGTTTATCCTCTCATAGGGCTTCAGGAATTCTCAGACTGTTGTGGAAATGGAGAGTGCTCTTGGAGACATTGCCAGTCTTTAATGAACTATCCAGATTTATCCTGGGCCCAGCTTCTTCCGGTGTAGGATAGATTGTGTAAATCTGAAGATACTAGAGCTAGACTGGGACAAAGGATGAGGATAGGCTCCCTCATTTAATGGTAATGCCAAAGCCTGCAGAGAGCCCTCAGTCTTTTTAAAAAATTGCAGTAGATTGGCTGCCAACTCTTCAAAAAGGTAATTAATAAAATGCAAATAAATTATAAATGAAGAGAATCACTTGATTAAATAAATTTTAGTAGTTGGAAGCAATGCACATCCACTATTGTTAGGCTAAAATAGTATATTAAGTCAACCAAAGGAAGCCTTGGTTGTAACAATATTCACACAGCATAGAGTTTTCAGACAGTAATTTTTTTTGTTTACAAAGCATATATGCAGTGATTTTATATTTTCCAGGCACAGCCAGACCTGCAGAGATAAGGGACATATTGAATGAAATAACAATCCTATTGTGTTTGAAGCTGTATGTTTTGAGGGCCATTCGTATCCTATATTTGTTACTTAAATATATAGGCATTCTTTTTAAAATAGAAAAAAAGAATAGCTGCTGGCCCGTCTTTAGTTGTTGGATTTTGCAAAAGATTTATGGATGTTGCCTGAGACTGTTGAAATCTTGTATTTCTGACAAGGTTCAAGCTCTGTCATGAATGTAATCTGCACTGCCACCAAAACCAGCTGGCAAGTGAAGTGGTTTCTCATGCGCTCCTGAATACATGGTGTAGGTTTTTCTAAGTATGATCTGTACTAGGCAGTTTAAATAAATGAATTTGATTATCTTTCACCTGGTATTTAAATTAAGTGTTCTATACTGTGTGTTCTGAAATGCTTCTTTGAAGACATTGCAGAGTGAATTTAAACATGAGAAACCATTTAATTATTTCAATTAAGAGTTCCTTTCATCTGTGAAGAGCAAAATGTCTCAAATAAAAATATTATTTTTTGGTGCTACTGGTACACTTTTTCAGAAATGCAGCTGGTCTGTTTTTTTATTTCCCTCTAGGCTATCACAAAAAAGATTATGAAAATGGAAATAAGATATTATATAAATGTCCAGATGATTAAAAATCTTGCATCCAGAGTGTCTTTAAAGTTAACATACATTTGACAGTTGGTTTTGTCTCTTCTGGGGCCACTAACACACCATCTACAGCAATCCTGATAGACTACAAACTGCTAAATATTTGTTAAGTCAGAAGAATCACATTTTGGGGGGTCAAGGAAGTTCAGCAGTGGCAACGACAACTGGGCAACTGTCCAAGGTTCTGAACCATCTGCCAGCTTTAAGACTTTTTTTTCTCTCCTGAACATGAGAACCTGGTGACACCTGTCTAGCTACTCCCAGACTGTATCTTATTTTTATTATATTTATCAGTAATATATATTTTAATTTTTTAGTTTATGCAGAATAAACAGAGCTGGAATTTATGTTACCGAATTGAAGTGTTAATTTTATTTTCTTTAAAAAATTAACACTGCTTGGCGCATTTGCATATATTTTACATTACCGGAAGAGGGAAGGTAGAAAAAGTTACATACTCCTCTAGTACTATACTTATGACAATAAAGTCTTTGAAATATAAAGAAAAATCCAATGCCAATTCTGACANTCACACAGCATAGAGTTTTCAGACAGTAATTTTTTTTGTTTACAAAGCATATATGCAGTGATTTTATATTTTCCAGGCACAGCCAGACCTGCAGAGATAAGGGACATATTGAATGAAATAACAATCCTATTGTGTTTGAAGCTGTATGTTTTGAGGGCCATTCGTATCCTATATTTGTTACTTAAATATATAGGCATTCTTTTTAAAATAGAAAAAAAGAATAGCTGCTGGCCCATCTTTAGTTGTTGGATTTTGTAAAAGATTTATGGATGTTGCCTGAGATTGTTGAAATCTTGTATTTCTGACAAGGTTCAAGCTCTGTCATGAATGTAATCTGCACTGCCACCAAAACCAGCTGGCAAGTGAAGTGGTTTCTCATGCGCTCCTGAATACATGGTGTAGGTTTTTCTAAGTATGATCTGTACTAGGCAGTTTAAATAAATGAATTTGATTATTTTTCACCTGGTATTTAAATTAAGTGTTGTATACTGTGTGTTCTGAAATGCTTCTTTGAAGACATTGCAGAGTGAATTTAAACATGAGAAACCATTTAATTATTTCAATTAAGAGTTCCTTTCATCTGTGAAGAGCAAAATGTCTCAAATAAAATATTATTTTTTGGTGCTACTGGTACACTTTTCAGAAATGCAGCTGGTCTGTTTTTTTATTTCCCTCTAGGCTATCACAAAAAAGATTATGAAAATGGAAATAAGATATTATATAAATGTCCAGATGATTAAAATCTTGCATCCAGAGTGTCTTTAAAGTTAACATACATTTGACAGTTGGTTTTGTCTCTTCTGGGGCCACTAACACACCATCTACAGCAATCCTAATAGACTACAAACTTTATAATCAATAATGAAATATTATCACCTTAGTCATGTTCTATGACCTTTATGGGCCTCAGCTTTTCCATCTTTAAGTGTGAAGTTTGGATTTGGTGATGTTAATGATAACTTCAGATTCTAAGCTTCCATACTCAGTAATTTTGGCAGGTATGTTATCATATAAACCATTCAGGGTTCTAAGTAAGATACCATTCTTTGTACTATACTGGAGTTCCAGTGAGTATTATGTATATAAATGTATAAGTAATAACTGCATTTTGCTTTTCCATTTGGTGAGCCATACAGTAAATCAGCATTTCATTTGTTAATAAGACAAGATGTCAAAATCTCAGTAAACCTGTCCGTGTGTGTGAATGTGTGTTTGCGTGCGTGTCTGTAACATAGAGACAAAAACAGAGACACATACAGAGAATGTTTAGTGACATTGGAGAGGAATCAATTGGTTTAGTGGAAAATAAGCAAGAAATGATTCAGGAGGAAGCATTCACTGAATATAAGGAACTATTTCTATGGGGTTTCATAATGTGCTAGATTCAGGCCTATTCTTTCCCAAATCCGAAGATTCCATACTAAACCTTCTCCCTAAGCATTATAAGAGTAAGAGACATTTCACTTTGTAGGACGAATAAAGTCCCAGTGATATTTTAGAGCAGTAGTTTTGAGATATTTAGATATTTTAGATATTTAAAGCATACTTTTTATCTTTATGCTTGTACTTATAGCTTTATAGTTATATTAATATCAAGAATTGCAGGCATTTACAATCCTTTTAAAAGTTACAGAATTCTTTATGGAACTTGAAAGAAGTTGTCTATGTTTTTGTTAGAAAATATAATCTTAGATAAGAAACCAAGTCAATGTTTTGCTTTGTAAATCTGTTGTCATAGTAATATAAATGTACTTGCAGCATAAGGACAGACCCAGAAAATTAAAGAATAGGAAAAAAAAAAGTTACATTTGGTAATGAGAGGTTAGATTTCATGGAAAAAGCCAGTAAAATCCAAAGAACACTATAAATTTTTGACTGTAGAGCCAGTCACTGTTGGCCAGAGTCTACAGGATCAGCTTCACACTGGGCATTTGCAGACAGTTGACCTTGCATTTTATGGACACTGAATACATGGAAGTAGGATAGGATTACTGTGAGCATTCTTGCAGTTTTGCCAATTCTTTCGAGGTCATAGATGTCTATGATTCACACATGCATAATGAATGAAATACCTCTAGGAGAGAGGCAAAATAGGTGTTTGTGTTTCTCTTCTTTCCAACACTATCAATCATGTTTTCCAGTCTTTGTACTACTTACGCTTTATGTGTCTTTTCATTCTCCATTCCTGTGAGAACTCATCTCCTTTGGAGTCCATGTCTCTGGCAGAAGAGACATAACAATTTGGACCATGATTTAGAGCATTAGTAAGTCAAAAAGTGATTGAGTTTTCCTTAAGAGGTTAATCATGTTTAAAAAATCAGCACAAATTGTTGCTTTGATATTTTGTGTCAATATTTCCTTAGAAATTTCTCCATAGACTTCCAATTATTTGGCAAAATAAGTAGGATTTCTTTTGTTATTGCTCTAATGTATGATATGATGGAAGGCCTAACAGCTGGAAAGTGAGTATCCATTTATTAAAACTCTATTAAGTGCATAGGATCATGGTAAATCACAGCACATGGTGGAAAGCACTTTAGTAAGGATGTAGTCAAAGATCTATGGGCTATAGAAGAAATCTGAACTATCTCTGCTTAGGTTAGTCAGTGAGGTTTTCCAGAGGAAGTGGCGTTTGAACTGCACTTTAAAGAAGGGAAAAGATTGCACCATTTTCATAGTGTTTGTGCCTTGTAATATAGATATGTATGTATACAAAGTAGGCAATAAATCATTGTTGACTGAATGAGTAGATAAGCAAACATGGGTGAGGATGTAGCATGCTAATTTTCTGTATCAATTATATTCAATAATTACTGAACTAAAATAGAAAAAAAAACTTTCCTTATCTTCCATTTCCCTGTCTATCTCTCCCTACCAAGATTTCAAAGCTGGAAATTATACGTAGGCCATGATCAAATTTGAAATTTTATTTGCAAGGGATCATTTTATAAGAACCAATAACATGTTGTGGGGGAAAGAATATACTTTCTCTTCTCTTGGACTATATAATGTACTATGAAGACCACTATTAAAGTGATAGTACACAGTACATGAAGACTATATATGGGTAGAGCTCTGTTTCATTTGCAATCTCAGGTTTGGGATTTGTTTAGATTTGGGGATGTCCATGGTATGTATCTCTATGTTGCTGTTTCACAATGAATGGTTGGAAATGTAAAATTTAGTCTTAAATATGCATATGTAAAATATATAAATTATATTCTCATTCCTTTCCTAAAAGGAAAACTAAATTTCACTGATTTTTTAAAAGTGTTGTTCCTAAGCCTGTAATCCCAGCACTTTGGGAGGCCGAGACTGGCGGATCACGAGGTCAGTAGATCCAGACCATCCTGGCTAACCCGGTGAAACCCTGTCTCTACTAAAAAATACAAAAAACTAGCCGGGCGAGGTGGCGGGCGCCTGTAGTCCCAGCTACTCGGGAGGCTGAGGCAGGAGAATGGCGTAAACCCGGGAGGCGGAGCTTGCAGTGAGCTGAGATCGGCCACTGCACTCCAGCCCGGGTGACAGAGCGAGACTCCGTCTCAAAAAAAAAAAAACAAAAAACAAAACAAAAAAAGAAAATGTTGTTCCTGCCTGCTTAATGCCTCCCAGCCCCAAATAAATCCCAAAGTTTTTCCAGCACATTACAGCCTAATTCTAGTCCTGTTCTTGGGATCCATTAACTGCTCCTATAAGTTTCTTAACTGTGTTGCTTTGTAAGGAGTCAAGATACAGATCTTTTGTTGAATTGATTTTTATGTAACTTTGGCAGGATTCAGTGCATACACAGGTGGGAGTATAATATCATTTAGATTTTGTTTGTTTGTTTTGTCATGATAAGAGAGCCATATGCAGAGGTGTGAATCAAGCCATATTTGGCTTTCCCTTCTTGTAAGCCATTATCACACCTTATGGCCTCATTCACAGCTGGTATAATTTTTTAAAGAATTTCCTCTACCTGAAAATCTTTCATTTTAGTAAAGTACTCTTGAAAATAGGTAGCTTTCAAGATCCAAAAGGATTAATTTATAATGATAAATTTTAGCTAGTAGGAGCAATTGATGGCAAATGTGTAGAGTAAGTTGAAAATTAATCATAGAGAAAACTATAGGGAATGGAATCCACAGATTAGAGAAGTCAGCTGAAGAAGAGGTTGGAAGTGATTGTTGATAAACAGACCAAGTGAATGATAACAGGAAAAAAAGAGAGGAAAATATGGTGGTTTCAGTGACTAGAAAACAATTTCAGTTAACTGAAGTCACCAGAGATTAGTACAGTGATACGGTTTGGCTGTGTCCCCACCCAAATCTCATCTTGAATTTCTATGTGTTGTGGGAGGGATCTGGTAGGAGGTAATTGAATCATGGGGGCAAGTCTTTCCCATGCTGTTCTCGTGATAGTGAATATGTCTCATGAGGTCTGATGGTTTTCAAAAGGGGAGTTTCCCCAAACAAGCTCTCTT
This sequence comes from Rhinopithecus bieti, assembly GCF_001698545.2. Taxonomy (NCBI): domain Eukaryota; kingdom Metazoa; phylum Chordata; class Mammalia; order Primates; family Cercopithecidae; genus Rhinopithecus; species Rhinopithecus bieti. Next base: position 430,701 of record NW_016803685.1, on the reverse strand, counting down.
CTCTTGTCTGCCACCATGTGAGATATGCCTTTCACCTTCCACCATGACTGTGAGGCCTCCCCAGCCACGTGGAACTGTAAGTCCCATAAACCTCTTTCTTTTGTAAATTTCCTAGTCTTGGGTATATCTTTATCAGCAGCATAAAAAAGGACTAATAAATACAACTACCCAAAGATTCCTGAAGTTGACAGCTATGTATCAAAAATATTGAATAGAAGGTCAGTTTTGCATTCTGCAGTCGTATCTTTAAACTATATGTGCATATGCCTACCTTTATGTGCGTCTCATATGCATCTCTCTCACTCTTTCTTTTTATCTCTCTCTAACTCAGTGATTAAACTAAATGGTTAAACTGTAAAATCTTTATGTATGTGCCCCAGGGTTAATGTTCCATGATGCTCCACAAATAATGGATCTAAGTAACATTAGAGAGTCTCTAATTTTTTTATTTATGTAAAAATTATTCTTAAAATTTAGACCCATTCAGGAACAGATCAGAGACAAGGCCTACTCAGGGTGGGAGAACTACCGCCTCAGAAAAATACAGTTTGAAGTCATTCAGGGTTAGTAAGTAGAAAATAATTGTAGAATGCATCTGAGGACACAGACTTCTAAATAAATGTAGTTGAAGAAAAAAAATCCTTCTTTCTTGAAAAGAAGAAAATGGTAAACACCCAAGAGGGCAGGCATCAAATACTTAAAGGACCACAAAGTATAAAATAAATTACATTATCTTTTCTGAGTTTTGAAATAAGTATGGAGACTGGAGAAGAGGCTGGACTGTGGATTCTAGAATTTTCATTTCCAACACATAAACATGGTCATTACCTAATAGAGTAGAATTAAAATTAATGGATAGAAATAATATGTTAAATATTTCTGTTAAATAAAGCAGGAACCTTCCAAAACTTTGTGCTGCTCAAGGATGGCATGTGTCACCTGTAGAAGTTGAGGTTCTTCATCTGGAGAGGTTTAGCTCTTGATTGAATAATCGTAGTTGGAAGGTATTTTAAAGTGATGCAAGCCATCAGTTTTGATTAGATCATGTTTACTTAACTCTTTGATTCCTTCCTTCCTTCCTTCCTTCCTTCCTTCCTTCCTTCCTTCCTTCCTTCCTTCCTCCCTCCCTCCCTCCTTCCCTCCCTCCCTTCCTTTCATTCTCTTTCTTTTCTTTTCTTTTCTTTTTTTTTTTTTTTTTTTTTTTGAGACAGAGTATTACTTTGTTGCCCAGGCTGGAGTGTAGTGGCATAATCTCAGCTCACAGCAACCTTCAGCTCCAGGGTTAAAGTGTTTCTCCTTCCTCAGCCTCCCGAATAACTGGGATTACAGATGTCCACAACTGTGCCTTGGTAAGTTCCATATTTTTGGTAGAGACAGGGTTTTACCATGTTGGCCAGGCTGGTCTTGAACTTCTGACCTCAAGTGATCCACCTGCCTTGACCTCCCAAAGTGCTGGGATTACAAGCATCAGCCGCGGCGCCTGACCAACTCTTTGATTTCTTATTTCCTCATCTGCAAAATGGGATAGTGCCAAAGTCACAGTTTTAGTGGGAGGTGGAGCTGATATTTGAAATCAGGATCATCCCACACTTGAGCAGAGTTCTTAACCACTATGTAATACTACATCTTCTATCAACTATTAGAAACATGTCTCAGAACAGGGAAAGACACATAGAAAGTGTTTAGTTTTAGTTATTATTACTACCATTGTATATTTAAAATATTTAGAATATAGTGAGTACAGTTGGGTTTACTGGCTAAGAGTGAAGGTCCTGGAGTAAAACTTTCCAATCTTGACTCTATCATTTACTAACTGTAAGACTATAACTTCAGTGTCTAACTATCTTCATCTGCTAATTGGGATAATCATAGTACCCACCTCAAAAGTTGGTTGTAAGTTTTCAGTGAGATAATAATATAAAGTCCTTAGACCTGTACCTAGCATATAATAAGTGCTCAATAAATGTCACTTTATTACGAGTACTAACTATGTACAAATGTCCATGTTAAATAGAGGCAGAGTAGAGGCAAAGTGTCAGAGATGAATATGGTACAGGAACGCACCCAAAGGTGCTTCCAGTTTAATGAGGAAGATAAGTATGCACACAAGTACTGTAGGAAATTAATCTGTGTAGGTCTGTGTTGGAAGGTGATGCTCAGAGTAGATGTTGAGTAGTGCTAAATATGAGAGCAGCCATTAAGGTTCCCAGTGGGAACTTTGGTGTTTAAATGAGGGCACACTGTATCACAGAGACCCACTATGTTTTATGAGCATGAGGAAAGGAGAGTGGCCAGTTGGAAGAAGGAGTGTCTTTGAAATCTGCCCCAACAATATGACTGATGGTCAAGCATTCTGGATATAAGATGTTTTATTTTCAAGTCTTTTCTTGAGGTTCTCATTTATGGGCACACATATTGCTCCTTGCAAAAAAAATTTTTTTTGATAATGCCAACAGTTTTCTTTCATTATGGAAGACCCAAATAAGAAGTTTCACAAGATGCTAACCTTAAAGGTTGAGAGGTGATCAATATATTACACGATAAATATCCAATATTCAGCAAACGATGCATGATTTCACCAGTGGAATATGTTAGATATAAATAGTCAGTATACTGTTGCCAGAAAAATGCTTATTGGCATGTGAAATAATCAAGCAAAATTCTTGAAAGATGAATTACATTCTTGATTTGCATAACTTGGATTCAATACATTTACACAATATTTGCATTGGAAACATATCTAAAGCCAGCCAATGGAAAGAATACATGATTTTACTAACATGCTTATACATTAATAACATTACTTGGCAATCTGATGTTTCAAGACCCAGGGTGAATTACTTATTAAAAACCCATATACAGCTATCTGTCTTTATCTTTCTTTCTGTATGAGCCATAATGGCTCTGATTGTTTTCAAAATTATATTTGGACAGGATATGACTGCTACATGAGACCTCTCAAACCAATATCATTTCCCTCACTCATAAAATACATTATACTGCTGTGTGCATTGAGCCAAATCATTAATGAAGGAAGCATACCCTAACCTTTGTGTCTCTGATTTGACCAGCAGTTACACTGAAGCAAGCTAACATCTTGGAAATTGTTTAAAAAGTGAAGCTAACACGATTATGAATATTTATGGTACATTCACTTATTTCTTGAAAATTCATCCTGCCATCTGAACCATTTCATTATTCTTAACTATTTTCTAAGAGGCTTAACTTTGAGATAGAAAAACTGTCAGAATCTCACATTATTTGTAAAACCAAATAACTGTATTCCTGGAGTACACCCCTTCTCTGTACTTATTTAAACATGCAATAGCTACAATAACTAGTTAAAATCTGTGAAATGTGCAAATTAAGAAGTACGTTAATACAGTATTCACCTTTTTCAGCTTTTAAAATATGTGGAAGGCAACCATTGACTTGCTATTATTATCTTAAAGGATGGCTGAAGTTTCTATTTAGTAGCTGAAACCAACATTAGCAAATTGCTTTATCTTTAGTTTTATTTGCACTTGTGTAATGTAAATATAGGCATCTGAATTTATCAATGACTGGAATTTTTGCACATACAGAAAATGAAAAGTCCATATTTGAGATTAAAATAACTGATGACCTTGAGTTAAGGATTAGTTATATACAGTTCTACTTAATTACTATTTGTATCATTTTTCAAAATCAGTCTTACAAAAATAGGAATACAACATGAATTCTGCCTCATCGATGTGAGTATGTGTAACCTGTTATTTAGAAAGCGTCTGCGGTTTGAAAGAAGGAAATATGAATATGAATAAATTTAAGTTAGAAGGTGCAAACAGATGTGGTACGGGTTGGCACAGGGGCCTCAGATTGCAGAAGGCACCGAATAGGCTCCTAGCAGATGTAAGGTGTGGCCTGTGGATGTATTTATTTGGCTTTTTACAGTCATTTTTTTCAATGCACCCTGAAGGGTTAGGTGTGGATGGAACTCTGTCTCAGGTTCACTGTTGTGCCTTCATCTCCTTATTATGTTCACTCATTTATGACACCTGTTTAGTTGACATTTGCCTTAGCTATACTTGATTTAAATAGTGATCAGAGAACAAAGAAATCGCCTTGAAGAGAGCAAGTCTTAAAGCATTCTAGGATATATGATTGTTGATTCTCTGTTCTGAAAACAAGGGCATTAATGGCAGCAGATGGCTTGATGGTGAGAAAATTACCTTGCTTCACTAAGGTATATTTCATGGAAATCACTACAACACTATTCTAGAAAATTTACTATTTCAGATATCGAATGTGATCCTGAATGATTTAAGTCTTGGTGTTTGTCATTTTGCCAGTTATCACTTTATTCTACATATGTTATTCTTTGTAATTGAGATTGGTTTAAAGTATACAAATGTGTGCTTAGTAACACAACAATCATTTGCAGGGTCCTTACCCATGTTTCCAAATTGGATCCTGATTTTCAGGGCCCACTCACAAAACACTCAAGCATCCATCATACAAAATTATGGAATTTAGACTCTATCGAAGGTGATTCACTCATGGGCAAATAACACATGAGTGCAGTCCTCTTTTCTGCTGGATGAATTCTTGCAATTCTAAAGCCAAGATTCATTAGGAGTAAAGAAACAGGCCTGCACTAAACAGTGATTTGGTCATAAGAGATGTCTGTGTAACAGTTCCAGCTGTGACCCTTATCTTTGGAGCAGACGCAAGCATCACTATTCCTTAACTGTTCTTGGAAGGAAGCTGCTTCCCTCCTGGCTGGGAATTTAAAAAACAAAGAATAGGTAGACTGATTTCCCTTTTGTCATCTTCTCCACTGTTTCATTTTGCTAAAAAATATTCTCCATTTACTTAAGCAGGATGTTCTGACAAAAGATAAAATGAGATAGTGTCTAATGATGCTTTGGGCTGCTACAACCCCCCTCAGGTACACTGATATCCATAAGAGCAATAATAATGCTTAAAGAGTTGTTTTGCACGGAAGTTTTTGGGAAGTCAGAGACTAGAGAGATGCACAGGTCAGGGTGATTTTCTGCTCCTCTGGACCCAGGGTCTGGAGCTGACCCCATAGCTGTCAGTAAATTATGAGGCATCTGTTGGTACTATAAGAATGAGGGACGAAAGTAACTCAGTATTATTTAGCACCACGAGACTTTTGCAGGGTTGTTTTTGAAACATTGGGAATCTTTTGGTAATACACACACACACACACACACACACACACGCATTGCAGAGGGGCAGTTTTGCACAGAGGATGCTAGAGACTCTGTCATTGGCAAAGTGACTCCTTGGGGCAAGATTGGCCATAGTGAAGAGACATCAAGAGGACTGACGTCATTAGCACTCATGAGCGCTCGCTAGATTCACAGAAATGACTGTGATGGCGGCTAAATTTGGGATTAGGAACCAACCCATTTGGCATTATTAATGTCATCTCCTGTGGATCCACCCATAGACAGGTGAAGTCCCAGGACATTTGAGTTATGCTTGTGGCTAATAATAATGCAAAACTTCCATTTTTCACTTTGACTGTGACATGAAATCACATGGCACTGAATAATGATAAAGTAAACTGCAAAAAGTACATCCAAGTGATGCTGAGAGTCTGCCTTAAATTGCGAAAATGTTGAGTGGAAAGCTGAAAACCTGCCAATGCCCATCTATGGTTTATAGTAGATAAGCCATTAGTCTTGGCTAGGTATATCACTTCCTACACTATCGTGCATGCAAAATGTGAACTCCCAAGACCTGTGGGGTGTTTATCATCCAGCAGAGATAAGCCCTTAAGAAAGAGCCTGGGTAAGGTCACTGTCTCAGAAACAGATATGGTTTTTGGAGGTTGCTAATAATTGAAAAACAATGGTTTGGAGGCATAGAACATATTGGCTTAGTTAATTAAAAGACAATTAGTGCCCTCCCCCATGTAGAGCAGCAAATAACCTACAACTAACTTGCTACATTCTTTTGCAAATGACTACAATTCTAAAAACTTGGAATTGAGAATTCTAATAGCTAAGATTGTTTCAGTAGGAATTTAATTGGGTCATATCACACAAAGACATCCACTGACATGGAAACTGACATGGAAAAGCAGCTTCTATACAAAATTGGAAAATGGGCTAACTATATTGATTAGTTCAAGGAAAATAGAGAAAGAAAAGCTTTAAATCAAATCAAGGAAAGCCTGTAGTATGTCAAGATTAAACCAGAAACTGAAAACTCTGATATAAATTAAAGCAATGTTTTGTGAGCCCTTATGTAAAACAAGAACACTAAGACTCAGTTTGGTGTTTTAAAGAACAATTCAGCTAAATCATGTCCTTTCTTTTTGTAGAAGATCATTAAAATAAAATATTTGTACATCACCTACATTGACTTATCCAAGCATCTGGCACATTTTCTTATGATATTGCAGATAATATGCAGAATTATAGATGTGGACATTTTATGGATTTATAATTATTTGAACAATGATGTCTCCAAAGACTGAGTCAAACAACAAGGTTAATGTAGAAGGAGAGCACAGTGATGTGTCATCAAGCTTTCTCCCCATGGTACCAAGATAGTGCAGCATCTAAGGAGTATACCAGTTACCATGGTGATAAGAGAATTTACTGATCACACTTCATCAGGGCTCATTGACCAGTGCAACTCTCTGATTGTCTGTTCCACAGGGGCATGGGGAAGCAACTGTCTGTTAATCCACAAGCAATGGAAACAGTATTGCCTGAAGAAAATGACTAAAATGATAGCCAATGAATACCAATGTAAGTATTCTTAAAACAAAAATTAAAAAAGGCAAATCATTAGAAGAACGTTATTAATCTATTTCAGATAGCCAAGAAGATTATTGAGATGCTAACACAGAGAAATACACTCATAACCTTAGTTATTTCAGAAAGAGGGACACCTAATTGTTAAAACTAAGGTCAAAAAATCTATTCTGTAATTGGAATTAGGTTGAGCGAGCCCATCAGGACAAATTTTTTCACTCTGAATCTTTCTGGAAATTAGAAATGCCATAACTGAAAACAGCTGATCTGGGGAAGATAAAGGTAACTCCAATAATTTTGTCTATTTGGGAACTAACTAGGGGAATGCAACTTTGGAGAAAAGAACTTCAAAGGTGGACACTAAAGGGAAGATGTGAGCCTCTGTAAGGACTTGAAAATTAGAAGTGCATAGACACAGTTCCCTCACCTCCCCAATTTCTCAGGCAGGCAAGATTATTTTAGTTAGCAATAATTGAAAACAGATATACTACAGTGATGGAAGTTTTCAAAGGTGAGAACTTTTTCCAATTAGGGTCCATTTTAAGTTAATCAGGTTGAAAAAAACTAGCTGAGGTTTCCTTGTGATTGCATAAAGCAGGAGTTTATTTGATATTTTCCAGGTAGGTTGATGCTTTTAGGGAAGAGCTGCTGCAGAAGCACAGACAAATCATTGGAGAGTACCTTGTGAAAATGGCTGAGGATCACTGAGGGCATTGCTCAGAGTCTTGTTCTGGAAGCACCCCAGAGAAGCAGGTTAGGACCACAAAAGCTTTACCTTAGAAAGTAGGTTGACATCTGGAGAAAAATTGGACCTATCTACTTCTTTTATGAGGGCAGGAACTGAGTGACTGTCTTGTTTTTCAGGAATCCCCATCACCTAACACAATGCCTGGCAAATAAGTAGGCACTCAATAAATCTAATTGTTCAATAAATTCTATGAATGTCAAATGTCATTAAGAGAGAGAGATTAGTGAATTGAGTGACTGATTTTGAGCTAGTGGAAAAAAATGCAGGGGAAGATAGCTAGCAATACTTTGTATCTGTGTGCCAGCCACTACACTATGCTACTTGTTTTACATATATTATCTCTTTAAAAAATAATCTTGACAAACCTCGGTTTTTTATTCCTACTTTACACTGGGAGATAAGGCTCACAGAAATTACAAATCACCCCAAGATCACACTGTTGGTAAATATCAATGTGATGGTTTTAAAACAGTTGTGTTGGGCTCCAAAGACAGAGACTTTCCACTACACCAAGTTTCAGAAGAGCTCAGTGATTTCAAAAAGGAGCAGATTTACTCTCACAAAACAGTTAGCTCTCTCCCTCTAGAAATTATAGTATCTTTAGAGTTGGAAGGGACCTTAGAGATATGCTTCAACTCCCTCATGCAATGGATGAGGAATTGAAGTCAAGAGAAGTAGAGGCATGCACACATGCATGGCAAGAATGGGGCAGCATAAAGTTGCATGCCTTCTTCCATACTGCCAGCACACTTTCAATTTTTTACCAAATATCTGTCTTTCACACCAAATAATAAGTTCTATCTATGAAGTCAGGTGCATTAATTATTTATTTAATATCTCAGGACAAACGTACATAATAATGTATCAATAAGTATTTAATAACTGCATAGATGAATGACTGGAAACAGGACTGGAATAAAGGTTTCCAAACCTGAAGTGTTTGAATAGAAGGTTTGTGATCCTTTATCAGTGGTGTTCTGTGTTAGGTGTGACTTGTACCAGATAGTCACCACGGTCCCTTCCAGAAGTAACAACTATAAAATTAAATTAGCTCTGGAGTCTCTGATCTTTATGTCTACTGCACCCTATCTATACTTCTATTTTAGCATTTATTGAGTTGCACTGAAATAACTGTTTACATTCGTATTTTTCTCACCAGAGTGAGAGTCGAATATACGAGAGTTGAGACTCTGTTTTTATAATGGTTTCCAGCACTTACCATGGGGCCTTATACCTTACAAGTACTCAACAAATGTTCATTGACCTAACTTGCAACAAATTCAACTAAGATTCTTTGAAAGTATTTAGATATCTATCACATTGCTTCTCATGTGAGGTACTCCTGGTTGAAGATTTCTTTGTGTGAAAGTGTTTACTGAATTGATTGGTTTTCCAACTTGTTTTTTATTTAAACAGAATTAGAGAGAAAGTGAGATAGGGCATTAAAAAGAAATCTGCGATCCTCTTGGCTTGCCTGACACAAGGCTCTTCACAGACCCAGGTCTCGCTTTGAATTCAGTGTGAATTCTACATTTATGGAAAGATCTAGTGCTCAGGATTAGCTTCATTAGGCAGTTGGGCTCGAACAGAGGTGGCAGGAGATCAGGAAGGACCCTTTTACAAATGGGCACAAAAAGACATAGTGTGCATAGATGAATTCTTCTTTAAATAAAAACTGAGTCAGATTTTAGAATGAAATTCTGTAGTGCTGTCAAACTGTTTGAAACTGGAGTTGGCAGTTGTCCTTTCAAACTGTTATTTCAGAGCACGTGTCCCAGAAGGGACAGCTAAGAATGTTTGTCATATTTGAACTCTTTCCAGAGCCATTCAGCAGGATACTGGCAGTCCACTTTCTCGTGTTAATTATTTCTGCCCTGATTGCCTGGCAACACATAACATGGGAAGTATTATATTTTGTTATTTGTGAATGCTTCCAGCTGAATGCAGGAAGAAAATGGAATACAAAGTCAGCCGGAGATGCAACTTAATAAGTTAGGTGTGTTTTTTGATCGAAAATTTGTGATGGATGAAGAAGTTCGTAATCCTATGATTGTGCATGTTCACCACAATTTCAGAGAATTTGAGAGTATCACAATGTGTCTTGGTGGAAATGAAATACTGATGGATCTTAATGGCCACCAGACTAGAATCTATGAACATGATTTGTCTCCTCCACAGACAAAACAGATTTGTTGTAAGCTGACATTGTTTCATCCTTGAAGAGTCTCCTTCCTTCCCTTCCTTCCTTCCTTCCTTCCTTCCTTCCTTCCTTCCTTCCTTCCACCTAAAGCTTTATCTACTAATTGCCTACTGTTGACGGGAAGCCTTATTGATAAATATATAGTTGATTAACACATATTTGTATATTACATCTATTATATACTATATTCTTACAGTAAAGCAAGCTAGAGAAAAGAAAATATTATTAATAAAATCATAAGAGAAAATACATTTAAAGTACTCTACTGTATTTATTGATACTGTAAGTGTATGTCTTCTGTTTACAAGATGCATTATCTATCTAAAATGGTGGGCAACCATAGCTGCAGACCTCAGTCAATGGTATAAATAAAGCAGTATTGAAAAAAAAAAAAAAAACAATGAAAATTAGGTGAGAATCATGAAAGAACACTTAACTGTATAATGCAACTTACTGGTGAGAAGAACTGCTAACCTGGAGATGATTAGCATCACATGATGATTTAAGGGGATACATGCAACACTTGCGCTCACCGCAGTAGCAACAGGAGGTGGCTACAAAATTATTACAGCAATACACTATATACTGCAGTTAATTTTATGCGGTTATGACTTAATTCTGGATCTTCAAGTTTGTTTATACTTCTCTCTACTGCCAATAGTGCCATGTATGGTCTGTAAGTGTTTGAGTTTTGACAAATTTTAACTGTTTAAAATAGATTTGTGTATATTTTATGGCAGTTAATGATAAAATAGACTAGTATCTAAATATATATATTTTTGCATTCATGACATACTTAACTTTGTCTTAATTTTTTTCCCCACATTTTTAGGGCAAGTTCTTTGCCTCGAGTTTTTTCAAGCTGTCATAAATCTCCAAAAGATTTTTCATTATATTAAAAAAATCCACATATAACCTGTGCAGTTAAAACCTGTGTTGTTCAAGAGTCAACTTTATTCACTCACAACATTGGAAAACAAAGGTACATTTCGAATTGTTTCCACAATTTCAATAATTTTTTAAAAAAGTGATTCTCTGATAGTTTTCTTCTTGCTGTGTTCATCGAAGCCACCCCTGAGTGACAACTTCAAAGATGGTAGTTTTGTGTTCTGGGCTGGTAGGTGATGTGAGATGATGATCCAATGGAAATTAATTCCAAAAATAAATTGTAAGATACAATTATTAATATGTTCAGAAATACATTTTTTAATGGATGAGAGCAACTTTTCAGAACTGTAAATGCTCAGTTATCAATCAATATTTAAAAGTATTTATATAAAGATCAATCTTGAAAATATTTTCTACAACAATCAACATTTCAAACATTTATTTAGACTTTTAGATTGTCATTTTCTCAACAATGCTAGGTAAAACAAAACTGGAACTAAAACTAAAACTAAACCCCAAATCAAAAACATATTCTTGGACAAGATATACTCAGTTCCACACAAGAACATTTCTGCAAAAATAATACCAAGGCGAGGTGTGGACAAAAAAGACAGCAGCAGGATGCATTCCTTTCAGATCTGCTGTCATTCCCATTAGGCCTACTTTCTCTCAGAATTAGCTTAGGGATAAGAAGAGGAAGAAAACACTGTCCTCATATAATTATTGTAAAGATTAAGTGTGGAACCCCAAGTTCCCTAAGGTAAGCCTGGGTTAAAAATGGGATTACCCTTTCTTGTTCTGCACCCTACCCACTGTGCCCCATCATCTTTACTGGGTCATATCTGTGCCAAAGCTATTCTAGAGTCCCCAAATTGCCAAAGCTTACAGATTATTTGGTGGCAAGTGGAGAGACACGCTGATTTCACCTTTTTGTGTAATACTCTTAGATAATGGAACAGTGCTGTTTCTATTCCGATGTGTTATAAAATTCATAGAGGAACAAAAAGCTCTTAAAACATTTCAACTTAAGCCCTTCATAAGAATTTAGATGCAAGTTCATAGAGGTTACCTTATGAGGCAAAACAATGTGAAAAAATATATTGAAATAAAAATTCTCCCTCTACCTTTAGACCAATCTTTTCTCTCCAATTTATTTTTCCCTTGGAAGAAAGTCTCTCTGATAAGATTTCTCAATACCTCATGCAAATAAACTTCTGGAAGGCTAGCCCCAGGGCATCTCACAGGACAGTTTAGAAATATCTCAATCTCAGTGTTAAATAGAACATCATAAAGATGTAGCGATTGTGGTCTGCATACGAAATCTGGCCCAATGCTTGATTTGTATGACCAGCCAGCTAAGATTGGTTTTTACATTATTAAATGGTTAAAAAAAATGGAAAGAAGAATATTTTGTGGTGTGAGAAATTCAAATTTCAGTATCCATTTAAAAAGTATTGTTGTGATACAGTCGTGCCTGTCTTAATATGCTTAAGAGAAAGTTAACTATGTCATTAATGCAAAAACAGTGTTTACAGATGTTTCATGGTTGTTTATGGCTGTTTTTGCACTCTAGTGGCAAAGTTGAGTGGTTGGACTACTATGTGGCCCATATCTATATAAAATATTTATCATCTGGCCTTTTACAGGAAAAGTTGTCTACTTGTGACATCAAGATGGAACCACTTTATATCATCACCAAGACATAAAGCCTTCACTGGTTTAGGTGAAGGTCTATAGTGCAGAGTTTGGCTTTAGAAAGTGCTCAATAAACATTAGATTTAGGTGTTCCTTCTTAATACACTAATTGCAGTTTAGTCTTTAGCTCATTATTTTCTTTTCCTTTCCTTCTTTCCTCCCTTTCTCCCTTTCTCTTTCTTTACTCCTTTCTTTTACCTGAAATAGCTTTAACCATCCTTTATGAATACTTAGTCATCCTTTAATTTTTTTCAATGAAAATAAATAAGTGATTTTAAAATATTTAAAGTCAAGTTAGTATCTTTTAAATATTATATTATTAAATGCATTTTAATACACTCTAATAACAGTCAAAACATACAAAGTCATTTTGATTTTCTTTCAATTAAATGTCAGGCATGGTTGTTTCATTTACTTTAGGTAAATTGTGCTAGAAAAGCATGACTTATCGACAAGTACATTTTAAAATATTGATTTTAAATCAAGAGTTATTATGTACATTGAAATTTAACAGCGTTTTTATATATTAAACGTAGACAACAATTGCTTTTATGAACTGATGTTTGGTGTTTTTGTACTTTGTGTTTTTTCTTTCTTTATAAAGGAAAAGGCAAACAACATTCACCACTATATATTCACCTTTTAATTTTGATTTTTAAAGTAATAGTTCATATCTTGATATTATCAACATAAATTGGTTTAATGAATTAGCTTTCATTGACCATAAAAAAGATCTTGAAGATAGGGATGTATCATTTTCATTTTCACATTCCAGGGCCGCCTAGCAAAATGCATAGTTTTGGGGTGATTAAGGAATGGATGGATGAAATAATTATCTCTACATTTAGATGACACTGGGATAATCTAGCACAAACATCCTCACCCTCTTATCCATGAAATGCCTTACTTTTCTCAACCCCCTCTCAGAACAGTTTCCAGGCCCTTTGATTGCTCTTAATTTTCCTGGAGGAAGTTACTGCTTTCTCAGCATTAAAATCTTATCTTTTGACAGGGGATTCTGCCACCATCCTGAGGTAGAGAAAATGTGCTCTATCAATTTGTTTGAAAAGATAACATGAGGTTACAAGATGCAATGAGCTTGTGCTGTTTGTTTTCCATATCGATGGTGTTCAGACATTTTTGAATGCATACCAAATTCACACAGTTTTTTAGAATACCCCTTTATAGATAGATGAATGGATGAATGAATAAATGGATAGATATAGATTGATGAGGACATATGGATATGGACAAATACATTTAGATAGGAATATAAATAAATAACATATTTTGGACAATTCTTAAATATATTGTCTTGAGATAACTAGTATTCATAGATATAGTAAAAAAGATTTTTACATACACTTCTTATCTTATTTCAAATAATTATGAACATTCATTATAAAAGACAATATCACCCATCAATCACTTTAAAATACAGTAAATCACAGTGTTCTGAGAGTTAACAAATGTTGTGCTATTGTATATGCTATGAAACCAGGTGACGTGACATATGTCCTAGTATGGGTGTTGGTGTCCGGATGTGTAATAAATACTATTAAAATAATCTTTTTTACATTTTGGAAAACTATAAATATAATTTCTTTCTTGGTTTGTTAATGTTTATGGATTCAGGGGGTACACAGGCAGGTTTGTTACATGGATATATTGTGTAGTGGTGAGGATTGGGCTCCTAGTGTACCCATCACCTCAATAGTGAACGTGGTACTCAATAGGTAAATTTTCAATCCTCACTGCCCTCCCACATTTTTGGAGTCCTCAGTGTCTATTTTTTCCTTATGTATGTTTATGTGTACCCACCACTTAGCTCCTGCTTATAAGTGAGAACATGTGGTATATTATTTTATAATTTCTTATTCCAGTAGATTATCCTGTACATCTCCTGGGTAGAAGCAGCTCATTTCTGGAAATTATTATTTTCTAGTACATCTGGAGATATGGCTTTTTCAGCTCGTTATATTTCTTCCTTCCCTTGAGTTGGGAATTCGATAAAAGTGTCTGATGATTTATGCCAGAGGACAAATGGAAATGAACTCTAGTATGCTACCTTTAAAGTTCTCTATTTGCTTTGTCACCTAGCACCAATCCTGGATACTTTTGACTCTCCCTTCAGAACAACTTCCTTTCTTGTTTAGAACATGGCCTGGAAGGCTAATGAGTGGCAGTCATTCCTCAGCAACCCAGAAGCCTAGATGTAAGTTTAAATGGTCATATTAACTATTTCTCCTAGAAGATATCAGGCCCTCCTGCAAATAAAACACACTTTAATTATACTCACTCTACCCACTCAAGCATTGCCTGTGTTCTTCTTGGTTTTGAGAGTTGGAGGTTCTGGGACCCCAAATATACTAGTAATATTGCTGAAGTCCCATTCTTTTTTTTATAATTTCAACACTTATTATAGATTAAAGAGTACATTTGCAGGTTTATTAGATGGGTATATTGCATGACACTGAGGTGTGGGCTACAAATGATCTCATCACCCAGGTAGTGACCATGGTACCAATAGGAGTTTTTTCAACCCATGTTCCCCTTCGTCTCTCCCTTGTCTTTAGTACATCCCCAGTATCTATTCTCTATGGATATTCAGTGTTTAGCTTCTACCAATAAGTGAGAACATGCAGTATTTGGTTTTCTGTTCTTGTGTTAATTCACTTAGGATAAAGAAGTCTCATTCTTGGTAGGTTGAGAGCAGTTAGCAGATAGGAGATGGGGGCAAAACTGGGTAAGGTTTGTCCTATACTCTAGTTTCAACTCTTTTGTCAATATTTAGTCATAGATGGGTAATATTGAAAGGGTTGGGAAATGGTGGCTCCAATATTTTTCGTGATACTTTGGTGCCAAAATTGATACTAAGTTTTACATTCAAACATCACCCTTTATTAAAGTGGAAATAGCAACTACCAAGAGTCTTACTAACTTGCCCCAAAACCTTACACCGACACTATCAGAATCATTCTCTGGAGCTAAGATACTCATTACATGGGAGTTAGGAAGATTAACCTTAGAAGTATGTTCATTTATTCAAAAATATTTCTTTGGCCTTAGTTATGGTAGTCTAAAAAATTATCTATTTGGTACCTACTTATCTATTGTTTATTCACTACTTGGCCCTGGATATAAAAATAACTTAAATGCCAAAGAAGTAAATCTCAGAACTTTTTAATTCATAAGTTAAATATTGAGCACACATTGCGTATTTATTTATTATTGTGCAAAAGCAGAAGATGTAGAAGGAGGTTATAAGACCTATTCTATTTGGTTGAGTAGGTCCTGACAGAATACTCACTTTCCTATGAAAATATTGCTATCCTTTTTACGCTTTGGGACATCCATGTGAAAATTTAGAATAATAGCTGTATTACAGGTGTAAAGATTTAGTTTATTTATGCTGATAAAATCTCTAGATAAGAGGCCTTCTTAGGTAAGGGGATCATTTAACTGTCAAGTAGAGAGCATAATTGCATTCATGTTCATATATTGAATAAATTCTACTCAGTAAACACTGACTGGGTCTCATTAAGACAAAGTAATAAGATTCTGTGCTAACAAATATCGTTTTCTCAAGTATGTATTTGCTTCTACAAGATCAAAATCCCGCTTCTGAGAAAAGTTGCCAGTGACATGTTTAAAAGACCTATCTTAACAGGAAAAGTTACAAAGCCAAGTAAGTTTAATTGCATGTCACCTCTTGGTTTTGACAAAATATAATGGCACAAGTTGCTAGTAAACTTAATTATGTAGATTTATTTTAGCTTAACAAAATATATGCTATATGTAGTAAGTAGTCAGCTATGAGCCAAGTTTTAACTTGATTTTTTTTTTGCAGTCAAAATGCTTATGAAAGAATGATTTAAATTAATGAAATTTATCAGTGTAATTGTTGCCAAAAGCAATTTTATACTGGAAAAATACCTTTTCCCGTGGTTCAAGAAAAAAAATATATGCACCTCCTTAAAACCTGTAAGCAGAAATTTGCTAAAGATACTACAAATTTTTGCTTGGCCTTGCACCTCTACCAAGACTCCTCAGAATTTCCATAATTACTTCCTAATTAATATAGATTGACTTTTTCCAAGCCACTTCTTAAAATTGCATAGAGACAGAGATTGTTAGTTAAATGAAGATTCATGATTTTTTGATGACCATTCCCTGCCTCCCCATTTCCCCTGTTTCCTCTGTGCAATCACCCACAATAAAAACTTGGAGGCATTCCTGACTCTCCCTTCTCTTTCAGCACCTTCCCATCAGTCACCAGACACTCTGTCTTCTTTCTTAAATATCTTCCAATGTCAGTGCTTCATGTACATCCTTATTTCTATCACCTTACTCTGGTTCTTTATGTTCACACAAAGACAATTATTCCTTCATTTATCTCCTGGTCTTTCCTCTCCAATCAACCCATTACATATGATTAATAGTCTTAAATGAGAGATTTTATCACTGCTCTGCTAAAAAATCTCCAGTGTTTCTGTACATCTTACAGAAAAAGTTCAAATCCTCAGCTTGGCCTTTAACTTCTTTATCTTAGCCTTTCTCTGTCAATCTACCTTCATTTTCATTCTAAGTTTGTCACTATCTTCTGACCATGGCATTTTCTGCTTTTATTTCCAGATTTTCTTCATAGTAATCCCATTTCCTGTTATTCCTTCTCACTAATCGAATCTTTTTCAACTTTCTTGATGCAGTTGAAATTCTAACTCCTTTGTTCAGCTTCTCTGAGTCTTCCAGTTCCAATGGATCTACCTTTTTTTAGGGACCTCGGAAACTATGAACATATACCTGTGCATGGTACAACAAGAAGAAATTGAGTTTCAGAAAGGTTAACTAGTTACAAGCAACCATGATTTGAGGCCTGTTATACTTTGGTACCTTTCTAGGCTGCTTAAAGAAATGACAGTATTTGACTTACTTATCTTTCTTTATGGTGATTATGGACATACTCCCTTGCATTATCGCTGAACTATTTCATCCATATGTGTTTGTTGTTGCTCTCTATTTTATAATCTCTGAGAAATAAGAGATGGGGGGCATCACATGGATTTCAGTGCTAAATACTTTTAAGTATTAGTATACACTTGTTGATTGAAAGGTTTGAACGTGTCCTTTAAAATTATATAATATTGTAATAAGGTCCTATTTTTTGCTATCTTATTCAAGTTGAATATAAAATCACATCTTATTCTTGAAGAATGGCAACCTATTCAGCATTTAACCAATAATGTAGCAAAGGGAAGAGAGATTGGAATAGGGTTAGAAAGTAGATTTGAGACATTTAGATTAAGAAATAAATCCCTAATAACTTACTTCAATTTGCATATTAGAAGACAATGTTTGAAATAACATGAAAATAAAATGTTTTGCCAAATCATTGGATTTTCTCTAAAATCATTTTTTGTTATATTTGATCATATATTGTTGGATTCAGGAGAAATATTGACATACGCATATCTGTGTAATTATTCCCTTGGTAAATAGATGATATTTTGTTTTGTTTTTCTTTCTTACTAGGAGTCTAGTCTGTGGTCTGCAACACCTGGAGAATAGCCAACAGCTAGCTATCTAGGCAAGCTTTTGAAACATAAAAGGATACGTGAGAGCTAGCTTCTTCTAAAATCAAAGAAATTCTTCTTGACCTATTAGACACCAACTCCTTATATGGTTGCCCCATTAGGGATAAGCTAAAATTTGTCTATAAAATCAGCAAAATCTAAATTAATAATAAGGCAAACAGTTTTAATTTAAGATGGAAAAATATATTTTATCTCATTAAGTCCCTCCTTCCTAATGAGTAGCAGTGATGGCCTAGAAGAGTTATTGCAAAGTCAGTGGGACAAGAGTTAAGTTTTTTGAAATGTCATTTTCCATCCTGAAAAAGTCTGTGTGCAACATTACATTTCTCACTTTTTGTAAGTCTTGGAAAGACATGATATTTTTCTGGTTTCGTCAGCAGTGAAAATGCCTTCACACAGGCCTGTAGCTGATGACATTGTAGTGAAAGCTCTCCAAACACTAATTGGAAATTTAAAAAAAAATCTTGACAACACCTCACTGAATCATAGTTATGTTTCATCACCTTAGACATTCATTATCACTCACCACATACACATATGTTAATGGGGAAATGATTTAGAATTGTCTTATATTGCAGAGTCAAGCCATTTCTCTCTCTTTTTAAAGTCATACTTAATTGTTTATGGATGGCTAACAACTTGTGATATCAAGTTGTAATTTTATACATAGATTATTATGCAAAATGATAAGGAAGCCCCAATTTTTTTGGAGGGAATTCTTCGGGGAATGTTTTCCAACGAAAAGATGAAATGTATTGATTTCCTCACAATAGTAAGAGAAAAAAAGTCGACTCTTTTCAGATTTGTGTAATTTATTAGAAGATTAACACTAGACATATGGCTCTAATTTTTCTTACTCTCTGAAAAGTGGAAATATTAATGTACATTTCAGTGGTAAGAGGATGATTAGTGAGAAACTATTGAAAAAGATTTATAGAGTACATTTCAATATATGAGTACATTTCAGTATTTGAGTACAAAAGAAGAACAAGAAGAAAAAATAATGCTCAACTTACGCAAGGGTCATAAGGACTTTGGGATATGATGCAGATGTAGTAAGCTCTGCTATACGTGGTTCACCCCATTTGTATCCCACAAGGTTTCATTAGCTGTTTTTGAAAAAATGTAAACAAAGAAGTAAGAGATTCAATTTGTACCTTACTCATAGAATGAAGTTTACATACACAAATAAGACAATATACAAAGAAAGACAATACATTTGGCCCTGCTATCTGCTCTGCAGCTTTAGTACAGGTTCCGGCTTTGCAGAGCCCTTTCCTTCAGACATGTTTAGAATGGCCTCAGTGTGCATGGGGATTCCCCAAAGGAAACCACATCTCTGCTCTCCACACAAAGTGCAGGTAGAGGATATCTCATAAATGTAGCATATCACATGTTCTAATTCATGATACTACTTACTTACGACAATTTTCCACCTTTCTTCCTGCCCATTCATTTGTATAGTCCTGCATTTCTGAATGAAAATAGTAGCTGTTTCAATGTATAGGGCTACTGCACTTCTTAGAATGATGGAGGAGGCTGTAAATCAGACTCTTAAATTCTTCAAGCTCTACCCTTTGCAATTAGAAATTTGTGACCTAGAAATAAGAATATGCTAAAGATGTATTATCCCCAGCTATTCATTATTAACCAAATCAACTCCCTACACAATAGTAGCTAACATTAACTGAGTACTTATTACTTGTATGGCATCTAAGTTAAAAAAAGTCTTCAAAGCTGGCCAATCAGTAGTGGACTTACGCCAGTGAATATACTTTTAAAGCTGAGACTGATATTAGCCCGCTACTACAACACAAACCACACTTCCAAGAGAGATTTAGAGAACCCCTGCCTTTGTAACTAAGACATTTGCAAATCATGCATTTCTCAAGTACCCTAATAAATGTTCAACAGTTTGCTTTGCTCAATGAGCCTGTGCCTGACCAGCATAGATCTTACTTCAGGATAGAATACATTCAGCTTTTCTACTTCAGATTTTAAGTACTATTCTCTTTCTATAACAAAGCGTTAACTAATTTAATTCACCTGTCAGCTCTGGGCAGTAGATATCATTATTCTCTTTATTTTAGAGATAAAGGAACTGGGATATGAGGAAGTTAAGGAATTTTCTGCAGGCTGCTACGACTTCAGTGCTATGGAGCTGGTGAGAGCCCAAGCAGTCTGGCTCAAAGCCTGGACTTCTAACCACTTTGCTACACTGTCTCTTATGCCTTGTAAAAGATGTCCAGAAAAGTTTCCCCAGTCTCTCACAGGCCAGAAAATAAGCAAAATTTAGAAAACAACTGATGTGTTTTCCCCTTCCACTTTTGCAGTTTGAGGCAAGAGTGATTTATGAGGATGTGGATAAAAGTGAAGCACTTTAAGGTATTGGGATTTGGGGACTGTAAAATATGAAATCATCAAAATATGGATTATTTGTGGCTGAAGAGCTACTTGGTGAATAACCGTCTCCATTTGTGAACCTCTGTCTTTCTTGATTTTTTTTTTTTTGTGTGTGTAAGAAAAAAGTCTCCTGTGATTGTTACTGCCAGACACAAACCATAATTCTACTCTGCTTTTCTTTCAAGGCTGTTTGGCTGGAAGTATACAATACCCAAGTATTGGAACAGCCGAAATTTTATAGGCTGAACAGTATTTCCTTAGTGAAGAAAAGGTAAACTATTAAGAGGGCAGGGAGTTTGGTATGTCATGGTTGGGCGATTAGGAATGAAATAATCATTTGTATGTTCAAAAATATTACTGAAAGGTTCTTGGTGGTAGGCACATCATATTAAACAGTTATTAAATTTTAAAAAACTCCAAATGTAGAATTAGATAATAGACAATCATGATTGCTGTGAGTTTCTCCAGTAGGCATCAAAATATCATTAAAATTAAAACTGATTACCACAAAGAACTTCTAAAACTCAATCATAAGAAAACTAATAGCCCAATTACAAAGTGGGCAAAGATCTAAATAGACACATTACCACAGAAGATGCACAAATTGCAAAAACATCGTATGAAAAGATGCTGAACATCCCGTCCTTAGGGGATTGCAAATTAACCCCAGAATTCACCTATTAAATGGCTAAAATTAAATGCAGAAAACAAAAACCTGACAATACTAAGTGCTGGTGGGTATGTAGGGAAAAGGAAACTATCATCCATTGCTAATTAGAATACAAAATAGTATATCCACTTTGGAAGACAGCTTGGTGATTTCTTACAAAGCCACACATAATGTTAACATATTCTCTAGTAATTGTAGTTGTAGGTATTTACTTAACTGATTGGAAAATTTTTGTCCACATAAAACCTATAGGCAAATGTTTATAGAAATTTTCTCATAATTGCTAACAACTGGAAGCAACCAAGATATCCTTCAGTAGGTGAATGGATAAATGATGGTATGTCCATACAATAGAACATTGATCAGCCGTAAAAGGAAATAAGCTGTTAAGCATAGGTGAACTTAAATCCACATCGTTAAATAAAGAAGCCAGTCTTCTTTTAGAATACATACTGTATGATTTCAATCACATAATATTCTGGAAAAGGCAAAACTAAGTAACTGTAAAAGCTCAGTGGTTCCTGCAGATTTGGGAGAAAGGAGAGAAGATTAAATAAAGAATACAGAAATTTTTAGGGTGATGAAACCGTACAGTTTGATAATTGTAATGGTGTATACATGGCCTTATGTATTTTTCAAAACCCATTAAATTTTGTATCACAAGAAGTGAATCTTAAAGGGTGCAAATTTTAAAAAGTCATTTAGGATTTAGTGTACCCCAGGATGAATGTGATGGTAATGGAAAAAAGAGTCTAACTGTGTTACTAATGTATGTAACAATCTCGGTGAATAAGATAGGAAGAAAAGTAACTTTGGAAATATGTAGACTCCGTAAGACTAAAATAAAAAGTACTTGCAGGTAATCACTATATTCTAGTTGATGAAACTGTGTCTCATCAGGAAAGGGTTGATAATTCTGATACTGGTGTGTGTGTGTATATATGTGTATGTGTGTGTGTGTGTGTGTGTGTATATATATATCTGTAGATGTGTATATATATGTGTGTTTGTGCATATATATATATAATATGAATGGAATAATTATGTTAACGGTGGATGGTGAGAGCCAGGTATCTCACTGTTGGAGTGGAAGCAAGAGGATGAAGCTACAATGATTCATGTGATAATAAATTAGAGTTGGTGACATCAGTATGAACTTACGTTTAGCTTAATATAGGCACAGATGGTTATGTATGGAAATATTATAGATATGAGTTTTTACATGGTTTAGTATACAGGCATATATTTCCTTGCTCCCTCCACTGAGAAAGCCTAAAAGTAGTGAAACACCAGTAGCAATGATCACTTCTGGCACCGGGATCTTGGTTTCTAATACCATTCTTCAATAATATAAACCAGGGCTCTTTAGAGAAATGGCTGATTATAGGTCTGGGAAGAATGTATACAAGATGAGCCTGGAGCATCTTGTGCTAAACAGTAAGGAAGTGCTAAAAAATGTAAAATAAATGGTAGAAGTATGTCAAAGGGCCACAGGGGCAAATCAAGACTTTCCCATGGCCAAAGCTAAAACAATTTGAGCAACAAAATAAATTAATGAGTGTTGTATTATAACTCCAAATATAAATAGATATTCTGGTGTCCATGTTGGTATGGATAAATAAGTCAATAAATAAAAAGGGGAGAAGAGACAAAGCCCTCAGAAGAATAATTCCAAATACTTTATGTGGATACAGCACACTCAAGGAGGTTGTGATGGTTAAATTTTATGTGTCAACTTGACTAGGATATGTTGCTCAGTAGTTTGGTCAAATGACAGTCCCCATGTGACTGTGAAGGTGTTTTGTAGGTATGATTAACAATTGGCTTAATGTAAATGATATCACCCCCAGTAATGTGGGTGGGCTCCCTCCAGTCAGTTGGAGGCCTTAACAGCAAAAACTGAGGTTTCGCAAAGATGAAGGAATTCTGCCTCAAGACTGTAATGTAGAAATCCTCTGTGAGTTTCCAGCCTGCTGGCCTGCATTGTGGTTTTAGACTTGTGAGCCACCACAACTTTGTGAGACAATTCCCTAAAATGAATCAATCAACCCTCCCCCCTCTCTTGTGATCTGTCTCTCTCACTCCTGTTCTAATTGTCCCTTGGGGTATTTGTTCCAATACTTGGGGTATTGGTTCCAGGACCCCTCACATATGACAAAATCTGCACATACTCAAGTACTGCAGTCAACCCTGTAGAAACAAATATGTGAAAACTCGGCCCCCCATCTACCTGGGTTTCACATCCCTGGAAAACTGTATTTTCAGTCTGCATTTGGTTGAAAAAAATCTGTGTGTAAGTATATTTGATCAGTTCAAACCCATATTGTTCTAAAGTCAACTGTGTATATTATAATTTGTATTTTCATGCATATTTATTTTAAGGAGTTGTGTATATATGTATGTATGTGTATATACATGTATTCTTTAAATATATCTGAAAACATATAAATTATAAATATTCATGTATAAATATAAGTGCATACACATACATGTTGGTTCTGTTTCCCTGGAGAATCCTAACTGATACAAAGGGGAACCACAACTTCATACTCTTAAGTGTGGGCTGTGCACTGTGACTGCCTTCCAAACAGTAGAGTACGGGAGTAACTTAGCCTTGGAGAAACATGATAGACACTACCTCAGCCAGGTGATCAAAGTTAACATCAACAGTGATAAAGCACGTTGATAATATGTATTCTTGATGTAAGATGATGAAAATGGTAACTTTACTTTTGTGATCTTCCTACTTCAAACTCGTAACCCAAGTCTAATTTTGAGAAAAATGTCAGACAAATTTTCATTTGAGGAGCATTTTATGAAATACCTGACCAATATTCCTCAACACTTTTCAAGGTCATTAAAAACAAGGGAAACTTGAGAAACTGTCACGCCAAGAGGAGCTTATAGATATGACAAGTAAATGTAAAATCGTATACTGGGTGAGATCCTAGAACAGAAAAAAGGAGATTCGGGGAAATCTAGGGAAATATGAATAAACTATGGATTTTAATAATAATATATCAATATTGGTTCATTAACTGTAACAAATGAACAAAACTCTTATAAGAAGTTGATAATAGGCAAAAGTTAGTGCAGGCACCTATGTTTATAGCAGCACAATTCACAGTTGCAAAGATGTGGAACTAACCTAAGAGTCCATCGACTAATGAGTGAATGAAGCAAATGTGGTATACATACATGTGGGATACTACTCAGCCATTAAAAGCAATGAAATAATGCATTTTTCAGCAGCTTGGATATGGTGGGAAGGCCATTAGTCTAAGTGAAGCAACACAGGAATTGAAAACCAGAAACTGTATGTTCTCACTTATAAGTGGGAGCTGAGTTATGGGTACACAAAGACATGCAGAGTCATATAATGGACCTTAGAGACTCAGAAGGGGAAAGGTGGGAGGGGTCCAGTGATAAAAAACTACACATTAGGTACAATGTGCAATACTCGGGTATCAAGTGCACTAAAATCTCAGAATTCACCACCATATAATTCAAGCATGTAATGAAAAATTACTTGTACCACCAAAGCTATTAACATTTTTAAAAAGCATATGAGAACTCTCTGCACTATCTCATTAACTTTTTGGTAAATGTTAAACTTCTAAAAAATAAAGAACATTTAAAAAATTGTTAGTGTTTAACTCTGAGTTAATGCAATTTAAGTACAAATAAGAAAGGCACTGGAACGTATCCTCTATATTATATATTGTTATAGAATTATAATGACAGAAAAGCAGATTATGCCTAAAAAACATCTAACTGGCACCTTGTAAATATAATAGAAAGTTTAAAATAGGAAGTTAATAAGAAAGTTAAATGAAGGTAATTTTAACTAAAATGAAATAGTCTAAGAAGACAAAGCAAAAATATAGGAAGATCAGTAAATTTTACTACAAATGGATCAATACAAATAGGATGCTATTTCCACTATCAGAGGAAAAAAAAGAATTAGTGTAAACAGCAAAACCTGCTCAGTGTCTTGCATTCAAGAAAAATCTGATTAGTTTAACTGCTTTATGTGTTTCTATACAGTATTTTCCCCTTATCCAACTCCTAACTGGATTTAAACTTCTTCAAGTGATAAGATTATTACATCGTTTTTGAGATATAAATGCATTACAGAGTACTATACATACAGGAGTATGTGAGAAATATTGATTTAGAGAATATCTCTTGTAGAAAACATGTACTTGCTTTTTAAAATCCGGTCTGAAAAAATCTCTGATTTTAGTTGAAGTGTTTAGTTCATTTACATTTAATGTAATTATTGATATGATGGGGTTGAGTCTGTCATCTTTATTTGCTCTTTGCCCCCGTATTTTTTCCCCTTTTGTATTCAAATGTTTTGCATTCTATTTTATTTCCTTTTGACCTTTCAGTCAATGGTTGCTCTAAGAATGGCAATACACATCTCTAACTACAGTGTGGTTAGAATTAATATTATATGAATTACTGTAAAATATAAATTAGTTATGTGTTAAGCCACTCTTGTGTTGCTGTAAAGGAATATCTGTGGTGGGGAAATGTATAATAAAAGAGGTCTAGTTGGTTCACAGTTCTACATGCTATACAGGAAGCATGGTGCCAGAATCTGCTTCTGGGTGAGGGCCTCAGGAAGCTTCCAATCATAGCAGAAGGTGAAGGAGGAGTAGGCTTGTCAGATGGCAGAAACAGGAGCAAAAGCAAGAGAGAGAAGGAGTGGGAGGTGCCACACATTTTTAAAAAACCAGATCTCATGAGAACTCATTCAGTATTGCAGGACAACATCAAGTCATGAGTGATCCACCCCCATAACCAAAACACCTCCCACCACACCCCACCTCCAACATTGGAGATTACATTTCAGCATGAGATTTGCCTGGGGACAAACATCCAAACTACATCACCTTACAATAATATATTCCATTTACCCTCATCCACTGTATTACAGTCATTATTTCACATATATATGTGTACATTATAAACTCCACAATAAAATTTTGTCGCTTTTGCTTTGGAAGTAGTTTGTCTTTTTCAAAAAGTAGTGGAATAAATAGAAAGGGTTTTAATATTTACCTACATGTTTATCATTTGTCATTCGTTTTTTATTATAGATACAGATTTCCATATTGTATCTTTTCTGTCCAGTGCTGAAGAACTTTCTTTAGCATTACTTGTAGCACAGAAGAGACAAATTATTTCAGCTTTTGTTTACCTGCAAATGTCTTTATTCCACCTACATACTTGAAAAATATTAATATTTTCACTGCACATAGAAATTTAGTTTGCTTGCACCAGTGTAAAATTATCACCTTATTATCTTTTGGGCTTCATTATTTCAAATGAGAAGTTACCTGTTAGACTTATTCTTTTTGTATGTAATATTTGTCTTCTCTGGCTGCTTTTATAATTTTCTCTTCATCTTTGGTTTTCATCAGTTGACAACAATGGATTGAGATGTGGTTTTCTTTGAATGTCTGTATCTTTGAGTCTACTGAGTTTCTTGGATTTATAGGTTGGTATTTTTCATCATATTTGGGAAATTTGAGGCAATTGTTTTTTCAAAAATCTTCTTGTGCCCCATTATCTCTTTTGTTTTCTCTTATTTTTGAACTTCAATTATACATATTTATACTGTTAGTATTTTCTCACAGGTTACTGAAGCTCTGTTTATTTTGCTTTTCATCTTTCCCCACCATGATTTTCAGATTGGGTTGCAATCAGCTGTCAAGTGATTTCTTTTTTCAGTTCAGGTATTCTTCTTGCCATTTCTCATTGATTCCTTTTATTTCTCTGCTTATATTCCAGAGTGTTTTTACAGACTGTGGACATATTTGTAAAACTAGTTTAAAGTCCCTTGTTTAATAACTTCAACATCTGGGTCATCTTTTGTGTTTGTCTGTTTTGACTCTGTTTTCCTCTTTGATATTGGGAATATTTTCTTGCTTTTTCACATGTCTACTAAGTTTTAAATATATACTGGTCATTGTGAACATACAATGGAAGAAGGCTGAATTATGTTATTGTTTTAAATTGTGTTTTATTTTGTCCTGGCATGCTGTTAAATTAGCGTTGGGTACTCCTAATCTTGTCAGGCTTAGTTTTATGCTTTGTTAGGATGGTTCTATTTTTATCTCAGTTTTTGGGCATAGGCCTCACTCTGTTTGTAGTTTGTGATCCTAGAGCCCTCTTTTTTTTTTTTTTTTTTTTTTTTTTTATTATATGCTTTAAGTTCTAGGGTACATGTGCATAACGTGCAGGTTTGTTACATATGTAATACTTATGCCATGTTGGTGGCGCAGCCCATGCACTCGTCCAGGCACCATCAATCATCCATTTATATCAGTGTATACACTCCCCAACAATCCCTCCCTCCTCCCCCCTCTCCCCCTCCCCTGATAGTCGTGAGCCCAGGCGTGATGTTCCCCTTCCCCTGAGTCGCAGGTGATCTCTTGTTCCAGTTCCCACCTATGAGCTTGAGACAATGCGGTGTTTGGTTTTCTCTCTTGTGATAGTTTGGCTAAGAATGAATAGTTTCGCAGTGCACCTGTCCCTACAAAGGAGGCAGAAACCATCCTTTTTATGGCTGCATAGTATTCCATGGTGTATATGGCCACATTTCTTAATCGCAGTCTGCACTGATGGAATGTGGTGATTCCGCAAGTCTTTGCTATGTGAATACGGCGCAATAAACATAGTAACGTGTCATGTGTCTTTGTAGTAGCAATAATTTATAATCCTTTTGGGTATATACCCAGTAGTGGGATGGCTTGGTCATATGGTAACAATCTAGATTCAGATGCCTTGAGGAATTGGCCATACTGTTTCCATAATGTTGAACTAGTTTACAATGCCACCAACCAGTGAAAAGTGTTCGCTTTTCCCAACCATCCTCTCCAACACCTGTGTTTCTGACTTCTTATGTGTGCATTCCTAACTGGTGTGGAGATGGTATCTCATGTGTGGTTTTGAATTGCATTTCTCTGATGGCGAGTGACGATGAGCATTTTTTTCATGTGTGCTGTTGGCTGTATGAATATCTTCTTTTGAAGAAATGTCTGTTCATATCCCTTTTGCCCCACTGTTTTGATGGGGGTTGTTTGTTTTTTTCTTGTATATTTGTTTGAGTTCTTTGTAGATTCTGGATATTAGCCCTTTGTCAGACGAGTAGAGCCTCTTCTTATTATGTCTCAACTTATTGCCTCAGGTGCTCAGTGAGACGTCTTCACTCTGGTTGGGACTAAGTTGTATTTTTTCGTAGCCTTCATTTAGGTCTTGGTTTTATAGTGGCCACTCTGTTCTGTCTTGTATTTTTTTTAACTTTTATGTTCAGGGGTACATGTGCAGGTTTGCTATATAGGTAAACTTGTGTCATGGGAGTTTGTTGTCCAAATTATTTCATCAGCCAGGTATTAAACCTAGTACCTATGAGTTATTTTTCCTGATCCTGTCCCTCCTCATACCCTCCACCTTCCGATAAGCCCTACTGTGTGTTGTTCTTCTCTATGAATCCATGTGTTTTCATCATTTAGCTCCCACTAATAAGTGAGAACATGTGGTATTTGGTTTCTGTTCCTGCATTGGTTTGCTAAGAATAATGGCCTCTAGATCTATCTATATTCCTGCAAAGGACATGATCTCATTCTTTTTATGGCTGCATAATATTCCGTGGTGTATATGTACCCCCCAAATTTTTTTATCCAGTCTACCACTGATGAGAATTTAGGTTGATTCCATGTCTTTGTTGCTGTGAATGGCATGCTCAAGAATAGAGCTGCAGTGAACACACATGTGCATGTGTCTTTATGATAGAACAATTTATATTCCTTTGGGTATATAATGATAGAACAATTTATATTCCTTTGGGTATATTGGTATTTCTGTTTTTAGGTCTTTGAGGAATCACTGCACTGTCTTCCAGTGATTGAGCTAATTTACATTGCCACCAACATTGTATAAGTGTTCCTTTTTCTCTGCAATCTCACCAGCATCTGTTATTTTTTGACTTTTTAACAATAGCCTTTCTGACTGGTGTAAGACAGTATTCTATTGTTGTTTTGATTTGCATTTCTCTAATGATCGGCGATGTTCAGCATCTATTCATATACTTGTTGGACACATGAATGTCTTTTTTGTAAAGTGTTTGTTCATGTCTTTTACCCACTTTTTAATAGTGTTGTTTGTTTTCTTCTTGTAAAAATAAGTTCTTTATAGATATTGGATATTAGACTTTTGTCAGATGTATAGTTTGCAAAAATTTTCTCCCATTCTATAGGTTGTCTGTTCACTCTGTTGATAGTTTCTTTTGCTGCACAGAAGCTCTTTAGTTTAGTCAGATTCCATTTGTCAATTTTCACTTTTGTTGTAATTGCTTTTGGCATCATCTTCATGAAATATTTGCCTGTTCCTATGTCCAGAATGGTATTGCCTAAGTTGTGTTCCAGGGTTTTTATAATATTGGGTTTTATGAATAAAAAATAAAAGAGAGATAATCCAAATAAACGCAATTAGAAATGACAAGGGGGATATTACCACTAACACCACAGAAATGCAAATAACCATCAGAGAATGTTATGAACACCTGTATGCACATAAACTAGAAAATTTAGAAGAAATGGATACATTCTTGCACACATACACCCTCCCAAGACTGAAGGAAGAAACTGAATCCCTTAGCAGACCAATAATGAGCTCTGAAATTGAGTGAGTAATAAATAGCCTACCAACCAAAAAAAAAAAAAAAAAAAAAAAAAAAAAAAAAAAAAAAAAATCCCAGGACCAGACGGATTCACAGCTGAATTCCACCAGATGTACAAAGAAGAACTGGTACCATTCCTGCTGAAACTATTTCAAAAAATTGAGGAGGAGGGACTCCTCTCTAACTCATTCTGTGAGGCCAGCATCTTCTTGATACCAAAACCTGACAGAGACACAACAAAAAAAGGAAACTTCAGGCCAGTATCCTTGATGAACATCAATGCAGAAATCTTCAACAAAATACTAGCAAACCAAACCCAGAAGCACATTAAAAAGCTTATCCATCATGATCAAGCAGGCTTTATCCCTGGGATGCAAGGTTGCTTCAATGTACAGAAATCAATAGATGTGATTTATCACATACATAGAACTAAAGACAAAAACTACATGATTATCTCAATAAATGCAGAAAATACTTTCTATAAAATTCAACATCACTTCATTTTAAAGAACTGTCAATAAACTAGGTAATGAAGGAACATACCTCAAAATAATAAGAGTCATCTATAACAAACCCACAGCCAACATCATACTGAATGGGCAAAAGCTGGAAGCATTCCCTTTGAAAACCGGCACAAGACAAAGATACCCTCTCTCACCATTCGCATTCAACATAGCGTTGGAAGTTCTGGCCAGAACAATCAGTCAAGAGAAAGAAATAAAGGGCATCCTAATATGAAGCAAGGAAGTCAGATTATCCCCGTTAGTAGGTGACATGATCCTATGTCTAGAAAACCCCATAGTTTTGTCCCAGAAGCTCCTTAAGCTGATAAACAACTTTAGCAAAGTCTTAGGATACAAAATCAATTTGCAAAAATCGCTAGCATTCCTATACACCAACAACAGTCAAGCCTAGAGCCAAATAAGGAATGCAGTCCTATTCACAATGCACACACACACACACACACACACACACACACAACATAGGAATACAGCTAACCAGAGAGGTAAAAGGTCTCTACAAGGAAAACTACAAAACACTGCTCAAAGAAATCAGAGATGACACAAATGGAAAAACATTCCATGGTCATGGATAGAAAGAATTAATTAATATGGCCATAGTGCCTAAAGCAATTTATAGATTCAATGCTATTACTATGAAATTACCAATGACAATGACATTTTTCATAAAATTAGAAACANAAAAAAAAAAAAAAAAAAAAAAAAAAAAAAAAAAAAAAAAAAAAAATCCCAGGACCAGACGGATTCACAGCTGAATTCCACCAGATGTACAAAGAAGAACTGGTACCATTCCTGCTGAAACTATTTCAAAAAATTGAGGAGGAGGGACTCCTCTCTAACTCATTCTGTGAGGCCAGCATCTTCTTGATACCAAAACCTGACAGAGACACAACAAAAAAAGGAAACTTCAGGCCAGTATCCTTGATGAACATCAATGCAGAAATCTTCAACAAAATACTAGCAAACCAAACCCAGAAGCACATTAAAAGCTTATCCATCATGATCAAGCAGGCTTTATCCCTGGGATGCAAGGTTGCTTCAATGTACAGAAATCAATAGATGTGATTTATCACATACATAGAACTAAAGACAAAACTACATGATTATCTCAATAAATGCAGAAAATACTTTCTATAAAATTCAACATCACTTCATTTTAAAGAACTGTCAATAAACTAGGTAATGAAGGAACATACCTCAAAATAATAAGAGTCATCTATAACAAACCCACAGCCAACATCATACTGAATGGGCAAAAGCTGGAAGCATTCCCTTTGAAAACCGGCACAAGACAAAGATACCCTCTCTCACCATTCGCATTCAACATAGCGTTGGAAGTTCTGGCCAGAACAATCAGTCAAGAGAAAGAAATAAAGGGCATCCTAATATGAAGCAAGGAAGTCAGATTATCCCCGTTAGTAGGTGACATGATCCTATGTCTAGAAAACCCCATAGTTTTGTCCCAGAAGCTCCTTAAGCTGATAAACAACTTTAGCAAAGTCTTAGGATACAAAATCAATTTGCAAAATCGCTAGCATTCCTATACACCAACAACAGTCAAGCCTAGAGCCAAATAAGGAATGCAGTCCTATTCACAATGCACACACACACACACACACACACACACACACAACATAGGAATACAGCTAACCAGAGAGGTAAAAGGTCTCTACAAGGAAAACTACAAAACACTGCTCAAAGAAATCAGAGATGACACAAATGGAAAACATTCCATGGTCATGGATAGAAAGAATTAATTAATATGGCCATAGTGCCTAAAGCAATTTATAGATTCAATGCTATTACTATGAAATTACCAATGACAATGACATTTTTCATAAAATTAGAAACAAAACTATTTTAAAATTCTTATGGAAGCAAGAAAGAGCCTGAATGGCAAGGCAATCCTAAGCAAAAAGAACAAAGCTATAGGCATTACCCAACTTTGAACTATACTACAGGGCTACAGTAACCAAAACAGCATGACACTGGTACAGAAACAGACACATAGACCAATGGAACAGAATAGAGAAGCTAGAAATAAGGCTGCAACCTACAACTATGTGAACTTTGACAAAGGTGACAAAAACAAGCAATAAGGAAAGGACTCCCTATTCAATAAATGGTGCTGGGATAACTGGCTAACCATATACAGATGATTGAAACTAGACCCTCTTCCTTACACCATATACAAAAATTAATTCAGGATGGATTAAAGACTTTATTTTTTTTATTTTTTAAAAATTTTTTAAATTTTTTATTATACTTTAAGTTCTAGGGTACATGTGCATAACGTGCAGGTTTGTTACATATGTGTATTTGTGCCATGTTGGTGTGCTGCACCCATCAACTCGTCAGCACCCATCAATTCATCATTTATATCATGTATAACTCCCCAATGCAATCCCTCCCCCCCCCCATGATAGGCCCCAGTGTGTGATGTTCCCCTTCCCGAGTCCAAGTGATCTCATTGTTCAGTTCCCACCTATGAGTGAGAACATGCGGTGTTTGGTTTTCTCTTCTTGTGATAGTTTGCTAAGAATGATGGTTTCCAGCTGCATCCATGTCCCTACAAAGGACGCAAACTCATCCTTTTTTATGGCTGCATAGTATTCCATGGTGTATATGTGCCACATTTTCTTAATCCAGTCTGTCACAGATGGACATTTGGGTTGATTCCAAGTCTTTGCTATTGTGAATAGTGCCGCAATAAACATACGTGTGCATGTGTCTTTGTAGTAGAATAATTTATAATCCTTTGGGTATATACCCAGTAGTGGGATGGCTGGGTCATATGGTACATCTAGTTCTAGATCCTTGAGGAATTGCCATACTGTTTTCCATAATGGTTGAACTAGTTTACAATCCCACCAACAGTGTAAAAGTGTTCCTATTTCTCCACATCCTCTCCAACACCTGTTGTTTCCTGACTTCTTAATGATTGCCATTCTAACTGGTGTGAGATGGTATCTCATTGTGGTTTTGATTTGCATTTCTCTGATGGCGAGTGATGATGAGCATTTTTTCATGTGTCTGTTGGCTGTATGAATGTCTTCTTTTGAGAAATGTCTGTTCATATCCTTTGCCCACTTTTTGATGGGGTTGTTTGTTTTTTTCTTGTATATTTGTTTGAGTTCTTTGTAGATTCTGGATATTAGCCCTTTGTCAGATATGTAAAACCCAAAGTGATAGAAACCCGGGAAGTTCTTATATTTTCTTGTCTTAGTTCTCAGGTAAAGGACCCACTCAGTCCTCAATTAGTGTCTCGTTGAAAGCCTTCAGTGAGACTTGTCAACCTCTCCTTTTACACAGCTTTTGCCTCTCTAATACCCCCCATCCTGAAAATTCCAGTCACTTCAGTAGTTCTGTAGTATATTCTGCCTGTTCATCTCAGCAAGCCCATTTTCTACACAGGGGTTCCACCTGTGTGGTTTGAAAAGTGATCTCAGGTGGAAAGCCTGACCACTCACATGGGTGGAAAAATATCAAAAGTGCATTTTAAATGTGTATACTTTAATGGCTAAAGGCTAACAAAATGCAGACCTCCAGTAAAATATATAATGGTCTCACCATTGTGAAACAGGCTAACTTTTAGGTTTGATAAACTACTTTCGCTCTCTTGGTGTTGTCATAGCATCATAAGTCACAGATAGAGGAAATGTAATGCAGGTACTATAACAATGAGAAAATAACTTAATACAGATTTTTTTTGTAAAATGAATGTTAGACTGGAAACAGAAAACAGAAACACAAGGAAATATAAGAAAAAATATTAGTGATATTAGAAGGTGAATAATCTTTGTGCATAGTTTTCTGTCAAATTATCCAACTCAGCTTCTGATTAGCTGTCTCCCTAGTACCTCAGTGAAAAGTTAATTGAAAACTAGAATATACTAATACTTAATTTTAAAAAATCTTTTTTATCACCTTTGAGTGATCAGAAATACTATGAGAACTTCTGTAAGTTTTACACTGCTTGCATTGTAACTGTTGTCACAAAAAAATGCTTTTTATTTTATTTTTCTTTTAAATGATAGAAAACATTACAACAACAGGGCGTACATTCATTAAAGTTTAAAAACACAGGAAACTGTAGACACTAATGCCTCCTTCATTTCTTCTTCCTTTGGATATTCTTTTCAGTTGTTGGTTTCTGCAAAGTACATCAAATAAAAAAAACATAGTAAGAACATGTAAGTATTCATTAGCTATCTGGAGGAGTAAATACAAAGGAATGTTTTCAATGAATACAAATTAGGAAATGTTACTTTTGTTTTCTTTCTTTCACTGTGAGGAACCCACACCACTGAACACATTTTAAATGCTATTTATCTTCATGTATCAGCCCCAAACTAAAAATTAAAAAAAATCCAATCTGACTGACAGATATTAGTAATAATAGGTTTACTTTGATTTTAACTTCATGTTAAAAAATATATCCTTTACTTGATGCCTTCTTTAGTTAGTACTCCATTTAAAACAGGAATTGCGCAAGCACTTTCAGTGGATACAGAGTTACATTGTGCTTTTATTATACTCGGTATGGTTTCTGCATTTATAACCAAAACCATTGTTAGTATTTCCATGCATTATATCATCTAATGTGCTCAGTCTTCTTCCTCTTCCATTACTCATATTTTGCTGCTGTTTCTAGTTATTTCAGAAGAAATCCACCATCAACTATGCCTTGCCTGGGAAGCTTAAGAGCACAACCTTTATCACCAAATCCCTAATCTGCTAGTTGGCCTTCGGCTATTCACGTTATGTCATTGAACCTCAGTTTCATATCTATAAAATGGTGGATAATAACTATCATCTCTGGGGGTTATGCAAAGATTCAATAGATAATGGATACTTATATAAAACATTCAAAACGAGGTATAGCACATGATGAGATTACAAGTAATGGTAGCTACTTTCTCTGTCATAAACACCTAAAAGATTGTTGAAGCTTTTCACCATACCATATGGTCTACATCCATAATAACTTGAGAAATAGGTAGTTTTCACTTCTAATAGTCTTAATCATTCATTTTTCACATAATATAATCTGATGCGATCATCAGTATACAAGAAGGTATTCTTTCATATTTTTGGTGTCAACAGAAGCAAGACTTAAATTTCCAACTTGTGATTCAACAGTTTAACGTTTTACTTTTCAAAGATGCATTGACAGATAAAATTGTAATCCATTATACAGTATTTAATAACATTACTTTGAATAAGACAGCCAGGATATTCAGATCTTTACTAGTCCAAAGCAGATAAACTATAATTTTCAAATGGAATTGTTTTTTACTGCTATTGATTTACATTGTTATAAAGCCAGCAGGTAAAATTCATGCTTGCCTTACCAAAGTAAACCAAAATTGTGACTGCAAGTATCTTCAGGAATAACTGTATTGGACATTTTACTTGAATTTCTTCTTTTATATCATAAATTTAGATAGCACCAATAATAATTGATCAACTGTATTCATTATATCATAAAATTGGGTCTCATTTTCTTTCGTATTAAATAAATTTAAAATATTTTTTATATAACAAACAATATGTCGTAAAGTTTTGAACAAACTGCTCTTGTAAGTGTTATTGTGTGTATACAATGGGTATGGTGTCTTTACGTGCAAAGAAGCATGCAAATCATTAGGGGAAATGGACACCCTTGATAATGCATAGAAATTAATGAATGGGTCAGGGAAGCAACTTGATTTCCATTTCCAAGATAGGCTACTTTTCACCATACCCAATAAATAACCCCCTGGATTACTGAGGTTATCTTCATACAGATGGTATATACTATCTTTCTGTTTTGGTCTGTACTTTATCCCCTGCCCCATTCTTAATGAGCAATCAATGTTATTTCAAGATAAGTAATCTGTTAAAAACTGTGAGTATTAGAATCCATATACTTATCAAACTAAGTGGATGGATGTGATTTCTCTCAGGTACAACACATTTTGACTTTTCCTGCTGCCTTTGCTTTCTTTTCTGGCACATAAGATGCATATTTTAGATCAAATAAATTCATTTTTCTCTAGAAAGAGCTCATAACTAAAACTAAGTTTAAACAAAGCATAATGACCTAGCTCTAAAATTCTATATTTCTTTGCCAGTAGAAACTTCTCTCCCAATGATCAAATCCAAAACAGCCTGTGATAATACCGTGAAATCCAGTAAAAGGGACCCAGAAGAACTAAAGCTTTAAAAAAAGAATATTGTGTGTCTTATCATATACATTACATTTGAAAAAAACACATGTATACTTAGTGGGGGAGATAAGATTCTCTCCTCTCAAAGACCAAGAAATTATGCAGTCATATTCTGTCTCTGTGCAGATAGCTTTCCATTTATTTAAGAACAATGTGACCCATAAATTCTACAGCTTTATTCCGTAGCTTGAAGAGCCTACACTGATAAATTTAAGTTGGGCACTCCATTTTTCTCCAAAATAATTCTTGCATTT
Organism: Rhinopithecus bieti; assembly: GCF_001698545.2. Taxonomy (NCBI): domain Eukaryota; kingdom Metazoa; phylum Chordata; class Mammalia; order Primates; family Cercopithecidae; genus Rhinopithecus; species Rhinopithecus bieti. Next base: position 394,048 of record NW_016803685.1, on the reverse strand, counting down.
AGGGTGACTCCTTCAAACTTGCTTTATTGGATGGGGTTCTCCAACTTCTTTTGCACCAAGAAAGGGAGAACTTTCTATGTGTGTATATATACAAATATTTAACATAATTTTTCTCATACTTTGAACCAGATACCAGATAACCAGATACCAAGTTAGTGCAGTTTGCTAATATTATATATATTTTTAAGTAATAAAGCAATCATAATCTGTGTTGCATTTGTTTGATCTTTCTTCTCCAAGTTGCTCACTCAGGTAGGAGCAGCCATTAGGTAGTGGCAAGTCAAGAATATAGGGATTCTGGATTCTGGCTGAATGTGATCAACAGATTGAAGAAGCTCTTTAAAATCAGGGATTGTTTATCATGATCTCTTTAATATTAAGCAAAGTACTCTATCTAGCAAGACATTTATAAATGCTTTAAAACCTGGCTGATTAAGAACTCCATACTTCCTGGTAACAAACATATCTCATTTTCCCAGAATTCCCATATTGTGATATTAGAGACTCATAAGCATAGATCTAGTTCTCTTTAGAGACCCTGCAGTGAAAACTCAAAAGTTCAGGACTGGATAACCCCACAGAGAAGGCTGAATCCTAAGAACACCAGGGTCAGCAAAGCAGCTGACTCAAGACAGGCTGACTTGATGATGCATAAAAAGATTTTGTTCTCCAAATTGTGACTCTTAATTCCCAATAAATGTAATTTTGATTTGGGATTCAGAAGGTGCTGTACCAAGATATGCCCAAGAGTTTTAGAAGTAACTAGTGGGAAAATGAAACCCTGTATATCCAACCCCTTTCTGCAAGAATTTTAAGTTTCTGTGGAATTTTCAAGCTGCATGGACTTCACTGAGGATAATAGCAGTGCTCATATTTAAGCACAGCTGTGAAAAATGTTTGAGGAGCATGTTGCAGTGTAAAGTTTTAGAGGTTAGGTCAATTGAGGGTCTGTCCTTGTTCTGTCTCTTTCTGCTTGTTACTGTTTTTGCACCTGTAAAAGGTGTGAGAATGCGTGTCTCATGAAACTATTGTGAGGATATAAGGGGATACATTTCACAATGGTCTCCATGTGCAGAAGGAGTAAGGATAATGTCATTGTTGCCTTCTGACCATGGGGCATATTTTAAAATAATATACACAGAGTAGGAAGTTCTCATTGAATTTTGTTCTCTGTAGATATAAAAAGAAAAAAAAACTTCTTTGTCTGGAAATTATCTTAAAAGCCATATTCTCTTTTTTTTTTTCTTGCACTGTCAATGGAAATAGAAACTAGGTGGCCTAATGTGACATTCTGTCACTGAAATCATATAGAAAGCATAAAGCTTGCTCTACTGCAGAAATTTAGAGAGATTAAGATGCCACCTCCTCTTTGTGAGACTTGCTTATGAGAGTGCTGTGCTAGAGCAGTTGATTTCCAAATATGATCCCTTGAAACCTGCCTCAGGATCATCCGAGGTGTTTGTTAAAAATGCAGACTCGGGGTCTAACCCCAAACTGACTAAATTGAAACATCCAATATGGGGCCCCAGAACCTGCATTTTAAATACACCCCCAGATGATACATATGTAATCTGAAGCTGAAGAATCTCAACCTCATGCAGCAATCTCCAAATATTTGACCAGCCACCAATTTATAAAGCTTTTGATATCCCACATGTATGTGGTGTATGTTCAATTACCAATTGTAAACATTGTCATAAATAAAATTTTGGAAATCTAGTAAAGGTTAGAAATATAAATATAATTACGAATTAAACATTTTCTTTCTTCCTTTATAATGATCTTATAAACTGTCTGGGATGTATCTCTGGCCCAGATGTTACCTTTCCCTCAAATGTGGAGAATAGCATGCTTTAGAGGTGGGACATACAAATCCATCTCTGTGTATTATATTTTTTTGAAAAATTTTTACTGTAAAACATAATGTAACTCTTGGCTTCCATTCAACTTTTACAAATCTTAGCATTTTGCCAAATTTACTTGAAAATTTTTTAAAATAAAAAACTATACAGAAACATGTAAAATCCTCTGTGTATTCCTCCCTGTCCCTTGTCCCATCCTTTTAACTCCGGAGTAACAATTATTCTGTAATGTCAGTGTCATGGCTGTCATTCATGGCTTTATACTATATCTGCATAGGTATTTATCCACAAACAGTTCTTTTTCTCCTTCCCTTTCTCTCCAAGAGAATTGCTACCTGTGATATGATCTTTATGTAAGTGTTTGCTTATTTTGCTGAGTATAATGATCTTTAAATTTATCTGTATTTGTACATACATATACATATACATATACATATAAATAAATGCTAGTTTGTTTTAGCTACCATAATATTTCATTGTGTGAATACATGTGTATTTGTACATATGTGAGAAAGCTTTTCTTGTGTTATATGTAAAACTGGAATTCTTGGCTTGCACATTTAGTAGATCTACAATTTTTATTTTCGGATGTCTTATGTCAGATATAAAGGTGTACAAAATATATCTTGCCTTAAATTTTGTTGGTCATGATCAGCAGGATAGCACATATTTTCATGCTTGTGACCCTTATTTTTACATTTTACATTAACTGTTACTCATTTTCTTTGTTCATTTATTTTTTTCTGTTGGGTTCTTTGACATTTTCTTATCCATTTGTAGACGTTTTTGTATATTTTGGATACGAACCTTTTACTTGTTTATACGTATTGAAAATACGTTCTCCTAATGTATAGCTTGCCTTTCACTTTTTCCTTTTTTGCACGAAAGTTTTAAATTTTGATAGAATTAAATTTATAATTATTTTCTTTAAGATCTGTTGAGTCATTAAAACCACAATGTCATATTTTCTCTTATGCTTCCTTTTTCTAAGTTTAGCTTTGATTTTCAGATGTAGTTCTTTGGTTTGTCTGCATTTTTTGAAAAGTGTATTTTTTAATTTACATGAAGTACAATTCTTTTTTGTTTTTATTTTTGACTAAACTTTTGTGTGAGCTTTGATAGATGAATGGACTTGCGTAACCACTGCCACAATCAGAATGCAAAATAGTTCCATCACTCCAAGAATCCCTTTGTGTTGTCCCTATACAAACTCTCCATCTACTCCCAAACACTAGCATCCACTGATCTGTTCTATACTCCTGTAGGTTTTGTCTTTTTCAGAAAGTCATAGAAATTGAATATACAATATGTAATCTTTGAGTCCAGTTTCTTCCACGATTAAGGTTTAATCATGTTGGTTCATGTGTCAATAATTTATTCTTTTTCTTGCTGAATACTATTCCATTGTATGTATGTACCACAGTTTGTTTATCTAGTAAGCTACTGTAAGATATTTAGGTTGTTTTCAGTTCTGGTGATTGTGAATTTGCTGCTATAAATAATTTTGAACAGATTTTCATGTGGGCATACATTTTCATTTCTCCAAAGCAAATAACAAAGGTAAGTGCTCATTTTACCTTATAAGAATCTGTCAAACTGTTTTCCAGAGTGACTGTTAGCATTTTACAATGTGCAAGGATTCCAATTACTCCGCATCCTTGTCAGCATTCAATATGATCTTTTATTTATTATTTTTTAGCCATTCTAACTATTGTCTCATCTGCACCTCATTCTGGTCTTAATTTGCATTTTCCTCATGGCAAGTGATTTCAAACTTCTTTTCATGTGCTTGTTTGCCATCACATGTTCTTTGAGGAACTACGTATTCAAATCTTTTGCTCATTCTAGGGGGGTTATTTTCTTATTGTTGAATTTCAAGGGATAGGGTTATTCCTGATATTTAGTCTAGCTCTCCTTGTAGGAACTGGAAGAGGAATAGTTGTCATTAGTCATCACATTCTGTCTTGGGCACATACCTGCATCAAGACATTCTAATAATTCCTACAAATGCTTAATAGTGTTAACTGTTATGTTAGTGTTAATTGTGGTTATATGGGGGGAGTTCTCTACTCTCAGTAATAAAATTATCTTTTCACTTCCTATTGTCACCAAAGCATAAAAAAAGTTCTTTATATATTCCATATATAAGCTGCTCATTGGACATATGGTTTGTAAATATTATCTCCCAGTATACAGTTTGTTACTTTTATTTATTTTATTTTATTTTACTATTATTATACTTTAAGTTCTAGGGTACTTTTAAAGAATCCTGGCCAGTTATTTCGTAGACTGATCTTCGTTTCAGGTTTGTCTGATGTTTCTATGATTAAGTTCAGGTTATGCATTTTGGGCCAGAATACCAGAGAAATGACCTTTTATCTTTGGTTGTCTCTGTGCTTCATGTTAGGTGATATATGATGTAGCTATGTCTTATTGTTGTGATGCTTTCATTTTTTACATAGGGGTTTGAGTTATCAGATTATGATATTAGTACATTAAAGTCTATCATTATGAGTGATCTTGTCAGTTTCTTCTTGAAATTCTACCAGTTATTGAGGTAGGAATTTTTAGGCTTTAAAAAATAACATGATAATTAATGTCTTTTGTGTTTATTCCTTAGTCTTGTGTGTTACTTCCTTCTTTGTTGCTATGATGGTTTTTGACTTTAAATTCTCTTTGGTCTGATAGTAATATTGGTAATTGTCCCCACTTACCCGTTCCTTTTTAGTCTTTTAAATGTTTTTTAGCTCAATTTTGGTGTCTTGCCAGTATTTCAGACTTTTATTTTTAAAAGATGCACTTATATTTTATCATAAATATTAACATATTTAGACTCATTGCTACCACTTTATTTTTCAATTTTTTCTAAGTATTCATCTTCCTTTCTTCTCTTTCTTCTTTAGAAAAAAATTCTTTTTTATTTCCTGTGCAGGTTTACAGGATCTGTGTTCCATTTCTCTTTGGGGCAAGGTCTCCCTTAATTGTTTTACGTGAGTAATTAAATATTTTTCTAACAAGGCCTACATTAATTTAGTGTTTTTCTCTTAATCACAAACACACTACGAAGATCTTAGTTAAGTTTAACTTTCCTTTGAACGTCTCACCCAATTCCACGTGCACACATGCATACATTCACATTGCTATTGCTGTTTAGAACAATAGTTTTATTATTGAAAATACTTAATAAACTATTTCATTTAAAAATCAATAGTTAAATACAATTTGAAGCAAACATTTATTAACCTATCTGTTCACTGTTGTTTTTACTTATCTTTTCTTTAGGGCACAATTTTCGTTTATTATATATAACCTTCAATAGTTCCAAATTATTGTTTCTCAGCACACTGAATGGTTAAATATTGATCTCCTCAGGCCTAAAGGTGAACCAGTGATTTTTAGGTGACCAAGCGCTTCCAGCTAGGCATAGCTTTGCTTATTCACTCCCATTATGATTTTCTAAGTATGCCATGATTTTAAAATGTTTGGTAAATGTCACTCCAACAGCCTTTCACTGTGAGTCTGGAGCTTCAACTCTCATCTTTGAATATCCGAACAGCTCTTTATTACCTGGATTTAAAATTTGAGGCTGACAGTTGTTTTTCTTCAGCATTTCAATATTACTTTATTCTATATATTGCTTCTAATGGGACATATCCTGTCAGATTAATCCTCATTCTTTTGTTCATAATCTTCTTGCCCTGAGATAGCTTTTGTGATTATCGCTTTATCCTTAATGCTTTTACATTTCACAATGATGCAATTAGGTGTAAGTTTGTTTTCATTTATCTTGCTAAAACACTTTGAAGTTCAGAAGTAGTGTCTCCTTTCCACTTCGAAAAATTCTCACTCATTTCATCTTTAAATTTTGTGTCTCCATCACTTTAAAAAATCTGAACTCTGATGTTGGAACTCCTCTATTCTCTATTCTCTTAACTGTTTCCTCTATTCTAACTCCTCTATTCTCTATGTCTCTTAACTGTTTTGGTTCCCATTTAAATCACTTTGTGACTCTATGCTGCATTATGGGTGAAGACTTCAGTACTATTATCCACTTAATCTCTTCTCATCTGTCTGCTACTGTGTCCAGGCTAGATTTTATTCTATCTTTTAAGATTTTTTTCTCCCACAATGGCTACATTTTTTATAGCCAAAATTTCTATTTGCCTATTTATTTTTATATTGTGATGATAAGAATTCTAAGGTCATTTCTGTGATCCATGTCCATGTTGGTATATACACTTTTCCCTTTGAATGTAGGTGGGACCTGTAACTTGCTTCTAACCAATTCAGTTCAACAAAAGTGATGGAATATTATTCCCATGATTATGTTTTGCTATACAGCAAAACTGAAGAGAATTTGCAGATGTAGTCAAAATTACTCTATTGACTTTAGAGTCATCTAAAGGGAGATTATCCTGGGTGGGCCTGTCCTAACCAATCAAACCGTTTTAAAGAGGGTCCAGAGGTCATAGATGGGGGCAGTGGGGTTGCTTTTCTCTGGGTCTTGAAGAAACAAGTTGCCATGATTTCCACAGCTACAAGGAAATACATTTTGCCAACAACCATATGTGCTGTGAAGAGGCCCCCAAACCTCCAATGAGACCACACCCCTGGCTGACACTTTGATTACAATGTGGGAGACCCTTAGTAGAGGAGACAGATACACTGCAACTGGCCTCCTGGACCACAGCAACTTTGAGATAATAAATGTATGGTGTGTTTAGTCACTAAGTTTGTGGTAATCTGTTACCCATAAAACTAATATATATTTGTATCAATTTTTGTTTTATGGTTTGCTGGTTTAATTTCAGTATTTCTTGTTCTTTTCTTGACTATTATTTTTATCTCTTTAGTTATTTTATAATTAATTAAACTTTATGCCTCTTTTCTATTGTTTTTATTTCATATTATCTGCATTGGATTTTGAATTAATTTTGTCAGCTGTCTAAGAAGTACATTTTTTTTCATGTAGTTTTGGGGTTCAGGCTTATTTAAACAGGAAATGTTCTCCCCTTTATCCCTTCCCACCACCTTCTTTATCTAAATCTCTGTTCCCACATTACCTGTTGCTTTGAACTGCCTCCCAGAGGACTGCTGTTTCAGAAAGAGACTTTGTATCAGCTGCACCATGGTGATTAGTCCTGAAGCCAGCTGGTTTATTTCTTTAGGTCCTGTCATGGAGATATTTCTGTCTTGTCCTCCCACCTCCTTAGGTAACATTCATAGAATAACTAACCCAGGAAGCAGACATTTTTTCAGATTTCTTTTAAAATAGGGAGCTTCATCATACCAGCCGCTGGTTTCAATCAGTTAGCCTGGTCTCCCTGGTAACATAAGACATTTTGCTATTTGTTGTTCCTTAGACTCTTCCAGCCCCAAGTCTATTTCTGAATCAGAAGCTCATCTGGTTTGCAGCTTCAGCTCTGCTCACTCCTCTAGTCCATTTTGGGATCTCAGGTGTATTTACCTTAATTTGAAGCCTAGTTGTGTTTTTTTCTCTTTTAATTGGAAATATTTATTATCATTATCCATTTATGTAGGGAATGACAGAATGTAAACTTATAATTCTTATTTACTTTACTGAAAACTAGAAAAAGGCTCATAACCATATTATTTTATTAGATATGGAACTATATTTAATGCTGAATGCAATATTCACACCAGTATTCATGTATTAACATGTACTTATCTCATCTTTTTGGATACTTATCACATGTTTGCTCATTTTCTGAGTATTATCTCTTAGTCGTGGGTCCCTGACATCAATTTTATACCCTGATTTCTCTCAATGGCCACAGTTGGCTGGATTAACGGTTGGTATCTAGGTAACCTGGGTAAATCAAAGGTTTTTCCTGAGAATTTGAAATTGAGAGAAAAAGAGGAAAATAGAGAGTACGCAGTTGCCTTTCCTGTGGCTTACCTATGTTAAGCTAATCAGGCCAAGTTTACCTTCAATGAAAGAAAAGAAGAAGGTAGTTTTTTTTTCCCCAGAAAACAGGAGAGATAACCTGAGTAGAAACAAAGGTTAGAGATGGATAGAGGGCTTTATAATTCCTTAATAATCTTTCCTATATGTGAATTTTAAGAGATACGTACAGATCCTTTACAATAAAGTTATCTAGTTGGTGTTACTTTATTGAATTTCTATTTCTTGCAAGTAAAATGAGTCCCAACTAACTGCGAGGGGTCTGCCTGTCATTTACTTGGCTAAGCTGGACCTATGCTTTCCAGAACACCCTTCCCTTAATACTCTGGGCTAGAGTTGGCTGAAAGTGGTACTTGCATGAGATTTGTATAGAAGAAGGAAACCAGCATCCATTGCTCTCCGAAGGTTGTGATGACACTCTTGTGATGAGATCTGAGGCTGTGGTGGCAGACTGAGTGATAAACTGATGGGTTACAGCTTGTTCTTTAAAAATCTCCTCTTCTCCACATCCAGCAATCTTGCCAGCTGCTGATCTTGCTGACCAATAAAGGCCTCATGTCCATCACCAGGTACTTGGAGGCAGACCCCTAGACTTCTTTCAGAGGCTTCTCCACCACCTCCCATTACTCAGTTCCATGTATATGTATGAACATGAAATCAGTGGTTTCTCAGACTGACTGATTTCTGACTCCTCTGACTTTCCAGTTTTTCCTTTCAGACATTCATTAAGGAAGATCTAGTTCCTACAGCAAATCTCTCATCCCATAGTTCATAATCATTTTGCTTCCCTGACTGAACCCACATTAGTGATACACTGATGTAACTTGTCATGTTAAAGCATTCCTCAGGAGTATGATTTCCAATCAATTTCCTCAATATGCTTCTCTACTGAAAGATTAGCTCCCATGTCTTCTAAATTGCTCCATTGCAAAGTTTTCTGTACCAATAAAGATTATTTTCTTCACAAATATTATTAAATTATTATATACAACATAACCTTTGAAATTTAAATCTATGGATTTTTTGCATACTGTTTATTGAGCAACTACTACATACTAAGCAAAACTCTCAAACTGGGGATGTAATAGTAAATAAGATTAAAATGCCTCTGATTTTTGCATTCCAGTTGGAGGGGGGAATACAAACAAGCAAAAAGAAAACAAATACATAAGATAATTTCAAATAGTGCGTATATTATGAAGGAAATGGGCAAGGAGATCTGAGAGAGAATAACTAGCAGTGATAGCTTCTTTAGACCAAGAGGTCAAAGAAGCACTCTTAGAAGTTGTCATTCGAACAGAAACAAGTGGCATGGAGGACCACCTCCATGTCATAGAGATCTTGGGAGAAAACATTCCAGGAAGAGGGAAACAGTTAAGTGCAAAGGCCTAAGAGGAGAAAGAACTTAGCAAGTTCTAAAGAAGGGAGAAGAGTGGCAGAAGATGAGGTCTGAGAGGTAGAAGGTATGAGTTAAATAATATGGGCCTTGTAGGCTACAGAAAAGAGTTTGAACTTTTTTCTAAGTACAATGAAATACCAGTGCTGAATTTAGCTTTGTTATGTTTTCTGTTTTAAACTTCCCTCTGATGACTGGGTGAGGATGGATGGTAAGGAAATAAGAGTGGAAACGAAGACTAGCATAACGAGCATGGAGAAGAGGCAGGACTCAGAGCTGGAATTATGTAGCACCTTTTTTTTCTCATGTCCCTTCATTATTTATTTCAGGAAGGGAAGTTTTTCCCTCACATTCATTGAAAATGTGAACCATTCTGTCTTTTCTGATTAATTTAGATAAATTGTATTCACTTAGAATTATTTCCAAAGTTAGAATGTGCATTCACATAGAATAATCGACACTTAGTTTTCATTCAAAGCTCAAGCCTGTTGCAGGTGCAAAGCCTACATCTGGGCAGGGTTTGTGGTTGGCTTCTTTCCACCTCCTACTCTGTGGTTTCTGTTTCCTGGTAAGGGAGATGGAGGAACAAATGAAAGCTAAGGGGACCTGGGGCAGGAAGGCTCTGACTTGCCTGGTACCTCAATTCCCTCTATGCCTATCTGATATTTAGAACTCATGCTTTCCTTTCTGGAGTACTTTTTTGATTAATCAGCAACCCCACCTACGCCCCCAGTCACCTGCAATCTTACTGATGAGGGATGCTCTCTCTGCTTTTTCATTAACTACTTCTAGAGTCCTTTTGGATGGTCCTATGGGGCATGATATATATGAACCTTACATCAACTCTTAGAGTATATGGACAAAATCTGATAAATGAGGAACATTTAGGCATCATTACACTGAAAAATTCTAGGAGAACATTCATAGGGATGTAGTCACCTCTTTTTTTACTACTTCTTTCAGAGCAGATAGCTCCTTATATATTCACTTTTGAATTTTCCAGGAAGGAGTCAGATACCAGTTTATTGTATTTCCCATGCTGCAGGGGCTCCTTGCTCCTCACTGACACAAACCAGTCTTCCCAGACGTATGTCTCATGCCGTCAAATAACCCACCTACTATAGCCCCTTCTGCAGTCTAACACAACACATGAGTCATTCCTCACTTGTTCCATGAAACATAGCAGAGTGGTTTAAAAATATAATTAGGGACACAGACAGCTCGGGATCAAATACGAGTTCAACCTGTTAGCTGTGTGACTTTCAGTAAAGTATTGAAGTTGCTTGCACCCCAATTTCTTTGACTGAAAAATAGTGATAATAATGAGAATACCATATAGAGTTGTGTGAGGTTTAAAAGAGTCATTATTTGCATAGATTAGTGTCTGGCTCATTGTAAGCACTCAATAGCTGTTGCCTGTTACTCCCTGAAGCTTTTTATTCCTAGAACACTGCCTCTCTTTCAGCCTGTCCAACACTGCTGTGCCCTTAGTTCCTGATGATTTGAATACCTTGGCATCTCTCTTCTTTAGTAACCTCTTCTTCAAGGGAATTGTGTACCACGTTACCTCAGAAATTCTCTCACTTTTTCCCTTGTCTCATCATTATAACAGTTGTAAAACTTCCATCATCTCACTTTTAAATGATCTAATTCTCTGTCTGCAACCTTCTGTTTTCCCTCTGGTATCTCAACTTCAATAATCCCTCAACCCGGCCAGAACCCATAATCCATTGATCTTACCATATTTGCACTATCTCTCAGCCCCGTCATGTTCTCAAGTTACCTTTTACATATTCTAAATTTCATAATGGAACAGTAGACTCAATACTTTACCCATAATCCTTACCTTTCACGGTCTTCTTGCTTTATTTGTACACAATTGGCAATAGCTCAGTCATGGCCTAATCCACTCCTTCCTTGGTCAGCTCCTGCAGGTGTGGACCTTGTTGCACATAGACGAAGACATCCTACCATGTTAACTTGTCTCACATCAAATTCATGAAAACTAGTCTCAAATGGGGTCCAATTGGTTTCCATCAAATTCTATAACCTTCCCCCAATTATTTGCTTTTCTATCCACTGGAGGAAATTTTCATACCTTCTCAACCACCCTCAAACTTCTTCCTCTGCCTGTGTCTCAACTGATGATTTAATAGGAAAAGGGAAGTAATTAGAAGAGATTGGACACAAGCTTTCTTGACTGTGTTTACCCAATTAGCAGCATGTGCACATACATATACTTTCTTTTCTCCTCTTGCTGAAGATGTACTAAACATGATGCTACATAGGAAAAAGCCCCACTGCCCCCACTCCTCCCTGCCCATGTGCACCTGTCCCATTTCCTTTCATTGACTCAGTTATCTTCTCTCACTCATCAGGTTTTCCTATCTACTGAATCATGCTCATTAGCATCAGATACACTCATATATCTCAATCAATTAAAAAAATTCTCAGCTGGGCGCAGTGGCTCATGCCTGTAATTTCAGCAGTTTGGGAGGCCAAGGCAGATGGATCACTTGAGGTCAGGAGTTCATGACCAGCCTGGTCAACATGGTGAAACCGCATCTCTACTAAAAATACAAAAATTAGCCAGGCTTGGTGGCATGTGCCTGTAGTCCCAGGTACTTGGGAGGCTGAGGCAGGAGAATTGCTTGAACATGGGAGACGGAGGTTACAGTGAGCTGAGATTGCACCACTGCACTCCAGCCTGGGTGACAGAGCAAGACTCCGTCTAAAAACAAACAAACAAACACAAAAACCAAAACCAACCAAACAAAAAAGAATTCTCCGACTTCTTCTGACCTTCAGATTTCCTCCTTTTAATGCCCTCTTTTTAGCAGAACTCAGAGTTTTATAACTGCTGATTCCAGTTATTGCTGGTCAGTCTCTCGATTCACTGAAGCTGATTACTGCTTCACCCTTAATGTCACTTAGACTCATGATTTAAAATTCCACCTACCTATTGGCAACTCCCAAGATTAAAGTTTTAGCATGTCTACTAGATATTGAACAGAGGTATAATACAATTAGCATATTCCCAGTCACTGTACTTCACCTTCCCAACTCCCACTACTATTCTCTTCAGTCTTTCCCAATTCACTAATACCATCCTTCCCCTTACTCAGGCCAAAAATCCTTAGGCTCATGCTTGACTTCCTTCTTTCTCACATACTGTGTATCTAATTAGTGAAACCTATTAGGCCTACCCAGTAGATATATCCTGAATCCAAATGCATTTAGCCACCTCCATTGTTTTTATCCTGGCCCATGCCACCACTATCTCTGACCTGGAATTTTGCAATAGCTTCCTATTGCAACCCTGACTGCTTCTCCCCAGAAATATTGCTGTCAATTCAGAACACAGCAGTTGAAGTCATCCTCATAAACCCCTATGGCATGAAGACTAATTTGAGGGGAATTCTTTTTAACAAAATAGAACTAAAATCTTTAACATAGAAGGTGGAGGTAAGTGGCAGGAATTAAAGCATTCTGTTTATTCTATTAGATAATAACTAATTAAATCCATGCATTGCATTTGGAGAATTATGGGAGGAGGGGTTTTCTATGCCATGAAGCAATGTTCCATGAAGCTAATTCTCTGGTATAAATTTTCAATAAACCTGATGAAAGTGCTATATGCTAATTAGCCTTAAAATGGAAAGAACATTTTTAAACTTAATTAACACTATGTTATTTTTTGTGGCCTGTTGACAGAGACCAAGTTGTGTGGGAAACTTCCTTAAGAAAGGTATGCTTACTATATATGTTAACTGTGGACTCTCACATTGTGAATCCATATTTTCCACTAGAGAGGTCTATTGGAAATAGAATTTTCCTCTAATGAGAACATATTGTTAGTGAAGAAATAAGTTAAATTTAGATTGGCTAGGCTCAGCGGAAACAAAGTAGGCATTCTTCTCCTATAAGTACGTGAAGAATCCTTTCATAAAGTTGTAATTGCTAGTCTTCTTAGTCATATGGTAAGTACTTAATGATATCCATTTTGGCAATGTTGGACATATAAATGTTGCATTATATATATGAAAGCAAGCTGGAAAATATTTAATTAGCGATGGTATTATTACCTATAGAGAGGAATGTTTCCATCCTATCACTGATGGGACACTTGGAATCATCTGTTTCCTGAACCTCATTTTCATGTTCAGTAGCTCAAATATTCTGGTAATCCCATGCCCACTTTGTGAACTTGAGCTTCGGAAAGGAGGCAGATAGGATATGAAACAAATGTAGGCACCAGCCACACTACTCAAGAGAAAAGATTCCAGTGAATCCTCCCTCTTCTGAGTCTCCCTAGTTTTTCTGTCCCTTCTCTGATGCCCAGCTTTCTTGGTAGCTTAGGTAAAAATTTGCATATGAAACATCCTTAAACAGAAAGGTTAAGAGTCTTGACTTTCCCCAACTGTAATATAGAGCATCCTCATATTTACAGTAAAATTCTTCAGTTCATTTAATTACTTGCATCATTCATGTGGGGCTTTTGTTTGGTAGTTTATTCCTTAGATCTTTCAGTATGCAATGCTTATACAGAACTTTCATTTCAGAATGTAAATATAAGGTAATTAGACTGTGCCCATAAGTCATATGCCTACAGGAAACTTTTTCTTCAATAGTGTACCTTAAATGGCAGTCCCCATTAGTGAAATGCTCCTCATCCATAATCCCCTATTCCGAAAGAGGCTTGTTTTACTTTGTTTTCAATTTTCAGTTATTAAAAATACTATAATAATACAAAATTTCCCCTCAAAACTTACAGTTTTGTTTAAATGCTTGATCTTGCTAAGTTTTGACAGGTTGCAAATTGTTTAATGCAGGTGCTTCAATTCCTTATTAGTTGGATTGACGTAAGAGCAGAAGCCAGATTGTCTTCTCTTTGCTGACATGGTCACATAGATGATAGGGCCTAGTTGTGCACTCATCTGTTAAACTCCATTAATAATATAATAGTTGACAGTTTTACAAGCTGACCAACTCAGTGTTTTATTTCATTGCTACTATACTAACTATACAAAGGAATGCATCGAATAAAAGTAATGACACTTTGAAAGGCAACCACTATTTCAAAAATAGTCGTTGGAATATATACAGACTCTGTGGAAGAGTTGAGAGATTATGCCCCTATGCTGATATTTATTCACATCATTTTTTTACTGCATATGTCGTAATTGTCAGCTTGAATCACTAAGAAATGCAGAAGTTAGGAAATGGTATTCTTGAAAATTTCCTCTGGACAATTTTTAATGAACAGGCATATAAATATTTTGTTATCTTGAGGAAGAAGAGAAAATGTCCAATTTACATAATCTCAATTTCTTTCTTATCTACTCCACTGAAATATCTTAATGTTTTTGCATGATTTGCTACATAGATTAAAGTAAAATCACTAGGAGAAGCAAAGTATATATTGTAATAGAATGAACAAATATAGCTGTGAACACTGGGCAAGGACTCTTGGCAGCTCTTCCCTGAAAGCTGTGGAGGACCTGCTGTGCGGAGCCTTAAGGCATTCTGACAGTGAAAAAGCACACTGATAAATAATGTTTTAAAACATTTAATTAATAACTAAGGCCACAGTATGTATCCCTTCTAACTCAGACAAGAGAGGTTTTTTTTTTTCTTCTTCTTTACTCTGCAGTATTAGCTATTTTCCCAAGAGGTAATATGCAAAAGATAGGAGGAAATACCAATGTGTTTTTAATTAGTGTTTTTGACTATAAAACTTTATAAGCATTCCAAAATGAATAATGGGGAGATAAAATGGCAACTCAACAACAACAACAACAACAACAACATGATACCATTGCCTGGAAATACAATAGAGTGTTTAAAAGCGCAGGCTCTAGAGTTATACAGATTTGGAGTGGAAGCCTAACTTTGCCAGTGTAACCTCCCTGCATTTTCTCTGTAAAATAGGGATAATAATAGGACCTATGCCCAGTGCTCTTAGGGCTAACATAGATAATATATGTAAAATACTTAGTGCTTGGCACATAACACTCCATATATCTCAGCTATTCATAATGTTGAGCATTAATGCAAATATTATTTCAGGCTATAAGTCGTTCGATGGTCTTTGGTGCAGAAAACCCACAGACCCTTTTGGGTCTGGTATCCATAGAAGATCACACACAGGACTCCCAATCTCCATATTCCTTCATGGTTTCCTCATGGATCCCTTTGAACTTGTTTTTTTTTTTTTAAAAAAAAAAAAAAAAAATAAATGTGAGATGCCTTATGAATTCCTCCCCAAGCCACAAAACCAAATGTTCTCAAGTCCTGCTCATACTACAAACATGCCTGCGAATTCCACACTGGGGTTGTCCTTCTTATTTATCTTTCAGATGATGATTTATTTTCACCTATTCCCTTGTTCTTTCCAGGACAGGTTAATGTGGACTTGTAAATCCACATTAAATGTAAAACCTTCCTCAAAGAAGCCTTTTCTGACCACCACAGTCTAAGCTTGATGTCCCTCCCATGTACTCCCAAAGCATCCTGTTTCTTCTGTCTCAGCTCCATGCCCTGTAACAATTACTCTGTTTTCTTGTTTTGCTTTCCCTTCCAGTTTATAAGCTCTACCAGGACAGGCAGCATGTGTGCCCACTGCCCAGCACAATGCGTGGTATATTGTAAGTGCTTAATAATTTGTATGTGGTTGTTGTTCATGATTGAGAGGGTGAGCTACCTATGCAAGTAGCTATATTCCAATGCCTGTGTCCTTAAGGATATATATGCTCCTCTGATAGAAATGCAGGTTTAGGGGATATGAAGTGAAAATTCAGTAATAGTAAAATAAATAAATTGATGGGATACGGATAATCCCCTTTTATTTTTCACACTATTGTCCCCTTTTAATTTTCACAAAGACTAAATTTTGCCATTTGTTTAGGAAACAAAAGAATGTATGAAAATATGAGCCTTGTTCACACACCCTCTTTGACTTATTCATTTATTTAATTATGTTGTGCACTTGGAAAATGACTAAGTTATCTATTTCACATAAGGTAATATAGTTACAAAAGGATTAGAATGTTCAGATAGTAAAATAACCAGAAGTAAATCTGTACATGGTTTTGTATTTTACAGAGCACTTTCATACTATTGTTTCATAATAATTAGTCTTAATATGCACTCAATCTCATTTTCCCTTCAGATTGCCTATTGTCAGCCCAATGAATTTGGAAAATGACTTCCAGATCCAGAAATTTACCTAACCTTCCCTTACAACCTTGACTCTAATTCTTTTGTTTCCAACCAAAAAACAGCTCAAAGCTCTGTATTATTTTGTGCCCATTTGACTCTAGCTACTTTCCATCCAGTGGCAACAAGTTTTTTTGTTTGTTTGTTTTGTTTTTTTTTTTTCTAAATGTAAGTTTCAGTCACATAGCTGAACATACCCTCACATCTTTTCTATCTTACTAATTATCAGTCTTCAAATGATTTTCCCCTTCTTTAATCCTCTACTAATTTGGCAAGAACGGCCTGGTACCATCTAGGTTTTTCACCCTATTTCAATATACTTGCATTGTGATTGGAAGGCTAATTTGTTCAGGACTTGTACAATGATGAGCTTTTCTCAAAACAGAAGCAGCAAGCTGCTTCACACCAACGTATACTTGGCCCCTCTCCTGTCAATCCATATGTAGCAGATGCAGATAGAATCTGTTGGTTGGCACAAGAAGCTCTGTTGCACATGGCTCCTATTTTTAAGCCTCTGTTGGTATCCATGTGCGGAGAACACGGCTTGTTACTGATGGACTCTGAATCACTCCACAAGGAACCAAATTCAGAAATTCATGCAAGCAACCTAAAAATGAAGAACTGCTTAGTGTGTACATGTGTGTGCCTGTGTGTGTGAATATATATTGACCAGGAAAACATGAATAATTCAGCCCCCTCATACCTAGCCACTAAGATCACAGCACTCTAAATAGAATTGCAATGATTCTATATAAATCATATCAGTCTTGAAAGGTCCAATGATTTTATTGACAGATTTTCTCTCACTCCCCACCTTTTTGAACAGTACTATTACAGATACACAGATATATGAATTAATGGCTCTTTGATTTTAAATAATTGATGCAAAAGGCCATAAGGGTGGCTTGCTGTAATATGTCATTTTATGGAGAATAAAGGCCCAAAAGATAATTTCAAAAACATGTTATGTCCTGTTATTAATGATAAAAGTGCATTAATTGATTTGACTGTCATCAAGACAAGAGATAAGTTTGATATGAGATTTTCAAATTGGTTCCTAGACAGTGAGAATCAAGTGATTACTTGATTTTTTGTTAGGGGTTCTAGTAATTCCTTACTATAAATTATTTTTTATCATATGAAGTGTCTTTCAACATACACTAAAATTCTAACAAGAATTTCTGGTAGAGAAAAGGACTGTTATTCAAAAAATATTTCTTTTGCTTAATGTTTTTCTTCCTATACCTGAGCTGACACTTTGTTCTTTTATCTTTATCTCATTCTTATCTGTTATGATATACACACACCTTGTATTTCCACCTCCTACTATCCTATAATAGCTGAATATATTAAGGAAGACCTAAGGTAATTCAGGCCAGTGAGGGATATGATGAAATAGAATGATTCTTTTGGAATAAGGGGCTCAAGAAAGGTTAGAGAGAGGCTAATACAATACAATAAAGCTTTTTTTTCTTTTTTAAATCATATAGATACACCACATCCACAAAAGGTGTATTTTAGCGTCCCCAAAATCTGCTGTAAGTATAATCTCAGACACTATCTTGTCTCAGACTTTGATTTACAGTTTATAACTTAGTTTTGGAAAATACTGCCCTGTACCCCTATATTGTGGGTATCTGTCAACAACCAATCGCATCCCAGACCAATGACACCCAGATAGAATTATCCTCTGGGTAAAAATTGTTTATTATATATACAAAATGGAATAAAATATCAAATATCAACATGTATGTACAAAATAATGGACAGTATTAGTTTTGTGAAACATTTGTTTTGGTTATAGTTTGTGTGTGTGTGTGTGTGTGTGTGTGACTGGATTATGATTCAGTTGCTCAGCCTTTTATCCTTTCGAAATAGTTTGAAAGGAACTGCATTGGCTTATTGTATCTGTAAAGTCAACATGGCTAGTTGACCCATCTAATTACTTAAGGACTGGCTAGTAACAATCAGCTTAACCTCCTCACCCACTATGTGTACCCACAACCTTGCTACTTCTCTGACCTCCCAGTACCCCAAACACCCTAAGCTTCACCAACTGTAGACAAATGACTAGTTAAGTAGGGTCTTTTGAGATCACCTCCACTACACAAGGAATTGGTAAGAAGAATAGTCCTGCTTTAGCACATCTGAGGGAGAGACAGATGTTGATGGCATGCTCTTTTCTCAGGCCATGCATAGATCACCTGTTGAAGGTCATCTATGATCAGCCCTATCTTCCCCTAAATCTACCCTCTGCCCCTTTCATAGGCAGTTAAGGATAAAAGTTGAGGTACAACCACTGACATTCTACCTCATGAATACAACAGAGTTTGCCAGAGTGTTTGGCTTGTGAGCATGGTGAAAACCTTGCTCTGGTGCCACTCTGAGAAGGGGATACTTTTGATCGACCTCAAGTACTCGTACCAACCAAATTAATTATTATTACTTCCTTTCATGATCCTTGGCTGTGTGACTCACCTTTGCTCTGATCTTTTGCTTCTAGTTATCTCAGATCCTGTCATTAAACACCTTGTTTGGTTCTGTTTATCTGAACTGACCCTCAGTCCTGTCTTCAGGACAGAACTTTATATTTAAATTCAGTCTCTGTGTGCTTTTCACCTTAACACTGCATTCCCCAGGTCAGTTGAATCAGCCTTATACAGCGTTCTGGAAGGGAAAAGGGGATTAGAAAGATGTATCTTTCTTGCTGTTAGCTTGCATCCTAACTCACTTAGCCTCTGCCCCTCACTACCTGTCCACTGATGGAACAAGTTTTAGAAGGAAAGAGAAACTGACTGTGAAACAAGAATGGAAGACAGAATCAAACTAACTTATGACTGTGCAATCTTTGCTTACCTAAGTTGCAATATATATTCTCTTCTCTGTTCTATTACCTCCTTTCACTTTTCTCTCAGGACAATTTCAAATTAAGGCCATCCTAGATCAGGTTTTCTAGAAGCAGATCTTGAACCAAGGATTGGAGTGCAGATGATTTTATTAAGGACATGTTCTCCAGAAGCACCATGAAGGGAATAGGCAGCAGAATAGAGAGGGGAAAAGGCCCAGCCTGGCTTTGGTGGTTTTTTTAAAATCCAACTTAAAGTATAAGCCATACTTCAGAATTTCAGAATTTGTTCCCTACTCAGCAAAGGGGCAGGTTGTTTACGCTCTTACGCCAACTGGTCCATTAGGAAGTCCTTGGGGAGAGAAGGGCCCGGAAGCAGTAGCGCTGACCTCTAGGTACGTCTGGTTTTCCTCAATACCAAAGGCCAGTCTTCAGAAGCAAAGCAGGCAGGTGTTGGGGGAGGCCCACACAGAACTTGTAAAAGGGACCTTAAAAGATCTGGAAAGCCACCATGGGTGTCCAGTGCCTGTTTCTCTAGTCTGAAAAGTGGAAGCCATTTTCTAAAATCATGAAAGAGTAATTTCTACTGGGACTCTGTTTCCAATCCAAAAGAATCATATTTTCCAATTGCTGGTGTCAGGATTAGACAAAATGTTGTTTCCTAGACCCCGATCAATTCAGCCACAGTGGCAGAAAGTGACCTAAACTTGCTTAATACTACTGAGTCCTTACTATGGTTTAGGTACAATTTTAAGGCTAGAATATATATTATCTCTTTTAATCCCGCTTAATTCACTCATCAATCCAGTATGATACGCATTAGTATGTGGTTGAGCTGGGAAGTCTGACTTCAGAGCCTGCACATCTCTGCCAAAAGAGAAAAAAAGATAGCATGGATTCTGCAAAATTAGAAAGAAGAAACTTATGGCTCTCGGGCCTAAACTCAGTGGAATAAGAACCCTAAGCCTGTCACTAAGCTGGATTCTAAGATGTGTCATGCATGACCGCATGCATAGGGTTTATGAATTGGAGCTATCATAATCAGAGTGTCATCTCCAGTGTTCTGGGATGCTTTTCCCTCCTAAGGGAAGATCTTGTTTTCTGACTAGTCTTCAGTACCGAGATAGCGATCTTCAGAGGTCCCAAGCCTTGTAAAGGTTATGGTGCATCTTCAATGTCAGATTTGAATTAAAAACAATACCAAACTACAAATCAATATAATGAAGCCTAACAATTGTTAGAATTTACTCAAAATGATTACTTCTTTCCTTATTTAAAATATATCAAAATCTTTCAGAAATTTATTTTTTCTCCCGTTTTGGCGGGGCAGGGAGAGGTCTTCCGGATTTCTGGTGTCTTGTGTACTAGCAGAGTCTTGACTGTTGAATAATCATCTCAACCACCTTCCTTTCTCTTGTCCTCACCCTCACCCTTCAGTATACTGTAGTCCTTCCTAATTCGCCATTCCACAGTCTCAGTTGATTGCTGTCAACTGCATCCTGAAAATAGGTGAGTGCAGTATATTAAGATATGGAGAGAGAGAGGGGCTACATGCACACAACTTTCATTACAGTATATTGTTATCAGTATAATTATTCTATTTTATTATGTTTTTGTTTTTAATCTCTTCTGTGCCTAATTTATAAATTAAACTTTATCATATGTATGTACATATGTATATATAGGAAAATATATAGTATGTATAGGGTTAGGTACCATCTGAGGTTTCAAGCATCCACTGAGGGACTTGGAAAGTATCCCCTATGGCTAAGTGGAAACCGCCATAAACACACTCTCTCTCTCTTGCACGTGTGTGTGTGCGCACACACACACAATGTCACCCCAGAAGTTAGTCACCTTTTTCACCATGTGGTTCATAGCATTTATTAATCTCACATATCACCCATAAAAATAATATTTTCTCTTAGGAATAAGGGAATCTATTTTCTAGAAATGAGATTTAAAAGCACATAGGGTTTTCTTTCACCCAGTTGCCTTTCTTTACAAATAGGAAGAGGCATGCTTTTTTCCTCCTTACTGTGTGATGGTTCTGTCGGTTGTATGATACTCTTTGGTATTGCTACAATTTCTACTACAAACTGAATTTTCCTCCTGTTACTGCTGGTTTATATTGTTCTCCCCTGCAGAGTTTCTTACCTGGTTTACTTCCATCAGCAGCAGTTTGTGAGTCTTGGATGCTTTGCTGTTTGTATTAAACTGTGAGTTTGTATCAAAGAAGCTGTGAATTCATTACCAGAAGGCTGTGATTGTTTCCTGAAATTTGGTCTTAGTTACCTGACTTGTTCTTCATTATTAGTTACTTTTCATTTATAATTGTATCATATTAACTGTTTTCTTAAGCTGCTGTCTTAAGTGTTGCTTTAGAACATAATGGAATATAATACTTTAACAAAAAATGTGTGCATGTAATCATCTTTCCATTAAATTTGTTTCCAAAATATCTTTCAAATGTGTAGTATACATTCTCTCCAGCTTTTCATTTTACGTATGCTTGTTTTGAAGTTAATGAATTCCTCGAGTTTTAGATAACTATTGACAAAATTTTTATATCAGTTGTCTTTATTAACATATCAAATTAATTCTGAATCAATGCTGTCTAGTAATACTAGAATGGAAAATGAGGTTGCATTATATTTTCTCTGAGAATTCTCTTCTAGAACTGCCTTTCCAACATCAGGAGCAAATCTATTAAAGTCACACCATCTCTGTCTTTTAAGCCTTAGTTTCCCCAAGTGCTCAGTGAGAAATAATATAAAAGGCTCCCTTGTGCTGTGTAGACTAATGACAAAAAATTATTGGATTAATGTTTGGAAAGTGTTTCAGAATTCTCTCAAGAAAGCTGTTATGTAAGTAGCAAGTACTATTATTATTTTGCTTTTTCAACTTCCTTATTTTTCATCTCTCAAAGTCATTTGGGTCATTTACTATGGAATTTTCTGATTCCTTGACAATTTCTAATGGCTCTTTGGAGAGTCTTTTGAGGGCTTTTTAATCCCCCTGTTGATGATCTATCTGCTTATGGAGTTCATGCTTTTTTCACAACACATTAATATTCAGGTTTAAAAAAATAGTTGTAGCTATTTTGTACCTAGATGAAATTGCTTATCTTTTGGAGGAGAAATTTATGATCTTGCTTTTCAAATGGGATTTGTTATTTTTTGTAGACTTCCTTTGTGGGATGGTGAAAATGGAGCTAGGAATGCCAGTTATGAATGATACGCTTTGGAGAAAATGTAATTGAGCATGGCCCTTAAGTCATCCTATGAAAGCACCCAAATGCTTTATACCTGTAGTAAGGCCATCTTTTTGCTCTCCAGATTAGAGTGAAAAGTTAGCAATGCTACTTTTTGATTATAGAGCATTTGCTATATTCCCATACATCTATTGTCAAAATTTGTATTTCTCACAATCCCCAAAATTGAGGAATAGAAAGTGACAACATATTTTCTGACTTCCTGCTTATTTCTTCTAAGTTCCTGTGAATAGGAGATGGGACGACAGGCTAGTTTTTTTTTTTTTCCATAATATTATATTATTATGAAAATTCTAGAGTGGGAGAGAAGGATAAAACTGGTCATTAGGAGTATATTGCTAGTTAGTGGCAAAATTACATCTGTACAACGACTTAGGGTTTTATTCAGGATTTATTTTCATATGGAACTCCACTAAATATGGTCCCAAGTAAGTCTGACAGTTTAACATTTTGCCTTTAGAAGTCTGGAATATAGAAAGGGAAAATACTCAAGCTCAAGCTTTCTCATCTTGGTAGTTTCCCTAAATTTTTTTTTTTTTATCTGACTGGACAATATTAAGTGCTTTGGTTTTTGAAAAAGTGAGAAGTACTAACTCTTTATTCTCATAATTAGCAATTACAAGGAAATAATTACACATTATTCTGCATTTACTCTTCTGTATTTTACTAAGTATATTTTAAGGTAAACAAATGCTCCAGTTGATGAGCACTAATGGAGTGTTCTTGCCACAAAGTAAGTTGATTCTGTATTTAATCAAGCCATCAGAGCTAACTTTCGTTTACAGGAAAATAGAAAATAAAATATAAACTTAAATAGCATTACAAAAAGTATAGACAAATCAAAAAATGAGCCATTCTCCAGAATAGATAAACCAATTTTTGCTGTAAAGCAATGATGTGGGGAAAACAGGTATCAGGAATAAGCGCTTGCTTTATTTTAAACAACGAAATATAATAGGTAGATCTTGTTTGAATTTTGATTCAAGTAAACCAACAGTGAAAAGGACATTTTTATAATACATCCAGGGAAATGTGATTATGGAGTGTTCCTTGGGCGATGACAGTGAGTTATCATTAATGTTTTAGGTGTAACAATGGCATCATAATTGCCTAGGAAAATGACATATTCTTAAAATAATACACTGAAATATATAAGAGTTAAATGAAAGGAGGTGTGGGATTTAAAATAGATCAGCAAAAGTAAAAAAAAATAGCCAAATCAAATGGAAGAAAATCTTGATGGTTGTATGGAGAATCATTGCATTTTCTTCTTTTGTATATTCAGGATAAAATAATTTTTAAGTGGGGAAAAGGGCATGTGCTTGAGAAGGCATTTCAGATTTCTTTTTTCTTTTCTTTTCTTTCTTTTTTTTTTTTTTTTTTTTTTTTTTTTTTTTTTTTTTTTTTTGAGACGGAGTCTCGCTCTGTTGCCCAGGCTGGAGTGCGGTGGTGCCATCTCGGCTCACTGCAAGCTCTGCCTCCTGGGTTCACGCCATTCTCCTGGCTCAGCCTCCGGACTGGCTGCAAGTACAGGCACCCACCACCACGCCCGGCTAATTTTTGTATTTTTAGTAGAGACGGGGTTTCACCGTAATAGCCAGGATGGTCTCGATCTCCTGACCTCGTGATCCACCCATCTCAGCCTCCCAAAGTGCTGGGATTACAGGCGTGAGCCACTGTGCCCGGCCAGATTTCTTTCTTTTTTTTTTTTTTTTTAACTTGTGTAACAACAATGTTGTTGAATTCTTATTCACTGCCACTACTAATTATCTTCATGAAAAACTAATGAGTTGGATTATCTTCTTTTCCACTTGGGAACACCTGAAATGCATGATAGGTCTCTAATTACTCTATTTATTATCTATCTATCTAGCTAACTATCTATCTCTTATCTATCTATCATCTGTCTTAGCAGTTACATTAAAACTTTTAACAAATTTAAAGCAGCGCGCACTCAGTAGACGAAGTAAGAAACTGACAAACACTCCTTTTCTTGACACTCTCACAGGTTTGTTCTTCTGTCTCTTCTCTCATAGCTTTGAGTCTTCATCATGTATTTTGGGAGAGGCCAGACATTCTCATCCTTGTGTACTTTGGTACATATTAGTCGCTTTGACAAAAATGCAGTCTCATTTCTCAATAATGAAAGACTTCTGTAATCATATTTAAAGCTTCAGTGCAAATACTCGATCATCTATGAAACTTGATTCCTTCCGTCTATTTTCTCAGTCTCCAGTGCTCCTTAGAACAGTTGCTTTTTCTATTTTTCTGTATGTTCATCTTTCTGCTGAATGACGAGATGCCCGAGGACAGGGCAGGTGCCCCATGTCTTCATAGTTGTATCTTCACTTAGCACAGAGCCTCATATATATTAGAAACTCTGTAGATATTTATTGAATGAGTGGGTTAAGGGGAGTCTGTTAGTCTAATTGCATGTGGGAAGTCTGAACACTGAGATGTGCTTATTGAAAGAAATACTTCCTAGTTTCTCTCCTCCCAGTCCCCCAGGATTGTGCTTTTGGCATCCTAGGCAGGAGCACTAGAATTTGACCAACTCAGATGTCTGGGGACTGGTTTTGCAGGCTTTAAAATTCATGCCTCTTTTTCTCTTAAAACTCAACAACTTTGCCTTGAAGTAGAACATATTTCCATTGTTTCCATTCTATTGCAGCCACCTTTTTTTCTTTCTTCCAGTTTTACCACTTCCCCAGAGCTTTACTTCCTGACAGACTTCCTTCCCTGTGGTCTTCCCACAATTCATTTTCTGTTTACTGCTTATTGTAGGACTACACTAGTATGGAACGGATTGTGAACTTCATATTATGTCTCTTGTCTTCCCATGTTATGTACATATCAAAGACAACCTTCCCTGAAGCTGTGTTTGGCATCTTGGGACTCTCTCTTTGCAGAGTCAAAGATCTGAGACCAATACCTATTCACAGACTATTTCCATTGCTGCTGAACTCCTACAGGGAAAACAGTGGAGAAGTCTTGAAACCTATGGGCAAGTTCTTAAAGCTATCAGTTTCTTGACCTTTCTGACTTATTCTTATTTCCCCCAAATGTCCTGTATCTTTCTGAAATGCAAGCAGAAGGCTTGATCTCCCTTGGGCAGAAGCAGTGCCTTTTGTGACTTTTCTCTCTACTTAGATTAGTATGAGTCCTCTGTTAACTTGAGAAGCTCAATTCCAATCATATAGGCTAACTGAAAACTCAGAAAGTCTATAAACTTTGAGAACTCTGATATAGACTCCTTACCTCAATTGATATTTCAATGAATTCCACAACTTTGAGGTGTTTCTTTCCTTCATAGGGCAAGAAGAGTAGCATAAAGGTTACTCAAGGGAAAGAGTCAGAACCAGAGCATTTGAGTAAAAGCCATAAAATTATTTAGGAAACTACCAGAAAGTGACTCTTGCCTTCTCAAGATCCTCTCAAATCAACCTATGGTTATGTTCTATTACAAACTAAGAGAGATGTTTTCAGGATTAGGTAGAAAAGATGAAAAGATGTACAAAGAAAATAAAAGCAGGCTCTAGACATGAGGATAATTGAAGGCTGTTAGACAGTAAAATAATTATATTCAATGTCCTCTAGAGTAGGGAAGCCTAATGGGGCAGATTAGGTACTTATAACTCAGTGTTTGAAATCATTGCCTACTCTCTTTCAAAGTAAAACATGGATCTCTGCAGATGACCATGGCAACACTTATAACAACAAATGTTATTTTCTTAAAGCAACTTAGTCTTATAACTCACAAGGAGAGAGAAGTAATGTCAAGAACAAAAAGTAACAGGCATGGCATAAAGACAAAAAAAGAATAGATATGGAAAATGTACTCCCAGAACTCTTCTGGTGATTAACAAGGGGCCTTTGTTGCATCATCTAACCATTTCTGAAGCTACTCTGACATATTTTCTACTTTGAAAACAGAGAAAGTAAAATTATAATTAGTTTGACATCTCATCATGTGTGAATTATCAAGTTCATTTTTGCTTGAGAGAAAGAAAAAATATCTTGAGCAACTTACACTAAGTTGCCCTTGAGACAGCATAGTCAGGAAAGACAGAATAGATGCTGCCCAAGATATTGCCCACTGGGTTTCTTCTTAATACACATGCCAAGACCAATCCACCAAGGAATGTCTTCGTGTTTATCACTACGGTGATATACATGAGGATTTTCTACAATTGCTTTTTCCCTGCAATAATTTGACTGTTGGAGATCTCATCAGTTTCTTTGTCAATGATGTGGGAGATATTTAATTCTAATGAGACAAGGGGCAACAGAGTGGAACAGCGTGTGAAACAAAGTAAAATAAAGAAAGGAAACTTAAATTATGGGGAGGTGTGTGAGAAAGACCATGGAGGCTGGGAATTGTGGATTGGTTTTATGACAGAGGAGTGACTGTGACTCTTGAAGTAGGTGATTCCCAAGAGGAAGTATAGGGTAGTAGTTACAGTAGTACCAGCATTAAAATTTTTGTGGTTTCACTTACTAGTTTTGTGATGTTGGGCACACTATTTAACCTTTGATGCATCAGTTTCCTTATGTATGAAACAGAAATAATAACAGCGCCTTTCTCATCGAGTAGTTATGAGAATTAAGTGA
This sequence comes from Rhinopithecus bieti, assembly GCF_001698545.2. Lineage (NCBI taxonomy): Eukaryota > Metazoa > Chordata > Mammalia > Primates > Cercopithecidae > Rhinopithecus > Rhinopithecus bieti. The sequence continues at coordinate 366,916 of NW_016803685.1, read as the reverse complement.
GTTACTGTCTGAACAACATTTAGAATAGTGCTTGACAGATCTCAAGTATAATATATGGGTTTGTTAATCAAGTAAATTTCCAAAATATCTGGAAAGGTGGTCTCATCATGGATATGTAGGGAAATTAATAAACATTCATTTATATCAAAATTTTATTTCATCCTTTAAATTCATATTTTCTATTTGTGTTATAACGTGTTCTTAGAATAACTTACTAATCTTTGTATATGCTGTGTAAGTTGTAGGAAGTGTCTGCAATTACTTTTTGTGTTGAATCACAAAAATTTGAAAGCTACTCTTTCAGATTAAGAATCTACTTATAAAACTTAAGCAGATATTTTATAGGAATATTTTGTGAGAGTATTGCCATTGTTTCAATAAGATCAGTATTCTGGAGATATTCATTTAACTTGTTGTGTCTCTTTCTAGAAGTGTCTATAGAATCTGAACTTCACAGAGTCTCTGTAAAGGGGAAACCTGGTGTACAATGTGATTACTGTAATTATCTGGTTGGATTATAAAAAGGTTGACCAGCAACAAATCAGATCCTCTTTGATGAGAAGTGGAACTGTGAGATAGAAACTTTTGTCAGTCATTGATTAGATCCTTAGCTAAGACTAATATAAAATTGGAATCAGTGTCAATATCACAGCTGTCATGTACAAGTGAAAGTTGGAGAGGAGCAAATATTAGCTGTTATATATTAGATATTTTTTTCATTATTTCAACCCTCTTTCCTGATCTTCCTAAGTTATTTTCACGGATGTATATTCCTTGCAACCTAGTATTTCCAGGTTAGAATATTTTCTATGGTTTGGATGTGGTAATGCAAATAAAAGGATTAATACAAATGGCTAAGATTAGAGCAGCTTAATAAAAGAACAATTATACCACTGAGGTAGTGGGAAAACTGTAGAAGACAAATTGTTATGGTTTGTGTTTATATAAGTGAGAATTTTACATTGTAGCAGCTCATATTACTTACCACTTTTTACTGAAATTAGATATCTCCAAGTCTTTTCTTGAAATGTAATAAATGGAATATAATCTTTTAAAATTTTTATACAATGTATCAGGATACTCATAAATTTCTATAAACTTTTAAAAAACTTTTTTTTATTCAGAAGAAATTTCAAAATTCACACATATTCTAATACAAATAGAGAAGATTTATGGTGCTTCAGAAAAATTTCCACAAAATTGGGCAGATGCTCACATATATTTGTGTGCATTTTTAAATGAATGCACCTTGTTGTACTCCATCTGTTTGGTACTTTAAACTGTTTCTGGAAATGGCATCTCAAAGACTTGAGGAGCCTTACGTGCACATATATATAATAATAAGACTTCAGAGCTGCTTCATAGTGAAATAAAAAATAAAAGCACAGTTGCCTAGGCAGTACTGCTTAAAACGTTTCTTTTATTAAGATTAAAACATTTCATAGAATAACATCATAATATATTTAGGATTAGGATCATTTTTCTTGTTTACTTGTGTTTTTCTGTCTTTCTGAATGTCTTTGGTTATAAAATGTCCTATTATATTTTAAATACTGCAAGTATCAGAGAAGGAAAAGGCAGTGATTTGTACTTGTTACTGCACAAAGTCCAGTAAGGTTAATGAACTTCTACTACTAACAGGATTAAATATTCAATTTAAATCCAGGTCAGGTGAAGTATATGATTATTCTTTTTAAATCTACTATAATTGTACCTAAGTATTTCAATCTTAGTCTTTTTTGTGCCCAAACAAAATATGCTAGATAAAATGGTCGTCCTATTTAAACTCTGATCATTTAGTTTCCATCTAGTAAATTTCATTCATTACTTACAGAGAGGGAACAGGTTTAGGATTTTGTGCATTTTAAAGAAGAGCAAATAGCTTTGTGCAGCTGTTTGATGGAGGCTACAGGATCAATAAACATAATATGATTTTCAGTTCTGAAACTGAGATGAGGAGTAAAGGATTTTTGACTTTAGTGGTATGTAGTATACTAGAGCTTAAACCACAGGACTAAGAATTTGTAAAGTAACACTGCCTCATGAAAATTATACTTTAATAAATCATGTAACACAAAACGCTGAATTTGTAAGAAATTCTTTATAGTAAACCATATTAATTTATCCACTTAAAAGATGGGTATATATTGGGCTAGCGTTTTAAATGGGATTCTAAGTTAGGATGTCTCAGTTAAATTTCTCTAGATTAGAATAAGATTGACAGCCTTATTTTGAGTAAAAACTGCCGGTTTTGTGTTTCCTGGGAAAAAAATCTTCCATATTGAATTTCCTCCATAGAAAGTATGGACATCTGGAGAGGGAAGGATGCTCCCTGGGGAAAAATTTACAGATCATTCTTCATAATTCTGTTTTAAATAGAATAGATATAAACCAACACACTCCTTCATTGATTTATTCACTCATTTAATACATTTTTTATTGTTTCCTATGTCTCAGATGTTTTGAAATCTTGCCATACAGCTGTCAGTAAAACTAACTACTTGCCCTCCTGGAGCTTCCATTCTCCTGGAAAGCAACAGAGAATAAACTTGGAAACTCAGCAGAGTTATAAATAGAGCCCCTTTCAATCTCCAAGTGTTTTGATGAGAGTGAAACATTACTAGGTTCCCCTTTATATGTATCAGCTGACAATAAGTATTGTCAAAAACAATAAGCTGGGTAAAGGACAAAGGAGTTTGCAGGAGGGAATGCCACTACTACTAATATAGAATGTCATGGAAAGCCTTTTAGTGAGAAAGGAGCAAGGAAGGCCAGTAGATAATGCAGGGAAGAGTGTTCCAGGCAAGTGCAAAAGCTCCAAGGCAGACTTTTGCTTGGACCATTCAAGGACCAGCAAAAAGACCAGTGTGGTTCCAGTAGCGCGGTGAGGGGCAGAACAGCAGGAGAGAAGTCAGGGAGTTATTTTTTTAATTAATTAATTAATTTATTTATTTTGAGACAGAGTCTCACTCTGTCGCCAGATTGAAGTACTGCAGCCCCATGTCAGCTCACTGCATTTGTCCGACTCCCTGGTTCAAGTGAATCTCCTGCCTCAGCCTCCCGAGTAGCTGGGATTACAGGCATGCACCACCACACCCAGCTAATTTTTGTATTTTTAGTAGAGACAGGGTTTAATCATGTTAGCCTAGAAGGTCTCAATCTCCTGACCTCGTGACCAGCCTGCCTCGCCCTCCCAAAGTGCTGGGATTACAGGCGTGAGCCACTGCGCCTGGCCTCAATGGGTTCTTGAAGGACTTGGGCTGTTACTCTGAGTAAATGGGATTAATTACATAGTTTTGAGCACAGAAGTGACATGCTTTGACTCATGTTTTAAAAGGATCATTTGGGCTTCTGTGTTGATTACATGCTGGGAAGCAAGTAAGGAAAACAGCTACAGGGCAGATCCAGGCTGTGGGGATGGGCTCTTGAAAAAAGATTGATAGCACTGTTAGAAGTGGTTAGATTTTGAATATACAGGCATATCTTACATAAAGTCTCTCTAATAAAGAACACCTCTTGTTTGTCTAATTACCCACATTTCATATTACTCATATACAACTCTCTCAATACATTTTTAAGACTGTACTAATATAGGAAAATTAATATTTGTGTCCTAAACACACAAACATTTAAAATATAATATGCAGGAGAAAACTTGAAACTGAAAATAGTTGCTAGAACTCCAGAATTATGTGTAGATGTTAGAATAACAACAAATTGGCAAAAAAAAAAAAAAAGGATGTGCATTTTGGATTTTGCATATGCTGTGAGGCCTAACGGCATCACATTTAGCAGGAGTGATGAGCATTATCTTTAAACATGAGGATGATAAGATGAGAAGCTTAACATTTTAAAGTATCCAATCCCTTATAGCTCTGTGCAAAAAATAATGGAAAGGTAAATAAAATCGATTTTGCATTTTTTATCTAAACATATCAAATCTGTTTTCAAGTTTTGACTTTTCAAAGATCTCTACAAATACCCAAATGACAGAGAATCTCTACTAGTTCCTCTGAGTTTGATAATTTGCCTGAAATTGCCCATTCATTACCCAAATTGTCAGTACCACCACCTTCTAAAGTAAGTGACAATGATAACTTCAATCTTTTACCCTTTTTCCTTCTCAACGTTTGCCAAGCCTCAAGTGTCCAACTCACCTGGTAAGTATGTATTAGAGTATTGTCTGTTTTTTACTGTGCCTTTGTACATTTTGCCTACATATTTTGGATAAATATTATTTACCGTGAAAGATCTAACAACTCTAACATGAAAAATCTAACAACTTTTACTGTATTGTAGGTATCCTTTAGAAATTTAGTTGGGGACTTTTGATGTAACTCATTGTGTTTTACTCACTTGAAATAATGTGAAATAGGCTTCTGATTCGTGTTTTGGTGCAGAACATCTGATGCGCAGGAACGCTTACTGATGTTAAGTAGAAGTTACCTATTCTTAAAAGGTAGGATCAACAGCGAAGGGATGGGGCATAAATGATTCCATGGTTTTTAGTCTGGGAAAATTGGAAGGATAGTCACATTTACTGAAATTGGTATGACTGCAGGAGGAGCAGGTCTTGGAGAAAAAGCAGGAATTCTGTCTTGGACATGTTGAGATTAAGATGCCTATTAGATATTCTAGTTGAAATATGAAATAGGTGGTTGAATAGATGAACCTGTTGTTCAGGAGAGGGAGCCAGGCTGGAGATGTAATGTTGTTAGTTACCAGTATAGGTTATCAGCATAGGTTTATAACCCTGAGATTTGTTTTGATCACAAAGGGTGTGGGTGTAGATGGGAAATAAGTTTAAAGAAAGAGCCCTGGGACTTTTCATCATTTAAGACCAAGGATATTTTAAAAATAATAATAATAAAGAAAGAAAAGAGCCAGCAAAGGAGGTGAGTAGAAGTGGCCAGTGAGGTAAGAGGAGAGCCAACGAAGAGGGACCTGAGAAGCCATGGATGAAGTTTCCTTCCTTTTCTTTCCTTCAAAAAAGAGGTGATAATATACTTTATTCAATGTTCCAGATCGTTGGAGTAAGACAAGGGCTGACAACTAAGCAACGAGCTTAACAACCTGAAGGTCTTCGGTGATTTGATAAGGGCTATTTCACTGGAACGGAAGGGACAAAAACCTGGGATCAAGGCAAAACCAGAGGGGAAGAATTGGCAACAATGAGTAGAGATAACTTTTGAGGAGTTCCTTTGGAAAGAGAACAAAGACATAGAATTTTAACCAGAAAAGAATACTGAGCAGAAACATTTTTGGATAGTTTGTTTTTTGTATTTTTTTTTTTTTGACATGGTGGATTCAGTACCGTGTCTGTAATGTTGAAAAAAAATAGAAAAACAAATGATTTAGGTAACAAAATATTGGCTGTAGAGATATCCTTAAGTGGGTAAGGGACCAGATCTTAAGCACAAGTGTGAGTTTGTGCAGGGTGGGGTGCTGGCAGTGGTGGCCTTAATGGGAACACTAACAATTCATTTCTAGGAACAGAAGAAAAGGCAGGGCAGCTGGACACAGATGTAGGTAAGTAGGTAGATGTAGTAGTGGGAGTTTATGGAAAGTCTTTTCCAATTGCTTTAATTGTTGTCTATGTACAAAAGAGGCAAGTCCTTTAGTTGAGTGCTGAAAATAGTGAAATGAGTTTGAGGTTGTTTAGAAAATATGTCATCTCTAGGTCAAAAACTATTACTTATGCTAAGATCTAAGAAATGTGGAAGTGGCATGAAAACAGAAGTCATTGGGAACAAGGAGGCAAAATAAGTGTGAGACAAAGGTGTTGCAAAAGACATCAAAATAGAAATGGATGTTTTTACAAAGACTTGCCACAGTAAGCAGAAAGGAGCCATTTAAACAGGGTGCCACGAGCCTTCCAAAGTGTGCTATCAAATGGTTATCAATGTCCACAATATTTTTATATCTGACAAGATGATAAAATGGGACTCGTTCTATCCTTATTTTATCCAAAGCCCCACAGACTGAGAACAATACAAAGATACCTTGTTATTCTATGCCCGAAACCAAAGAGCTAGTCCACTTAATCAGGACATGTTAAAAGATCATGAGACTAGTTCAGACAACTTTAGCAATCTCTCACCTCTAGTCTCTGTAAGTGGAAGAGGTTGGAGAAGAGTGAGAATGTTGTGGAAAGAGTTTTTGGAGTGCCATAGAGTTTCACCTCCTCCTGCAAGCGACATAAGCTTTGAGAGGACTTTCTGTTTCATTTTTTAATTAAATTTACTATTCATTCATTCATTCATTCGTTCATTCTTTACAGAGGTAATCAAGTTATTGAGGGGACTTTCCAGGAGGGTTGAAATATGTCCACAGAGTTTTGGCTTGGGGTGGAAGAGCAGAGGAGAAAGGCTGCACTGGGAGTGAGTAAGCTGCACTTCCACCTGACTAGCACAGGGGTGCATGAGTTTCCCATAGACCAAGTGGTCCGTGGGGGTAGGCTGGCCCAAAATAATTTTAAAGGAGACCTTGAAGGTCTTCCATCTTCCAGCCAAGAGCAAGGTGACCTGAATAGGAAAAGCAAGGCAATGCAAAACAAGACACCGTATCCTACAATTTCTGAATTGTAGGATGCTCATGAGGGCAGGAGTGGGTGACTGAATGATTAGGGAAAGTCAGAAAAACAGCATTGCCTTTACGTAAGGAGCTCTGTTTTTGTTTTCTAAAGAACCTACAAGAGCCTGCTTAGAAAAAAAGAGTTGTATCCAGGGATTCCCCACACCCTTATACAAAGTAAGACTGTGTCCTTGCCTTCTGATTCCTTCTTCCCCTGAGGCTGGACCCAGAAGGTTTTGAAGCTCTCACTATCACAGTAAGACAGACAATGGAAGAAAGAAGAAAGTACCATATTACACTCCCCACTTAAGGCTTTCAGGCCAGAGACAAGCCCTAGGTGGGAAAACGGAAGACTTAGCCTGGAAGTAAATTTCAAATTAGGGTATTACATTAAAAGGGACTGGTCATTTTAGTGCCTGGAATGACACTGTGACTAAAAAGGATCAGGAGTGTTAAGTGACCTGCCTGGAAATAAGTGATTTCCAAAGGAGGTTTGAAGAATAGTGGGGGAGGAATGAAATCGCATCAGGATTCACTCATTGAGTGCTTCTCTTTCAACATGCCAGTTATACAACCTTATTAAAATTATAGATATATTTTGCATTGTTAAGCCTACACTGTCAGATGGAACACTGAGCCTAGCAAGTCTTGCCATATGGGTTAAATCGATACTACTCAGTGACTTTCTGCAAGTTAATGGTAGATGATGTGACTTCACAAAACATTAAGTTGGTCTCAAAGAAAAATCAAGTATTTACTGGAACATGAGAATATTCCAGTTTTGAAAATATGAAGAAACATAGTCAAATAAGCTAATTATTCTGTTTCAATGGTAACCCAGTGATGAAGAGCAATCAAATGAAATCAGCGTGATAATATACAATATACAGTTTTCTACATTTTCAAAAAAATAACTCTATAAGATTCTTAAATAGGTCACCAGCAATTTGAGTTCCTAATTAAAACTGTGCCGTGATTAGAAAATGTGAAAACCTGCACAATATAGCCTATCAGCTGTGGCTGAGCTACTAAGCCCCACACCTTGGGAACATGGCTCAATTTAATGGCTCATGAATAGGTGATGATGAAACCATTGATATGTCCTAAGAGTCAGTTGATGTATTTGGGATCAAATACATCAGCATTTGAATTCCCGATCTGTCCTTCATTTGAGTAGAGTGGCTCTCTGTAAGTTGCATACTCTACCATAATACAGTCATATATCATTTAACTATGGGACTACATTCTGAGAAATGCATTATTAGATGATTCTGTCATTGAGTGAACATCATAAAGCATACCTAAGCTATATGCAAACCTGTACAGCACTTTACTGTACTGAATGAATACTGTAGGCAGTTGTGACACAATGATAAGAATTTGTGTACCTAAACGCATCTAAACATACAAAAGGTACAGTAAAAATAAAGCATTACATTCTTACGAGACCATCATCATATATGCAGTTCACCATTGACCAAAACACCATTATTTGGCACATGACTGAGTATATATACATACACATACATATGTATACATGTGTGTATAATTATATATAAAATGCAATACTATATTTAATCCTCGCTTTATAATATTGTAATGAAGATTAAGCAAGATAATAGGTAAAGAGTAAGATCCAATTCCTTTCCTTCCTTAAGGTTAGAGGCAACACCTTTTCATGTTTGCTTTCCTGGGATATTGCAGAGTAGGTAATGACGTGTTGACAGCTCTCACTTCAAATTCATGACCACTAACCTCAAGGGGGCAATCCTAAAAGCCATTCATACCTTTTTTCCTCCACAAATATCCAATAACTCCTCCTGCTTCTTATCCATTTGTGAATGTTCCCATAATCTTGATCATTCCTTCTTTCTTACCACTGGAAAATTTTGTGCATGAGGTCATTCCTTCCTCAAATACTAAACTGACAGACTTCATCACATTTTTAGCATGCAGAGCCCCATTGTTTTTTCCTAATGAAATCTTACATAGAACATGAAAGTAGAACTACTCTAATTCGAGCACAGGGTGTGGCCAGAGTGTGAGGTCTCAGAGCCCTGGATGCACAGCCATACCCTCCTTGTCACCCTCCATCACCCACCCCAGTGGCAGCCATATCAGTAGGTATTTATATACATATTTCTCATTTCTTGGTACTCTACCCATGGCAACTCACTATTCGTGGGTAGGTATATGTAAAGCATTTAGACACTTGATCAGTTTCTCTTTCTGCTCTCCCTTAAACATAGGCTTTCCTAAAGTTTCTGGTCTCAGGCCCTTTATGATTTGTTTCACACTCCTGCTTCAACGATCTTATCATCTCATCTAATGCCAGCTGTCACTGATTTATAGACAACTTCCTGTTACACATCTCTAGTCCCATCTCCTAGGTCATTGATCAACCTTTCCCTCTGCCAGAGTCATTGCCACATATCTTAACCCTGGTTTCTCCTTTTGTCCCAAAGCCAGTTCCACTTTCTTCTTTCTGTTTATGGTCACAATGTTCTTCTTCCAAGCTTAAAACTTCACAGTCATCTTTGAATTCTTTATCTTCCTCATGTCAGTCAGTTGTCATAGTATACAGATTCTGCCTCTGAAGTTCAACTCACATACCTCCTCTTTTGTCCCTTCCTAAAACAATCACCCTGGTTTAATTTCTCATTGCAGTTTGTTTGGTCTAATGCAATGAATACTGAATTAGTTCCACTGCCTCCAGCCTTCCCCTACACAAATCCATCACACTCACTGTTGCCAGGCTGATCTTCCCAAAGCACTGATCCACCTATTTCACTACCACAATCCTTCAATGACTTTCTTTTACCAATTGGATTAAGAACACACTCTTCTGCCTAGAATTCTTGGCCTACCACAATGTGTTCCCAACCTGTTTTTTGTGGATTATCTTGTCTAATGGCTCATAAAAAGTCTACATTAAAGACAAATTAGAAATTTTGCTGTTGTCCAAACACATCCCACATTAGAGATATATTCCTCTGCATTTTATCTTTCTGCATCTGTGCAATTTGTAGATGCCCTTCAAAGCAGAATAATACAATGATTTAGAGCCTTGGCTTTAGAGTTAGACAAACCTGGGTTCAAGTGCTTCCATTTAAAGGCTCTATGACCTTGGGTTGGTTACTTAACCTCTTCAGAGCTAAATTTTACATTTGTAAAATGAGGATAATAATATTACATACATTATAAAGTTGCTGGGAGAATTAAATGAGATAATATGTCTTCACACTTAACGTTTTTAAGCAATGGTATGGCATAGGAAGTACTAGTGAGTACATTTCCTCAAACACATAAGGTACTGTCCTCAGGAACTTTGCACCTGCTGTCCTTATTCCTGTAATACTCTTACCCCAGGTACATGCATGACTTGTGTTCCTAGGTCACTATTAAAATGTCACTTCTTCAAAGGAGTCTTACCTAATCATCCTAAGAGTACTCACTGTATCCACTCTATTCCTTTATTTTGTTTCTTTTTCTTTAAAACAACTGACATTATATTATGTATGTATGTATTTATTTGTATATTGCCTGCTGCACTCAAATGTAAACTCCTTCTGAGTCAGGTCTTAGTCTATTCTGTTTATTGCCACATTCCAGGCACCCAGGACAGTGCCTGGCATATGGCGGCTATTAATGGATTTTTATTGAATGAATAAATAACCAAATTAATCTTTTAAATCAAGTTTAGCTTTAATTAAAGGTAGTTCCAAATATTTTTGTTATAATAAGTTTTTTGATCAGCCCGCTGAGTTAGTTACTGCCTTCTATGGAATCTGTATATACTGCCTTAACAAAAATGTATATTCTGATTTAGATATTTATGTCTGATCTTAGCAGTGTTTGGCAGATCAAGTATTTCTCAAGAATAGGAATATTCTAACAACAGAATTGAGTAGTTGTGACAGACTGTAAGATCTACACACACACACACACCCCTATATATAGTAAATATATATTTTAATTTAAATTAAAATTTAAATATATATAAATATATATCTACCCAGTCGCCACCACGCAATGAATTTTATATAGAAGTCACTCAATAATATAAAACCATTATTAAATAACTATGTAATACATAGCATGCAATTATATATCAATGAGATAAATAATAGAGAAGCAATGATAGTAAACATTGTAACTAGATAATGGAAATAGTCATAATTTATTGAACACCTAATGATGCTCAATGTTGATTTCAATAATAGCGTGAAGAAATGGGTGTATGAAGCTCTTGGAAGTTAGGTCGCTTTTCCAGGGTCACCAAGAAGGAAGAATAATCATAGCCACAACAGCAGCCAGCGTTTATTGAATATGTATTAGGCATCGGGCTGTGAACTTTACATGCATCATATCATTTAATTTAATCTTTACAACATACTTCTGAGATAGATAATACAATCCTTATTTTATAAAGAAAATGAGGTTCAGCAAGTTTAAGTAATTTGCTTGATATCACATAACTCGTGAGTAGTAGAAGAGCAGGGTATGCCTGACTCCAAACCTTAGCAGAGTAATCACTATATTCTGCTCTGAAACTTTTGTACTATAGGTACCTGCAACAATAGTCTCATGATGGAGGAATGAATTATTTACACTAGGAGGCTGGGATTACTTGATTTGTTTTGAAGAGAACTGAAAATAAGTCCACATTTGAAGTCTTTTATATTCTGGCTCCCCCATCCTTCAACCTATCTGCTCCTGCTCCCTCCCAAGCCTTTCAGGCCACCAAGGCTGTCTGAAACCTCATAGGCCTCTGAGCAGGCTGTATGTATTTCTTTTCCTTTGTTTTTGCTTCTCCACCTCTTCTCCACCCTGACCCCCCAGAAGCCTCTAATCTCTCTTCTCCACTTATTTGATTTTTCTCTCTGCTCAAATGCCACCACATTCATGGTACCTGAATTCTTCTTGCTTTTATTGGCTCATGGTAAAATCTACATTCTATACAATTCTAATAGAAGAGGCATTTGGTGCTTCTTTGCACAGCACTTGATACTGATATTTAACTTTGTGTGTCTGTATATGTCTTGTGTTCTCCCCACTGGAATTTTAAGGACCAAATTCTATCATGACTTCTGTTTCTCCATCATAATAACAAAATACTGACACACAGTAGGTATTAAATTCCTACTTAATTGAGTTGAATGTACTAATAAAAATAATCCTTTTAAATTATACAATTAGTTTTTAATAAAGTATAAATGTTTTAATAGAAAGTAATACAACTAAATTAAGTGAATGTACTTCTATTACCTGCTAGAGGCATAAATTTAATGAGATGGAAGGGTCAAAGGAAGTACAATGGAATAGGGATGCTTTGTACAAGGGTCAACTAAGTATTAAAAAATGGTCTCAGGGTTAGGATTCATCTGTTGGGATTCATATTTTGCTTTTTGTATAAATGAAAAGTTCAGGACTAAAATAAGTACCCAAGTTATATTACTGCTGTAGAGATCCAAATAGCAATGCACACAGCTTGAAATTATTATTTAGCAGTCATCTCAGCCAGAACTGAATATCAATTAACATTAAGATGTCACTGTTCACATGGCACTGTGCTAGGCACTTAGAAGGGGTTGGAGGCACTTTCCTTAATCTCTGCTTGTATGAAGCTTACAGTTAAGATAAATGCATTAAAAGAGGCATACATATCGATGCATATATTAACAAGAGATCTAAATTATAGGATACAGAGTGTGGGGGAAGAGAAATACAAAACATTTTAAAGTGTTCTCACGGCATTCTGTATTTTGATGTCATTCTGAAATGATTTGTAAAAAAGAGAGAAGACAAGTGGGACTGGCAATGCTGAAAAGAGGAAAAAAAAATGTAAATGTGTTTAGTGGGAGGGCTCATATCTCCAACTGCTTTTGTATTTCTTTGCATTGCTAGCACATCACTGGAGTGACCAATATGTGTTTTGTAATCCTCTGCTAATTTTCCTTATAAATACACTTTAGATAAGTTTTCCTTATACAAATAAACCCACTCTTCACCAGAGGCTACTCATCCTATGTCATTGACTCTGCTACCTCATCAGACTTGCTTTTCTTTCACTGTTCTTTCCCTCTTCTATACAAACTTAATCGTCTGCATCTTTTCTCATTTCTCCTTCTATGAACACTACGATGACCTCACTAAATTGTTGAGGTTTCATGCTCTTCCTGACTTTTCTTGGCCTCTGAAAGCCCCATTGCATTTTCTCAACCTATAAAGAGGCACATAAAATCCAACAAAGCGTCGACAAGCCAAGATTCCCAATCTATCTTCCTGGCTGACATAGGCTGACTTCCCGAGAATGCTAGGGCCCTGCTCATGATCTATGGGATTTGGCACAAGCAGTGACGATTTCTAAGCCCACGCAAAGGGAAATCAATTATGTTGGGTATTCTTCTTTGAGATCCAAAGGATTTATTTCTTCAACATAAAATACTGCTGCATTTATTTAGGCTTGAAGGCAAAAGGCTAAGCAAAAGGTACAGAATTTGTGATTGAGTCTGAATAGTTACTATTAAGAAGTGGAAAACTGAATGCTGTGGTGAAGCAAGCTTAGAGACTCCACCAGGAGGTGAAAAGCTAAAGCCCGTACATCAAAGTTTGTCTTATATTTAAACGCTTGCTTTTCCTCATTCTTCATGTCAAACAAAACAAACAAAACTTGTTGCTTCTAGTTCAGAAATATCCATAAAATTAATCTCCTTTTCCCCATGCTGACACTGTCTTGGTTTGCCTTGCTTAACTCCACTTAATAAATGCCCTCCCAGATTTTTCCAACATCCACTACTTCTTTCAAATTTATGCTCCACATCGCTACTGGAGATCCTTCTATGGACTAAATTGTGTCCTCTCTTCCCTCTAAATTCGTATGTTGAAGCCCTAACCTCCAATGTGATGGTATTCAGAGATGAAACCCGTGGGAGAAAATTAGGTTTAGGTAAGATTTTTGAGGGTGGATCTCATGATGGGATTAGTACCCTTATAGAAGAGATATCAGAAAGTTCTGTCTCCTCTCTCTCTTTCTCTCTCTCTCTCTCTCCCTCTCTGCCATGTGAGGACACAGTGAGAAGATGGCCATCTGCAAGCCATGAAGAGAACCCTCACCAGGATGTGACTGTGCTGACTGATCTTGGACTTCCAGGAAGGAAGGAAGGGAGAGACAGAGAAGAAAAGACAAAGGGGAAGGGGAAGGAAGGAAAGAAAGAAGAGAAAAGAAAGGGGAAAAATGGATGGATTTTGGGCTACCAGCTCAAGTTGATGAGTGATTTTAATTGATATGGCCCTTTTTCCTCTGGGAAGGCCCCAACAATGTTGCTTTCTGTATGAAAAGAGGAAAATACTTTATTACCCTAGTTGGTAACTAGGATATATATTTCCAACCAGTTGCCATCCTCAGTCCACTCACCTAGTGGTATAAGTTTAGTAGCTGTTGACAAAGTGATTATTCACTCTTACTGTTTTCTACCCATTGAGAAAGTACATAGGAATATTCATTTTTAGGTGGATCCAGGTCCACTGAACAATTCTTAGAGGAAAAAGATACTAATGCATGGTAATCACTCACTTGCCTTAAACTTTTTGGACTGTTTAAGAACATGGATATTGTTATGATAAAAAAGAGCCCAGAGCCTATGTGTTTGGAAAAGATAAAGGAGAAATCAAACAACATATTTCTTCCTCTATATTTTACAACCACTTCTTCCCCATTATGAATATAAAGCTGCTTATATGATTTTTATGTGTAGCTTAATAAAATGTAATAGGAAAGAAAGATATTTAAAGCTCAAACTACTTGTAGCTGTTTCTGTCCTCGAATAGAGATGCTGTAGCTTGTACCAGTGTGGAGACAGAACCCTATGTCATCTTCTCCCCTTAGCAGAAACTGGTGAAGGAAGTTAGGGATGGGGATCAGGGGCAGGGAGTGGAGGGAGATGCTTAGTAGATGACTCATTTAAGTGTACAAGAGAATCTTCAGAAAACATCCAGGGCTGAAGACGGGGATAAAGAAAGCTGAATTTCTTGGCATAAGAAATAGGGAGACTTTTATTTTGCTTGGGTATTTTTACTTTTTGAAGAGCAGAAAAGAGAGAAAGAAGCTAAATAAATGGCTGCATGTGTGTTGGGGATGGGTGGGGCTAAAGCTCAATCTGGTGGGAGTATTTTAAAGAACATTTTAAGAACAGAAAATTAGGTATAAAATGACAAATTGAGCATGTGGGTCTACCATCCCCTCCACCAAGTCCCAATAAACATATATGTATGTTTATATATGTATCTATATGTTTGTATGTATGTTTTTATATGTGTTTATATGTTTATATATTTATATGTATGTATATATGTTTATATATGTGTATATATATGTTTACACACACACACCATTGATAGCATAATCGTACTGGAAAATAAGAAGGGAAGCAGGCAATGCTTGAGGATTTTAAGGAAATCTTGGAAGACTGAAATGAGAATTATGAAGAAAAGCGAGAGGAGTGATCCACTGGCCAAAAGTAGCCAAATAAGGTAAGTCTTACTAAAAATAGCCTAGAGATGCTCCAAATTTAGAGTCACTACGGAAAGAGCCAGTGTAGGCCAGAGTGCAATCAGAGAGATTGGGCCCAGCTGGTACCATTTTCTCCCTCTCCTGGGCATTCACCGATTGTGGTGGCTGATCATCTCTTTTTTGCAAAAAGTGAGCCACCAGGTGAAGAGAATTCTGTGTCATTGTAGGAGAGGAACAAATCAAGATAGAAGTAATGCTGCACCCCCAAGTAAACATGGAGTGGAATATGAAAAACGAATATTACCAGAAGAGAAATTTACTAAAATTCTGCACTGCCAGAGAGTCTCTGGCCTTCCTGTCTACCTTGCACTCACATACTCCATAACATACACATAGCCTGCCATTTGCCTTTCCATTTAAGGAAGAGTTCTGTTAGGGTAAAAGACCTAAAATGACCGCAGAGCAAAAATATATTAATAGGTATACTAACCAACAAATAGCCACAAACCAATAACAAAGTATTTCCACTGTGGAGCAAAATCAACAATAGGACGGAGAAGGCAAAGATCAGAGAATGGGACAACTGATGCTAGAGGAAACACAGATAAACGAACATAGAGAAGATGATCCTAAAAAAAAATTTATGACTACTACAAAAATTTTAATTATGATTAACAAGGAGAAATGCAAGAATAGTTCAATATTCAAATGAGAATGTATTATTTGGAACAAAGAGAACTCAGAATAAGAATTATTTAATTAACTTACAATTATAATTGTTAAATTAAAATTTCAGAGATAGACTGAATAATGTAAAAGATAGTATTAAAGCTAAAACAAATGATTTGGAAAATAAGGTCAAGGAACTCTCTTCCCAAAAATATAAATAATATTTGAAAATGTTGAAAATGGTAGAAGGAAGATACAGCAGATTCAACCTCTGTAACATGATCTTTAATGACAGAGAAACAATGGAAAAGAGAAAATGATCAAAGACATAGAAAAAATTACACATTCAAAAAATATATACACACAGATTTTTGGTCCACTGTGTACTAAATAGGGTAAATTAAATTGAAAAATAATATAGCACAGAATGAAGGAATTTCAAGACTATTGCAGTAGAAAACGGAGATTGAACTCAAATCCACTGAAACAAAAGGTGAAAGTGAGAGCTTTAAGCACTGGAGTGAGTTGAAAAGTACTGCAAGATATCAGGGAGGAGGTTGTTAAATATGGTTAGGACGTTTGTGTTTGCTAATTGTTGTTTATGGAAGTTATGCAGCTACCTGCCCAGCCACTGTGACACAGGAGTGCTTTCTCCTTTGATGATTACATTTCAAAGGGATGGCCTCAAGTCATTGAGAAAGACATTCTTGGGTTGTAAAACTGGCAGGAGATTGGGAGAAGACTTACATGTCAAAGAGGTAGAGAAAGAATTTACAACTGCAAGTTCTCTAAGTGAGTGATCTAAGAAAAGGGAAGTCAAGTGCCTAAATCACAAAGAAACTTGTGATCTTTAATCCCAGCACTTTGGGAGGCTGAGGTGGGAGGATTCCCTGAGCCCAGGAGTTTGAGACCAGCCTGGGTAACTTGATGAGACCCTGTCTCTCCAAAAAAAAAAAAAAAAAAAAAAAAGGCCAGGCATGGTGGCACACTCCTGTAGTCCCAGGTACTTGGGAGGCTGATGTGGGAGGATTACGTCAGCCTGGGAAGTTGAGGCTGTAGTAAGCTGTGACAGTGCCACTGTACTCTGCCTGGGTGACAGAGCAAGACCCTGTTTCAAAAAAGAAAGACAGGAAGAAAGAAAGGAAAGAAGGAAGGAGAGAGAGAGAAAGAAAGAAGAAAGAGAGAGAGAGAAAGAAAGAGAAGGAAGGAAGGCAGGAGGAAAGAAAGAGAAGGAAGAAAGAAGAAAAGAAAGAAAGGAAGAAAGAAAAGAAAGAAAGGAGGGAAGGAGGGAGGAAAGAAGGAAGGAAGGGGAAGAAAGGAAGAAACAAAGGAAGGAAGGGGAAGAAAGGAAGGAAGGAAAGAAGGTAGGAAGAAAGGAAGGAGAGAAGAAAGGAAAAGAAGGAAGAAAAAAGGGAAGGAAGTAAAGAAAAAAAGAAGGAAAAAAGGAAGGAAGAAGGAAAGACCTGTCAAAATTCTAGTCAATCTGTGGGGAATGTTAAGACCAAGCCTGTCCAACCTGCAGCCTGTGGGCCACAGGCATCCCAGGATGGCTTTGAATGCAGTTCAAAACAAATTCATAAACTTTCTTAAAACATTATGAGATTTTTTGTGACTTTTTTTTCCTTTAACTCATCAACTATTGTTAGTATTAGTGTATTTTATGTGTGGGCAAGACAATTATTCCCACGTGGCCCAGGGAACACAAAAGATTGGACACCCCTGGTTAATACCATCTTGGTCACCACCATGTGTACCAGGTGGGCACGGGTTCAATGTTTCCTGCTGGAATGCAAGCTGCCTCTCATTAAACTTCGATAAAACATCTGTATTAGTTTTCTATTGTTCTTGTAACACGTTTCCACAAACTTATCTCCATTTTGGAAGGTCACCTATCTCACTTGTGGGAAAAGCAAGGTGTCCACACCTTGAAGGAATCAGAAGGCTGCTTCCTTCTGGAGGCTCTAGGGAAAAATCAGTCATTTATCTTTTCCAGATTCTGGAGTCCACATACCTTCCTTGGTTTGTTGTTCCTTCTTCCATTTTCAAAGCCAGTAATACAGCATCTTCTCTCCTCTCTGATCTCTGATTTCATTGTCACATCTCTTTTGACTTTGACCTTCTTGACTGCCTCTTTGGGGACCATTTTATCCTCTTTGTTGAGCCTATCCAGATAATCCAAGATAATCTTATATGAAGATCCTTAATTTAATTTATCTCCACAATCGATTTTGCTATGTAAAGTGACATATTCAAAGGCTTTAAGGACTAGGATGGGGACATCTTTAGGGGGCCATTATTCCACCTACCACTACTTCGTAGGCTGCTAACTTGTTTGCCGCTGTCAGTTCAGGACCCCTGTCTTAAACTCTGTGTCTGTTCCCACCCTATCCACAGGTCCAGGAAAGAGTCCTGGGGAATAGGATTTACATATACATGTGTACATGAGCACAAACCACAAGGTCACTCGCACAGTCACTTTCACCTGAGCAGACAGGTCTCTTACACTGTACCACCCAGTCCATGTCTGCAGCCTTAGGGAGTATGACATCCCTTAGGCTGGAGACAGTCTGGTCTGCTCTTCTCCTTCTCAGGTACCCCAGTGTTTCTAATAGTTTTACCTACCCAGATGTGTTCCTGATGATGATGCTGGTTTCACTTGCAAATTCCCACATAATGCTTAGCCCTCTGGTTTGGGTATTTTAATTTTACTGGATAATGATCGTGGTGATTTTAAACATTTCCTGTTGCTTGTTAAACTGCATGCCCGATTCAGCTCCAAATAACAGCTTTTGCATGCAAGTGAAAATTTAGCTCCTAGTATTTAACAACTACTATAATTTTAAAATCTACTTTCAATTAAGAAAACCTTGTAATTCTAAAAAGTGGTTGTGTTCCAAAGAAGTGCTGAAATGTCAACTGAATACAAGTCCACTTTATGTCTGGCAGGAACTGTTCAGTTGTCGTGTGGCTTAGCATTGAAAAGCTCACTCCAAAGTGCTACTGACAGGCCTGGTCTAGTGTGGCATTTAGTATTTGTCTTTATACATTTCACCATGGTGTCAGAACAATCTCCAGTAATCAAAAGAGGTGAAAAGAGCTAGAATAAAATATTTGTCAAATCTAAACATACACAATTGATGTGTTCAAGAAAATGTGCATAAGGAATGTATTATTGATTTTAACAATGAAGAACATTTATGATTCTGAAAACAAGGCAGCTTTTGAGAATATGACAGTAATCTCCTTTATGTTGCCAAAACTCTATGTAGATGGATTAGTTTTACGAAGAAAAGGATAGTCTTTAAAGCAGCACACCTTTTTGAAAATCTAGTAGGAATCTGTCACTGAAGAATCAAGTCCAAGTTTCATGGAAAATTTCCTTTATGTTTTAAAATTTAATTTATGTTGAAATTAGTGCAGGTAGTTGACATAGAAATGAGTTGAATTATTTACATAGAATACTTGGAGATCCTACTTGGTGCATAAAAGGCTTGAAATCTATCAGCTGATCATTTTTTGGACAGTTGCTGACACTAGATGTTTACAGGCATAAGATAAATCAGAATTTCTTTAAAAAGAAAAGTTTCCTTAAAAAATCTAAAAACAGAGGTATCATATAATCCAGCAATTCCACTTCTAGGTATCTACCCAAAAGAAAGGAAATCAGTGTATTGAAGAGATATCTACACTCCCTTATTTGTTGAATCAATGTAATAGCTAAGATTTGGAAGCAACATGTGTCCATCAGCTGATGAACAGATAAAGAAAATGTGGTGCTTATACACAATAGAGTACTATTCAGCCATAAAAAGAATGAGATCCTATCATTTGCAACAACATGGATGGAACTGGAGATCATTATGTTAAGTGAAATAAGTCAGGCATAGAATGACAAACATCACATGTTCTCACTTATTTGTGGGATCTAAAACTCAAAAAAAACTCTTGGACATAGAGAGTAAAAGTATGGTTATCAGAGGCTGGGAAAGGTAGTGTGTTTGAGGGTGGGGTAGGACATACAGGGGAGATTAGGGTGATTTATGGGCACACAAAAAAATGGACCGAAAGATGAAAAGACCTACCATTTGGTAGCACAACAGAGTGACTATCGTCAATAATAATTGTACATTTTAAAACAACTGGATGAGTATAATCAGACTGTTTGTAATACGAAGGATAAATACTTGAGGGAATGAATGCGCCATTCTCTATGATGTGATTATTACACATTGCATGCCTGTATCAAAATATCTTATGTACCCTATTAAAGATTTATACCTACTATGTGCCCACAAAATTAAAAATAAAACAAAACAAAATTAGTATAATCTTTAATCATTTAACATATAAAAGGTAAGGTCATGTCTATGCTAAAATGAAAGAAAGAGCGAATTTGTGGTAAATTGTATAGCTTTTGTTCCCCTGGCAATGTTTATTTTATAATTGGGTCTTTCTTTTATGTATGTTTAAAGTAAGCATCATTAAAACATTTAATCAAAACATCATGTTTTGTTTGTTTATTTGTAAGAAATTGTATTTCAACAGATGTAGGTTAAAATGTGCTAGTTTGGTTTATTTTCTTTGTTATTTTATCTTCTTTTTTTTTTTTTCTTTCAGACTATCACTCAGCCTTGGTGAATTGTTTTGATTAGAGAGAGAGGTCTTTGAGATGGTTTGCAGTGAGAGCGTCATGGTTTGTGCAGGCAGGCAGGCAGTATTCTTTTTGTCTTTTTATCTGGCCAAGGACATCTACATATTTTTTCAATAGGTGCACAAAATTTGTAGGTGGGGTGGAACACAAGTTTCATTCTCTCCATAGACACAGCACTAAAAATATCAAATTGAACACATTTCTACTTGAGAAGGCTCAAGATTCGTCCTTAGCCTGGGTTGTGCATGTTCTTCCTTTTAATATGCGTTTTTTAAAAACACCAGGGGAAATTTAAGCTGTGTTTATTAAAGCAGAAATGTATTGATGACATGTGTTGGAGGTTTTATTTCAATCCCCCGAGTTCTGCAATGAACAAATCTGTTTTACACTCAGCCCAGGCATCCTGATTTACCCACTGGCCCTTCTGTCAGATACCTGGTGATTTTATTTTTCATCCATGATATGGTTCGGTTGCCCCCATTAAAAGATACATGTTTAATTGAAACTTTTAAAGAAAATGTGACAAAATCTTATTTAAAGAAGTTTATCACACATTTTAAAGAACTTTTTGAGACAGAAAAGATTTTAAGAGAAAAAAAGCCTTAATTTTTTAACTGTTTGTAGTGATGCTCAGTGACATTGCTTTGATATAGAAGAGCGTGCTAAGGGCTGTTTTAGCTGACTTCCTGAGATCAACCCATTTTAATGCACTTGTCCAATAATTAACTCAATACTAGATGAAAGCAGTCTTCCAAATCCCAACATAAAGTTTTAATACCAAGCCAGGTATGAGGCATCCAAACTCATTGCAGCAAACAGATTTCTAAGTGTGGCTTTTTCTTTCCTGCAGAGAAGGGACTGATTAGTTTCCCAAACCATGAAAACTGTTTTCTTGTGCCTGCCTTTCTTCCTTCCTTTCCTTCCTTCCTTCCTTCCTTCCTTCCTTCCTTCCTTCCTTCCTTCCTTCCTTCCTTCCTTCCTTCCTTCCTTCC